>NC_067156.1:16034206-16342539 GCF_903995435.1 Acomys russatus | reverse complement strand
CACACTTACTATGTGGTGCTGGGAACTGAACAACTGGTCCCTGACTGCTCTGCAAGCACTATAGCCACTGAAATATCCCCAGCCCTGGTGTCTGTATTCACCACTGACCTTTTGCACTTCTGGAAGCAGATCATTAATTCCTTGGTGACAGTAGCAATCCCTCCATGTCTTGATAATTGTCCCTATGACAACATTTGAATCTGACAAATGATACTTACAATTAATTGCTCTGTCATTAGTCCAGCCATTCTTTCCTTCCTGGGAATTGAAAGAATAACTAACAGTCTTTAAATTTTTTAAAAAGCTGCACTTCTAACACATCTAAGGTAGCTACAGGCTTTTTAGACTTTAGCTAGCATACTGAGAATTAATGCTCTTAGCTACTTATTTTCCTAAATAGTGCTAAATATATATGTCTAAATAGTGAAGGTTTTGGATCTACCCTACCTTAGCCATGATCCCTCTGGGGATGGAGTTTATAGTGCTAAGATTCTGCTTCCGTCAGCCTACCTGTGATGTCATTGCCTACCTGCCATGGGGGCATAGCCCTGCCAAGGGTTATATAAAAGGACAGTTGTCCTACCTTGCCTCTGCTTCTTACTCTTGCTCTCTCTTTCCCTCTCTTCCTCTGTCTCTGTCATTGTCTCTGTCTCTCTCTTTCTCTCTGGGGTACCCCTTCCCCCTTTCCTTCCTCCCCACACTCATTTAATAAACTCATCTATAACAATATCTGCTGCCTGGTGCCTTATTATATCTTCTTATCATTTTCTTGTTACTAAATATAAAACACAGAGCCTAACTTGAAGTTTTCACCTACGAGATGGGAAGAATAACAAGGCTCTAACTACATTTATGTGACACTTAATTGAGAAATATATAATCATAAGTGACTGAAACATCAGCTTTTATCACTGTTCTCTGGCCTACAGAGATATTAGAATTTTTTGAAATGAAATAATTCTATGATTAGACATTGTTTACTTTTTAGTAATGTTTTTTATAGTATTAATAACCTGCAGTGTTAAGACAGCAGGAATCAAGACAGGAAAAGCCAGAGACAGAAAAGGAAGCAAAATTTAATAAGCAGTGCTGAACTATATCTCAGAGTCCATGCCTGGGGTCAACTCCCACCCTTGGTGAACCTGACATAGTTTGAAGATGAAAACACATTCTTTGTTTTCAGAAATCCCCAAGGACATTTGAGTTTGGAGTTCCTTAAAAGTTGTTTTGAATGCATCATAAAAGGTGTGTGTGTGTGTGTGTGTGTGTGTGTGTGTGTGTGTGTGTGTGTGTGTGTGTTTGTGTTGCCATTTCTCCTTCCCAGAAACTTAAAGCAAACCTTAGTGCTTTTTCTCCTTTTATTTACTTTATTTCTTTTGAATTTGTTTTGAGTCTTTCTTTGCTGTTTTAGAGGTGATAGGAGGAAGTGCAAGTTGACTGCTTTTTCAGTGGCCTTGTTAGTCAATTTGCAGACAGACGTTTTTTGACATGGAAATCTTTAAGATAAAAATTCAAGATCAGCTCAGTTTCCCATATCTTACCAAAGTCATGCTTTTAATCCATGCTAAAAGTGCAGTTCATTACATGAACTAAAAATGTATCAAATCAATTCTAGGACACTGCATAAGCAGCCCAAATGGCTAATTGAGAATGAGGATAGCTTTTTTAATTCCCAGAAACATTCATATTTTCTTTATCCTAACCAACCAACCAACCAATCACATATCAAATTCTCTATTGAAGTCCTTCTGAGTTCTTACTCTTGATTCGCTGTATGAGGAAGAAAAAGGCTATAATGTTAATCTAGTTGTGTTGGCCCTTTCTTCACTCTTAACTTTCCCATATACCCCTATTAAAATATCAAGCATTGGTAACAGTTATGACTTTAAGCTATATCCTCGTCCTCGCCAGTTCTTTCCTCATTTCCATTTGCTGTTTTATGAACCACAGCAACATCCTCCCGACAGGAATCAGTTTGACATCTATAACACAATCCAGAAGGTAGTCTCCAATCTATGTGAGCAGCACACTTCTAGTATCAATTTTTAAAGTACAAAATGTATATGCCACTTTCTCTGAGTCTTTAGTGGTAAACTGAGTATATTTTTGGAAAATATAGGTCTGTAGTTTTTGTCCCTGCTTCTCTTCTAACGACCTTTTTTCATCTTATCTTCACCATGTGGACCATTTGCAAGCAAAAATAAATATCTTTACACTGTTTAGAGACATCAGGTCGTTTTCCTCGTTTATCCGGCCTGCATTCTCTTTCTCTGCTTAGAATAGGAGCCCTAAATTTTGTAGTCTGTTTCTGTTGGTTTAATCATATAGCAAGAAGATGTAAGAGGTTGGTGATACGTGTACTCACAGTATCTGAGGCACCCATTAGCAGTGTTCATAATCTTTTCTCATTAGTCATTTACTATGTTATGGACTCTCTGTAACATGGTAACTCAGAGGTCATTCACAGCACCTTGCTGATCAGAACTACAAACAATGTACACTCAGTGCAAGGGAGTCAAAGAACAGTAATAAAATGGTATAGAATGTTCTTCTCAACTTAAGGATGCTTCTTCAATTAGAATATGTGCTTCTGTAGAAATCAATAAAGACACAATGTCAAACAGAAAATGCTGAAGCCAGAGGCCGAGCCTGAAACACATAAAGAACAATGGCCGCTCATACAAGAGCTGTGGGTCTTGCAGACACACAGATTTATGTCTGGGTGCCAGAACTGTGCAGCCCCCTTCTCAAGAGAAATCAACTGAAGTGCTGGTTTTTGTTTATTTGTTTGTTTGCTTACATATACATTTGTATTATTACACATATATACAATAAAGTACCTACAGCAAGAAGCATCAAGAAACAATCAGGAAGTATATAAATGTTACATTCATAGTGTTTTGGCTATTTGTATTTGGCAACCTTGAAGAAAACATCTTTCCTCTCTTGGTGCAACTAAAATTCTGAATGTAAATTAATATCTATCATATTTCATCTTTATCAACTTAAAACAGCTATCTAGACCTAAACACATCTTAACCTCTAAACAACTAATCTCTAATTGTAAAACTAAACTATCTGGTCTTCAACGCCATCAGAGACTTGAGAAGGAATAAAATTAATTACCTGAGTATACAGGGAGTGCAGGTTAGCAGCTTCCCAAGTGAGAAAATGACAGAGACAATCTGCTACCTGAGCAGTCACCCAAGCCTCTCTATAATGTTGGAGCATCATCTTCAGCCTCTAGTTTTAAGTTTTATCTATGATGATGATTTGTCCTTCTCATCAGTAAAACACAAGTAAATCAGTGCAACGCAGGAAAAAAATGGGATGTTCAATAGCAGATACAAAATAATTTCGAATCACCTCTTCTCTTTTCAGGTAGTCCTATAACACTCCATGCAGGATAGGTCATTACTAGAGAGATTCTAAGTAATTCCACATAGAAATAAAGCCCCACTCTTGGGCTAGCCATGTCTGGTTAGTTTCCTGGATATGTCCAGAGCTGAGCACAGAGCTACTTACATGCATTAAAGTCCTTCAAGTCTTATTCTGTTTTTGTTTCTGTTAGCATGATGGATGGTCTGTGTCTTTCTGCATGCCTCAAGATCATTCTGGTACTTTTTCCTGCAGTTCAGGTTTGAATATAAAGTTCCCTCCCAGGCTCATGTTTCAGAAGCATGCTCTCTAGCTGGTGCTAGCACGTTAGCAGCCCATTGAAGGCGCTGTAGGCAGATCTTGTTGGAAGTTAAGTCCCACTAGCAGCTAGTCTTTGAAAATTCTCAGCTCCTGGTTTTGTTTGTCTGCTTCTCTGCCCATCTGGATATGAAAGGCCTATGTGACATAAAGGACTGAAAACAGAAGGTAAGATATACTTCTTCTCTGTTTCTCTCAAGCACTATAGTGGCAGCATTGTGACCATTACCAGAGCAGTGCTTAACCCTCTGAAGCAAAACAGAAGAACTCCTGCACAAGAAATTTCACTTTGTAATGGAAAATGCCAGTAACAAAACGTTTCATCAATTCTGAATAGTAATTTCAGAACTTCCCTCCTCATTTCATGTATGATAGTCTGCAAGGTACACACCTCAAGGAACTCACTTTTTCATTTGAAAAATAAGCTGTCTATATTGATGTTTGCATAACTTCCTTTATTAATCCTTAGTAAATTTGTAAAATTCTACATAAAGTAGTCAAACCATATAACTTTATTTTGGTAAAGCTAAATAATGATACTTACTTAAAGATGTAAACTTATATAAAATAAAATATATACTTAAAGATAAAAAAAAGAGCTTGCAAAATTAAAACCACAGAAGACTAGTATATGTTTGGTAGTGAGAAAAATGAAAAGAGAATGTGTGGATCTTTATTCAACTCTGAATGAAAGTTAATATACAACCAAGGATGATACTGGTACTGATCAAATAACCAGACCAGTATGCCAGACATTAGGGCTGAATGTGGCCAGGTTCCAAAATAAGGCAACTAACATACAAGCAATGAAGTAGTTTGCAGTCTATTGAAAGAAAAGATTTGACTTAAAAGTTTAGTTTAAAACCCAGGCCCTTAAGCTGACAAGCATTTACCTATGAAAAGACCCAACTTTAGGCATGAATTGTGCCTGTGGACTTGGAGAGAGACAGCTTTGCTACAATTATAACAACTGTGGCAGTGAAGGAAAAGACAGATGAACCTAAGCCTTTTCCCATCATTCTTGTTTAGTTTGAGCTTGGGCAAAATGGCATAGTGGCTATCATACATCTTTGCCCAGCATTGACTCAAGCATACATTGAAACAAACCTGCTGCTATGTAGTCACCTGTTTCCCCATCTCATGCCTGCCTCTTCTTCCTTGCCTTTGATCTTGCATATGGCAGCAATGAGAATTTATCTTCCTTTGCATCCCCAATTCTTCTTCCCTTGTCAGTTTAGCAGGTGTTCTTTTCAGATTGCTTTCATTCTTCATTTCAGGACTTTTCTACTTTTGTGTCCATTTTTATGCTTCCTTTCTCCTGATATGTACCTCAGGCATCAAGCCTCTCCATTTCTCAGAAGTTTTGGTATTATTTGTCTACAGTTATTTCCCTGGTTAAACTAGGCCTTAGAAAATACACCTGCTCAGTCTTTTCTTATTTCTAAGGGCAGGGATGTGCTCAATACTTGGGAGAAGAAGGAAATCAGAAATGTGTTGTTTGTTTTGTTTTCACAACTGCTTAAAGCTTGATAAGACCATCCTTGTTTTGTGGCCATCTTAGGCTCCAACTGATACCACTGCCTTTGCCTTTTCAGAAATAAGTTTAATTAAAATGTTTTTTGAAACTCTGTGTCTTCCATTCTGTAACCAAAAATATTGGAAGCTCTAATCCCTTTATGCTTTGCTTGCTTGTAGACACTTGCTGATGTGGAGAATCCCACAAAAGATTTTAATCAAGTGTATAAATTCAGCTTGACAGGCATTGTAAGTAGGTTGCCATGAAATGGCATGAAGACAGAGCCTTTTTACTTCCAAAGCAATTCAAAGCCCCCAACCTCAAACCTTTTTCCTGTTGTTGCATCAGCAATTTTGGGGTGTGGAAGGCATGCATTTCCTATCTGGACCTGAAGAAAGGCCACTGTCCTTGCATAGGAATGGATGGAACCAAGATAGGCAAGTCTGTAAACTATTCCAAATTCAACCGCCCTCCACACAGTAAATAACAACAAGAATTGCTCAAGCAGTTAACATATGATATACCCCACAGTGCCCATGAAACACAGAAAGAAGGCACAGAGAGAAAGATTGTCAGAGAAGGTAAAAATATTTGATGTCACATTATCCTTCCACATTTCCACTTTGGCCATATTTTTGTAATTCCATGTTATTTTGAAGCTATGGATACTGGAACTTTGTGCTGTTTGGATTTTCAATTTTATTATTATTTTTTAAGTACTTTTTTAAGTATTGACAAGAAATAAAATAACAAGACTTTATGTCCCAAACTCAAAAGCTCCGTTCTCTTCAATTTTTAAAATATATATTTTACAGGTAATTAATGTTTGAGGATGATTTTTTGTTTTTTCTTTCCATTTTACTATTTTATTCATATTACATCTCGATTGTTAGCCCTTCCCCTGTTTCCTCCCATTTTTCCCTCCCTCCCACTTCCCCCCTTCTCCCCTCCCCTATGTCTGTGATTGAGGGAGACCTCCTCCCCCTATATATGCTCTTAGGATATCAAGTCTCTTCTTGGTAACTAGCTATCCTTCCTCTGAGTGCCACCAGGCCTCCCCATCCAGGGGACATGGTCAGAAAAGGGGCACCAGAGTTCGTGTGAGAGTCAGATCTCACTCTCCACTCAATGGTGGAGAATATCATGATCGTCGGCTAGGTCTTGGTAGGGGTTCGAAGTTTACTGCCTATATTCTCCTTGGCTGGTGCCTTAGTTTGAGGAGGACCCCAGGATCCAGATCTGCCTGTCATAAAGTTCTTCTTGTAGGTTTCCAGGACCCTGTGGGTCCTACTATTTCCTTATTCTTCCATGATATTCTTGCCTCAAGTCTCAATAGGATGTCCTCTCCTCTGACCCACTTTCTTGGTAAGTAAAGTTTTTCATGGTACGTATCCCTTGGACTAGTGTTTTGATATAAGTGAGTATATACCATTTGTCTCTTTGCTTCTGGGTGAACTCACTCATTATAATAATTTCTAGATCAATGCATTTGTCCACAAATTTCAGGAATTCCTTGTTTTTAATAGCTGAGTGGTATTCCATCATGTAAATGTAGCACAGTTTCTTAGTCCATTCTTCTACTGAGGGACACTTAGGCTGTTTCCATGTTCTGGCTATTATGTATAAAGCAGCTATGAACATGGTTGAGCATATGTCCCTGTTGTGTGATAGGGCATTTTCTGGGTATATTCCAAGGAGTGGGATACCTGGGTATTGAGGAAGCCCAATTCCCATTTTTCTGGGAAAGCACCAGATAGCTTTCCAAAGTGGTTGTACTAGTTTGCATTCCCAACAGCAATGAAGGAGTGTTCCTCTCTCTCCACATCCTCACCAACACATGGTATCATTTGAGTTTTTGATCTTAGCCATTCTGATAGGTGTAAGATGGAATCTCAGTGTCGTTTTGATTTGCATTTCTCTGATGACTAACGAGGACAAGCATTTCTTTAAGTGTTTCTCAGCCATTTGATATTCCTCTGCTGAGAATTCTCTGTTAAGTTCCAAGCCCCATTTCACAATTGAGTTGTTTGGTTTTGTGGTGTTTAATTTCTTGAGTTCTTTATATATTTTGGATATTAAACCTCTGTCAGATGAAGGGTTGGTGAAGATCGTTTCCCAGTCTGTAGGCTGTCGCTTAGTTCTACTGACAGTGTCTCCTGCCTTACAGAAGCTTCTCAGTCTCATGAGGTCCCATTTATTAATTGTTGACATTAAGGCCTGGGCTGTTGGTGTACTCTTCAGGAAGTTGGTTCCTGTGCCTATGTGTCCCAGGCTCTTCCCCACTTTTTCCTCTAACTGAATTAATGTCTCTGGTTTTAAGTTGAGGTCTTTAATCCACTTGGACGTGAGTTTTGTGTATGGTGACAAATAAGGGTCTAATTGCATTTTTCTACATGTAGACATCCAATTAGACCAGCACCATTTGTTGAAGATGCTGTCGTTTTTCCATTGAATAGATTTGCCTTCTTTGTCAAAAATCAAGTGAGCAAATGTGTGTGGATTCATCTCTGGGTCTTCAATTCGATTCCACTGATCCACTGGCCTATTGCTTTGCCAGTACCATGCTGTTTTTATTACTGTTGCTCTGTAATACAGCTTGAGATCAGGTATGGAGATTCCTCCGGAGGATCTTTTACTGTATAGGATTGTTTTTGGTATTCTGGGTTTTTTATTTCTCCATATGAATTTGAGAATTGATCTTTCAATATCTTCAAAATATTTTGTGGGTATTTTGATAAGGATTGCGTTGAATCTGTAAATTGCTTTTGGTAAGATGGCCATTTTACTATGTCAATTCTCCCGATTCACGAACAAGGTAAATCCCTCCATCTTCTGATGTCATCTTCAATCTCTTTCTTTAGAGGTTTGAAGTTTTTTTCGAATAAGTCCTTCACTTGCTTGGTTAGAGTTACTCCTAGATATTTTATATTGTTTGTGGCTAATTTCTTCCTCTGCTTGTTTGTCATTTGTATACAGGAAAGCTACTGACTTTTTGAGTTTATTTTGTATCCTGCCAAATTGCTGAAGGTGTTTATCAGCTGTAGGAGTTCTCTGGTGGAATTTTGGGGGTCACTTATATACACTATCATATCATCTGCAAATAGGGATAATTTGACTTCTTCCTTTCCCATTTGGATCCCCTTGATCTCCTTTTGGTGCATTATTGCTCTGGCTAGAACTTCAAGAACTATATTGAAGAGATATGGGGACAGAGGGCAGCCTTGTCTGGTTCCCGATTTTAAAGGGATTTCCTTGAGTATCTCTCCATTTAATTTAATGTTGGCTGTTGGTTTGCTGTATATAGCCTTTATTATGTTTAGATAAGTGCCTTGTATTCCCGATCTCTCCAGAACTTTAAACATAAATGGGTGTTGGATTTTGTCAGATGCTTTTTCTGCATCTAAAGAGATGATCATGTTATTTTTCTCTTTCAGTTTGTTTATATGATGGATTACATTGATGGATTTCCGTATGTAAAACCATCCCTGCATTCCTGGAATGAATCCTACCTGGTCATGGTGAATGATGTCTTTGATATGCTGTTGTATTCGCTTTGCGAGAATTTTGTTGAGTATTTTTGCATCAATGTTCATAAGAGAAGTTGGTCTGAAATTCTCTTTTTTTTTGTTGGGTGTTTGTGGGGCTTAGGTATCAATGTGACTGTGGCCTCATAGAAGGAATTTGGTAGTATTCTGTCCATTTTATCTTTCGGAATAGCTTGAATAGTATCAGTATTATCTCCTCTTTTAAGGACTGGTAGAATTCTGCGCTAACACCATCTGGCCCTGGGCTTTTTTTGGTTAGGAGACTATCAATGGTTGCTTCTATTTCTATAGGCAAAATAGGGCTATTTAATTTGTTTATCTGGTCTTGGTTCAATTTCGGCAAATGGAATCAGTCGAGAAATTTGTCCATTTCCCTTAAATATTCGAATTTTGTGGCATAAATCCCTTTAAAGTAGGTTCTTACAATTCTTTGTATTTCTTTGGTGTCTGTTGTTATGTCTCCCTTTTCATTTCTGATTTTGTTAATTTGGATAATGTTTCTCTGTCTTTTAGTTAGATTGGCTAATGGTTTGTCTATCTTGTTAATTTTCTCAAAGAACCAGCTCTTGGTTTTGTTGATTCTTTGGATTGTTCTCTTTGTTTCGAATTTATTGATTTCAGCCCTGAGTTTGATTATTTCTAGGCGTCTACTCCTCTTGGGTGTTTCTGCTTCTTTTTTTTTTCTAGAGCTTCCAGATGTGTTGTTAGGTTGTTTTTGTGGGATGATTCCTTTTTCTTTTTGAAGCCGCTTAGTGCTATGAATTTTCCTCTTAGCACTGCTTTCATTGTGTCCCACGAATTTGGGTATGTTGTTCCATCATTTTCATTGAATTTCAGGAAGTCTTTAATTTCTTCCCTTATTTCTTCCGTGACCCATGTGTCATTAAGTAGAAAGTTGTTTAGTTTCCACATGTTAGTATGCTTTTTGTTATTTCTCTTGTTGTTGAAGTCCAGCCTTAGACCATGGTGATCTGATAAGATACAAGGTATTATTTCAATCTTCTTGTATCTATTGAGGTTTGCTTCATGACCAACTATGTAATCAATTTTAGAGAACGTTCCATGGGGTACGGAGAGAAAGGTATACTCCTTAGCGTTTGGGTGGAAAGTTCTCTAGATATCTGTTAGATCCATTTGATTCATGACGTTGGTTAATGAGGTTATTTCCCGGCTTAGTTTTTGAATCAAAGACCTATCCTTGAGTGAAAGAGGGGTGTTGGAGTCTCCCACTATTAATGTGTGGGTATTGATGAGTGGGGCAAGCTTTGTTAATAACTCTTTTATAAATGTGGGAGCCCTTGTATTCGGATCATAGATGTTCAAAATTGTGATATCTTCTTGGTTGTCTTTACCTTTGACGAGTATAAAGTGTCCATCCTCATCTTGTTTGATTAATTTTGGTTGAAAGTCTATTTTATTAGATATTAGAATGGCTACCCCAGCTTTCTTCTGTGACCATTTGATTGGAATATTTTTCCCCAACCTTTTACTCTGAGGCAATGTCTGTCCTTGTGGTTGAGGTGTGTTTCTTGAATGCAGAAGAATGTTGGGTCATGTTTATGCATCCCCTCTGTTAGTCTGTATCTTTTTATTGGAGAATTGAGACCATTGACGTTGAGAGACATTAATGACCAGTGATTGGTAAGGCCCTTCATTTTTGGTATTTGTAACAGTCGAGATTTTGTGAGGTTGTGATTTTGCAGTGGTATATTTACCTATTTCCTATGTAGTTTTGGTTGTAGTTTGACCAGTTGGGGTGGAGTTTTCCTTCTAATAGCTTCTGTGAAGCCGGATTTGTGGCTAGGTACTGTTTGAATTTGTTTTTGTCATGAAATAACTTGTCTTCTCCGCCAATGGTTATTGATAATTTTGCTGGATATAGTAGTCTTGCCTGGTATCTGTGTTCTCTTAGGGTTTGCAGCACCTCTGTCCAGGCCCTTCTGGCTTTCATGGTCTCTGCTGAGAAGTCAGGAGTAATTCTGATAGGTTTGCCTTCATATGTTACTCAGCCTTT
Source organism: Acomys russatus (assembly GCF_903995435.1). NCBI lineage: Eukaryota > Metazoa > Chordata > Mammalia > Rodentia > Muridae > Acomys > Acomys russatus. Next base: position 16,331,768 of record NC_067156.1, on the reverse strand, counting down.
TTCTCTTGCCGCTTTCAATATTTTTTCCTTGTTCTGTATATTTTGTGTTGTTATTATTATGTGCCAGGAAGATTTTCTTTTCAATTCTATTCTATTTGGTGTTCTGTAGGCCTCTTGTATGCTCGTATGCATCTCTTTCTTCAAATTGGAAAATTTTTCCTCCATTATTTGATTAAAGATATGTTCTGGGCTGTGGAGTCAGCTATCTACTCTTTCCTCTATCCCTATTATTCTCAAGTTTCGTCTTTTTATGTTGTCTTTTAGTTTTTGAATGGTCTGTGTTAGGAACTTTTCAGATTTAGCATTTCTCTGAATGGTTGTTTCCAGTTCTGCGATTGTATCTTCAAGTCCCGATATTCTTTCTTCCAATTCTTGCAATCTGTTAGATAAGGCCACCTCTGAGATGTTTGCTTTCTTCTTTGATGCCTCTTGATCACGTTTTTCTTCTGTGTGTTCCTGCATCATAGCTTCCATTTTTATCTTCATGTCTTGTACTGTTTTAATGATTTCCATCATCCGGTTATTTATATTTTTCTGAAATTCTTCAAGTGCCTCTTTATATGACTCTTTTAACTCTTCAGCCCTCTTGTTTGCCTCCTCCTGCACTTGTTTACAGATTTTATTTGTTTCTTCAATTATCATCTTCTTTACTAAGGACTTGAGGTCATTTTCTTGCCTATCCATTGCTGTTAGGTTCTCTCAGTTGTTTTCATTGGGATTGTTGGGATCCGGAGATGCCATGTTGTTTTGGTTTTTGTTACTGTTCTTTCGCTGTCCTCTTGTCATTTTTATGGCTCTGATGTTGGAAGGTATTTTGTAGTGACCTTCATTGGTTGAGAGTGGTTAATTGATGACTGATTATAGGTCAGGTGCTCTTGCTTGTGGGGATCAGGGAGTATTTCCGTGGAACATGTAGGGGATCCGGTTTCACTCCTGGTGATTTTCCTCTGCACCTTTGGCTCCAGGCTGAGTCGGCCAGAGTAGATATCTGTTTGGACTTTACTGCTGTAATTCAGAACAGCATTTTTGGGACCTAGAATAAGGTCTGCACACAAACGTTCTGGTTGTGTAAGTTGATCCCAGCTGCCTGTCCTTCTTGTGGCTTTGTAGTCCACACTCCAGGTAGTTCAGATCATCTGGAGGTGTAGCTGTGTTTTAGCTCTGTCTCTATACCCTGTAATGGTGTCCAACCTCTCCCAGAACTATATGCCTGGAGGGACCAAGGTCGCTCTTGGTCAGCAATTAGACACTTAGAGCAAGACCTACGGTTCGTCTCCCAATAATGTGAGAGTACCTGCCTTGTTGGGGCCAGGATCCTCAGCTAGGCTCTCTTGATCCGGGACTGCAGGGCCAGAGCCTTGCAGCTGGGAAGTTAGGGAGCCTAGGGTCGCAGAGCTCTGGAGGTCACCCACGGAACCAGACCTTCCCACCAGGCTATGGCACTTCTCTAACGCTCTAGGTCAGCAATTAGACACTGTAAACACGACCCACCCACATCTCATCTCGCTATAATGTGGGAGTGCCTGCCTTGCTCAGGGCCAGGAGCTCTGGCTAGGCTCCTTTGTTCCGGGAGTGCAGGGCCAGTGCCTTGAGGCTAGGTAGGAACAATAGGGTTGTGGAGCTCTGGTGAAAGCCAGCGGAGCCTGGTCTTCCCACTAGGCTATGATGTTCAGCTATCGCAGTACACACGACCCACGTCTCCCAATAGGTCTGTGGAAGCAGTCCAAGCTAGTTTCTCACTGCCTCTGTTTTCAGGCTCAGTCTGCTATGATCGGTGTTAGGTTGGGCCCCGGATGGCCAGCAAGCTGCAGTTCCACTTTAGCTGTCTCTGTTGGGTCCTGCCGCCTGTGTTTCCACTCTGCCTAGGCAAGTATCCTCCGCAGTTTGGGGTGGTGTGGAAGGAGGACCTAGGGCAGATTCGCCCTCTTCTCTGAGACTCCTCTGGCTGGGGACTCTGGAAAATCCCCTCCCCAAACAGCTAGACTGTGCTTTATATACAGGCTGCAGTTTGCATGGGGATTCAGTTCCAGAGTTTGGGGAGTGCGTTTAGTACCTCCGGGATGTTGCTTGTCCCAGGGTGGTAGGCTCCCTGTTTGGTCTGCGGCCTTTAGGGCCCCACTCACTTACAGTTCTCAAAGTCCAGCAATCTGTTGCTCCTCTTATGTCTCTGGTCTCCTCGGAGTAGATCAGATATGTAGCTTAATGCTCGGTGCCATCTTGGAATCAACCTTTAATTTTATTATTATATAAAAATTGAAGACTAGTTAGAGCATTAAGTTCTTGATAAAAGTCAAGAAAATGATCTTCCTTCCCTCTTACAAATATATGCTTTTAAAAGGTGTGATATATATCACATCATATATATTTTTATACCATACTATCACATCTTTATACACACACACACACACACACACATATATATCACATCTTTTTATATATGCATATATGTATGTATATGATACATGTGTTTATATGTAATATTATATTATGTTCGGTGGAATTTATAGAAAAGATACTTGTAACCAAAAATAGAGAGAAGTAGAAGCAGGCTCAGAAAAGCAGAACCATGAGTGGATTTCTGATACTAACAGGGGTAGCATTCCATCTGTTACTGATTTTTCCCAATGCTGTCTGTCTTTATATCAAGTCCTAATAGTGATGTTTATTTTCCTGTCTAACCCAATGCTGTATTAGTGCCCTAGTCTTCTAAACTCTATTTCCTAGCTTTTGATATAAATGTATGCAGTAGCATGAACTGACTAACAACAAAGTTCTCTCTATTTTAAAGTACAGATTTCCAATTAATATTTTTTCATCTGTAGGTGTAAGTAAATATTCCTGGGGTGGAGTGGAAGGAGTTTATTCATAGCCTGCTTCTGGAATGAGCTTTTCATCATTGAGGATTTCTGCCTGGTATGTGTAGTATCACCTCCACCCCAGAAATTTTTTTCTCCATTCTTTTTTTAAATTTTATTTTATTAATTTATTCTTATTACACATCAATGGTTATCCCCCCCCCTTGTATCCTCCCATTCCTCCTTCCCTCCCAATTTCCCCTTACTCCCCTCCCCTATGACTGTGACTGAGGGGGACTTCCTCCCTCTGTATATGCTCATAGGGTATCAAGTCTCTTCTTTGTAGCCTGCTATCCTTCCTGTGAGTGGCACCATGTCTCCCCTACCCACTTCATATTGCTAGTAGCAATTGATTCTGTTGATGTACAAGAATAGGATTTCCAGAGCATTCCTTTTCCTAGCCAGTATTTCTGTGTGTTCAGCTTTCCCAGGGAGTAGCTTACCGCAGAGCTGGAGGTTCTACACCAGGTGCTCTGGTTTACTGTGTCCGTATAGCACTTTTAAAAGAGTCTTTCCCACTTTCTTAGACATTAGCATGTAGATGTTTAGCTCACCGTTGATGAGAGTCCTGTCATACATATTCTTGCCTCAGCATTCCCAGAGCTGCCATCACACCTGGCTATGTCATTTAGTCTTCACTGAATTAGTTCTCCAACAAACTCTTGTCTCACTGTCATTATTCGGTTGAATATCAAATTCTTTTTTTTACAAAACTGCATGATATGCTTGAAGAAAAGTCATTACAATATTATGAATGGACCCGAGTCCATCTTTCTGTGAAATGTTGACAGTTGATTTGTTTCAGTTGATTTTGTTTGTATGTTCATCTATTTGTCTTTAAGGGCTGCAGGACATGGAGCTCGGCTACTTTGCTCTTCTCAGACTCCCTTTCTCATAAGGTTTTGTCTTAGGAAGAACATTCTCTACAGCACATCTCAGAAGTTGGTGAGGTGCATGTGGATTTACAGAAACCTCTGCTCAGTAGAAATGCCGAGTCTCTGATAATGCTATTTTAGATGCTGGAGTCCTTTTCCTCAGAAGCTGGAGGGTGATTATTTTTCTTTCCATCTTCACATGCCATGCTTTCTCTCTACCAACAGCAAGAGTGAGCGGCAGGACAGCTAATGGGTGGACAGTGAGCACGGGAAAGCTCTTTATTTCTTTCTTTATACTGCATAAGGTAAAGAAGCTACCCTAGAACATGTTGTCCTTAAAGACAATAGAGTTCGCTATTCCGACTTCCTTCCTGACATTTTGTTCCCAGATAAGATAAGCGCAATAATGATTTTTTAAAATATACATATGTATTATCTGAATGTATGGATATAAAATAAAATATTCATAAATCAAATACACATATTTCTACACATATTCACTCAGACACACACACACACAAACACACACACACAGGCTCAGGAGATAGACCAATGAATAAGAGATCTTGCTGCCCAAGCATGAAAGCCAGAATCCAAATTCCCAGAACACATGTAAAAATAAATAAAAGAACAATTCCACACCCCCAGATGCACTAGATATGTTTATGACTGTAACTGGAGTGCTGTGGAAGGTGCAGAAATAGTTGTATAGTTGGGGCTGCTCAACACCAAAAGATCTCCACATACAGCAAGACACCCTTTCTAAAAGGAATAAGCAGAAAGCCATAGAATAAAATATCTGCCATCCTTTTCTAGCCTCAGCACACGCTCATAGTACATGGGCACACACACAGACACACACAGGCAGATACACACACACACACACACAAGTGCATACATGCACATACTACACGTACTCATACATACACAAACATATAGACATTAACACAACAAGTCAAATACATAAAATTACATATCTATGCATATACACATTCATAAACACATGTTCTACACACATGCACACACAGTCACACACCACAGGGCTTGAGAAATAGCTAACTGCAGATGTGCTTATTTTATAAATATGAGAACCTGAGTTCAGAGTGCTGGTTCATAGGAGTTAATGTTGTGTAGCAGAAACAGATGGATCCTGGGAACCTTCAGGCCAGCCAACCTAGCCCAAACCATTGATATTAATGATGACAACAGATATCCACACAATATGGGTGGGTGTACACCCCCAGATACACACACACACACACACACACACACACACACACACACACACACACACACAATGCTTTTACCATACTATGTATCCAATAACATTTTCTTTTTTCTTATTACAATTTATTCACATTCCATCTTGACTGTAATTCCCTTGCTCTTATCTTCCTGTTCCCACTCTCCCTTTGTCTTCTGCCCTATCTCCTCCCCTAAACTTCTGACAGGTGGAGTCTTCCTCCTCCCCTACTTTCTGACCACAGCCTATCAGGTCTCATCTGGATAGCCTGCATTCCCTTCCTCTGTGTTCCCACAGGAGTCTTTACTAAAGGGCAGTGATCAGATCTCAGGCACCAGAATTCATGTCAAAGGCAAGCTCCTGCTCTCCGGCCACTTCCCTGCCCACATGGAGAATGAGCTGTCCATTGGCTACATCTGAACAAGGGCTCTAGGTTCTCTACTTGCGATGTTCTTGGTTGATGCATCAGTTTGTGCAGACCTCCTGGGTCCAGATCACCCAGCCTTGATAGTCTTCTTGTGGAGCTCCTGAGAACCCCTTCCCCTGACATTCCTTCTTCACAGGCTGGTCCTACCATCCCCCAGCTCTTTCATACAACTGGCAGCACTTTGCCCATGGTCCAGTTGCATGTTCCAGTATCTGTCTCTATCCCTCGCTGGGTGGAGTCTCAAAGAGGACATCTATGTTGGGCTAATATCCACTTATAAGTGAATAGATATACCATGTGTGTCTTTCTGGGTCTCAGTTATCTCATTCAGAATGATTTTTTCTAGTTCCATCCAGTTGCCTGCAAATTTCAAGATGTCCTTCTTTTTGACAGCTGAGTAGTGTTCAGTTATGTAAATGTACCAGTTTCTTTATCCATTCTTCAGTTGAGGGGCATGTAAGTGGGTTCTGGATTCTGGCTATGAATAAAGCTGCTGTGAACATAGTTGAGCAAATGTTCTTGTTGAATGGTGGAACACTTTCAAAGAGCAAGAAAAATAGTCTCTAATAATGTACTTAAAGCCAATTTGTGTTCTAATTGTTTGGAAAGACTGATCATAGGAGGATATTTCATACAGTTTGGAATAGTTCATTCATATTTTCCAAAAACAAATAGTTCATCATATTCATAACACTGATAAAACTGTTATTTCACTTTTCAACATTATTGAATAAAGAATTTTACTAATAAATAGCACCCAAAGTTGCCTGTCCACTGCTTACCAACAAGTATACACTACCCTACCCTACCGCTTCCTGTTGCCAGGCATATTGATACACAGGTTGCTTCCTCACACACACTACATTTAAGACAGTAACTTTTACAAGCTTAGCCATCTCTGCTAAAATATAGAACAAATTAATATAGAACTGATTTGTCAACACACATGTATAGTGTTTTATATTGCTACTAGTTGACTCTCTGACCAATAATATAAAGGATGGCTTGAAATGCCTACATATTATTGTTCTTTTAGGTTTTGATAATTCATTTAAAATATTGCTTTATTATTATTTAGTTATTAGCATTGTACCATTTACTGTACATTTTAATTATTTTATTTAAAAAGCCTCTTTATATTTAATTCAATACTACTTTCATATTAATTTTTAACTAAGCTCAACAGCTTTTTACATGTCATGATATTCATCATTTTCTCATTACAATTATTATGCACATTTCCCCAAACATATATTTGTTGTTGAATTTGTTTTAGTGTCTTTTGCCAAGATGCGGTTTCCATTTGTCAATCATTTCCTGTATACACTTAGGGCGAGAGGGTGGTCTTTGCAAAACACTTTAAATAAAAATAGAGGTCATCCTGATAATAATTTAAAATATACATTTGCATTGGCAAGATGTGAAACTGAGTGCTCCTTTTATAATAATTTCAATTCTGTAAGAATGTCTTCTGCACACAGAAATTTATAAATATCCCTTTTGCCATGTAAGTCTGGGTTGAAACATCAACAAAAGCCTCTGCTTTGTTGGTTGGGCAGGGGTTGAATTTAGTGACTGGCTTGAATATAACTATTACATTTCAGAATTAATACATTCAGTGCTGGCCTCCCCTCAGGGTTGACTGTAAACAGCGCTGCATCCCTGCAGGCAACTGATTTTGCCACAAAACCATGGATTAGTCAGAATTCAATTACTGTTTATAAAGGTTATGTGGTGAATAAAATAGTGAATGCTGTTAAATTGTTGTTGTCCTCAATTCAGAAGAATACAAAAGTAGCAGGTAGACAGCTTCCAAGGCGCATGACTTCACCAGGACTTGTGCACCAGGTCCCCTGAGGAAGACTGAAAAGCAAAGGGCCCTGAGGATGGAGGACCAGTTTACACTTCAAATTTTGTGTTAGTCTTGTTTGATTTGGTATTAGGTCTCCATATTAAAGGAAATAATAATAACACATTCTGTATTACTCAGTTGTCTATAATTTTTGGTCTAGTGTTATAACTACATGGTCTTTCCCTGCTCAAGTTAGCATAGCTCTTGTTCTTGTTCTTCTTCTACTAAGATTTGGGATATCATGTTTGTGGGTTTTATAGACATAGCTTCCGCCATTACTAGGAGACACAATCTCACAGCAATCCCTCTGATCTTATAGCTCTTCCAGTCTTTCTGTCTCCTTTTATACACTGTTCCTTGAGCTGTAGATGGGGAAGTGTGTTGTGGATGTAACCCATTTGAGACTGGGTTCCATTCCCCTACATTCGGGAAAAAAAAAAAAGACACATTCCACAAATTTCAAGGCAATAAAAAAGAAAGAAGTTGTGTCTAAGTGACCATTGGCAGAATGCAAGATTATACCTTGACCTGGTAGTATCTATAAATCATTATTTGAGTATTTTTAAACCCTAACAGTATTACTATGTTCTACATGCAACTTATAAACTTGAATATTTCTCTTTTCTGCTCAACTTGACATAAAATAAATCTACACATGGATAGCTGTACAGCAAGGTTAAGGAGTAGGCTGAACAAGGAATGTCTCATTTTCTTTGTTTATTGTAAACCTCGCCAGCCTGTGAATTCCTTATTCAAATTTCTTGGAGTAAAGATTGTCACAAGCAGTAAAACTACAATGCCACTGTCTTCATGGTCAAACACTTCAGTCTTGAGAATGTGGCCTGGTACCATTTGTTTTTTTTGTTTTTGGTTTTTTTTTTTTTTTTATAATATCTTTTTTTTTATTATTAATTTATTCTTGTTACATCTCAATGTTTATCCCATCCCTTGTATCCTCCCATTCCTCCCCCCCCATTTTCCCATTATTCCCCTCCCCTATGACTGTTCCTGAGGGGGATTACGTCCCCCTATATATTCTCATAGGGTATCAAGTCTCTTCTTGGCTACTTGCTGTCCTTCCTCTGAGTGCCACCAGGTCTCCCCCTCCAGGGGACATGGTCAAATGTGAGGCACCAGAGTACGTGAGAAAGTCGTATCACACTCTCCACTCAACTGTGGAGAATATTCTGACCATTACTGTACAGTCTTTTTCCTTACTTTAAAAGAGCATGGGGACATACGCTTTGATGTGCTTCTTGGAACTTGGATTTATTTTACTCTGTGGATTTGACTATGTTGAATTATGGAGTTGTGTGTGTGTGTGTGTGTGTGTGTGTGTGTGTGTGTAAAAGCTTGAGAACATCACTCCAGGAGTCCATGTTTTCCCTGGATTGTATTGGTAAATTTCTTCTACACACTATTTCATTGTGGATACTTACATGAGAAATATGTCCGATCTGGGCTTGGGAGATGGCTGAGTTGATAAAGTCCTAGCTTTTCAAGCAAAAAGATTTGAGTATAACCCCCAGAATAGAACTTGATGATGTTGATGAGGAGGAGGAGGAGGGGGAAGGTGGTGATGATGCTGCCATGTGTGGTGGTGCTTCGTGCATGCTTGTGTATTCTCAGGACTGCCTGGTCAACCAGCCTAACCTGCTTTACAAATGCCAGAGCAGTGATATACCATAGTTTTTAAAGGAGGATTGTTACTGAGAATGACACCTCAGATTGACTTCTGTCCTTCACGTGTAAGTGAACATGGCCATTCAACTGTATACACAGGAGCAAGCCACTGAGTGTACCTGCGTACTACACACACACACACACACACACACACACACACACACACACACACACTCTTTCAGTCTAAAAGAAAAATCTCTTCTTAGGCTGGAAAGATATTTTAAAAACTAGGTAACCTCCAAACTGCACTGTATATGTGGCCACCCTTTCCCTTTTTTTGTTTTCTTCTGGTTCTGGTTCTGCTTCATGTGAAGGTATCCTGGAGAGACAGCACACATATCTGCTCACATCTACTCACCCCTGGGAGGGAGCCCATGACAGACCAAGTGTATCTTGGTGAAACAATGAGTTTTATTGAGGCTACTTACAGGAACTAAGGAGGTCAGAAATATACCAGAGATAGCTGCATTTCCAAGGCCCACCCCAACATGGATGGCATCTCACAATAAGTTGGACCCAAGAGCCCAGTGCACAGCCTAAAGCTCAACATATTGGAGAATGTCCTTTCCAACTGACTTCGTTCTGAACCTCTTCCAGGCAGCTCAGCTGATTTCTGCTTTTTCTGCGCAGCAGTCTGGGGCCATTCAAGCTTGCGATTGTCTGAGAATATTCTTTCCATTATTTGACTTGTCTGGGGGTGACCTTCATCAGTCTTTGTTATTTACTCTTAAGAGGGTAAAACTTGAGGAATCTGGTAGGTTTCAGAGACTTCCTGAAGCTATTTTGACTTGTTTACCTTTTGGCTGAACTTTCCTTTAGAACTAAATGTTTTAACCTTGGAGGAAATGACTTTTCACCTATACTCCAACTGCTAGTTTCTTACTCACCTACTGCTTCTCAACAATATCAGATTTCAGAAGAAGCATCACACTTCTGTAAGTCTTAGAACAGTCATGCTTGCCAAAGCCCCGAGTTAGGGCCGTCCCACATGCTCCTGATCATTCCGTGACTTAGGATGTATTTCTCATGGAAAAAAGACAGCAGTATAAAATACATTCACAGTTTGGTTTGAAAATCCTAAATTCTTCTTTCATGCAGGATTTCATTTCTTCCTCATAACAGCTTTGAGAGGTTGTCCGAGCCAGGTAGGGGTCTCCACTAATAGATGACAGGGTCATGGCTGCAAATGAGTGGACAAGCTTTTCCAGGTTGGCCTCCAGCTCTGAACTGAACTCATATTCTTGTCTATCTCCACCCTTCTGCTCCAGCAGGTCAGTGTGAGAGGCAACAACTTAAGCACGAAAGCATAGAAGAAGTAATCTCTGAAAGGGGTCATAGAAGAATCAGGAGATCATCCTAGGTGGGAAATAAGCAGAAGAAGGTAAGGAAATGGATGCCATCTGAGAAGAGAAATTCACCTTTCTTGGAGTAATCATGATTTGATTTTACATGCATTCACTTTATGTTTACAAATGATCTGTTGGCAGGTATGTTTGTGCATTATGAACACGCATGTGCATCTGGTGCCTACAGACTCCTGAAGGGGAGGAAGATGACCTGAAAATGGAGTTCAGATAGATGTGAGCTGGCAGATGGGTGCTGGGAAAATTCTCCAATTCTCTGCAACATCTCTCCAGACCCAGACTTTCTTTCTGTATGTTATCCACCTTCTCAGGAAGGGCTGTTGCCTAGAGTTGTGTAGCTCCCACATAACATCTGTAAACAGTGTTCAGATGTTTATTTATTTATATATTTATTCAGTTTTATTCAGGCTGTAGCCCTGTCCCTCCCTTTGCCCCCCCCCCTTCCCCTATTACTCAGCAAAGGGGAGCCCAGACTACCCACCCACCCCAGCTCATCAAGTCACATCAGGGCTGATCACATCCTCCTCCCACATGGCCTGGTGAGGCCGTCCCATCAATGAGGAGTAATAAAAAGGCAGGCAACTGACTCCATGTCAGGAACATCCTCTGCTACCCTTATTAGAGGACCCACATGAAGTCTGAGCTGCCCATTGGCTACATCTGTTCAGATGATGAATGGTCTTTGGTTGGTGCTTCAGTCTTCCCAAGCTCCTTTGGGCCCTGGTTAGTTGGCTCTTTTGGTCTTCTTGTGGAGATCTTGTTACTTATAGGTCCTTTTATCCTCCCTTTCTCACTTTTCCACAAGACTCCCTATGCTTTGCTGAGTGTATGGTTGTGAGTCTCAGCATCTGATTGGAGCCACTGCTGGGTGAAGCCTCGCACAGGACAACTCTACTACGGCTCTCTCTGCTAGCATAGCAGAGTATCTTTAATAGTGTCAGGGGTTTAATTCAAGACTGGAACCATGTTTTTCTTTCTGTTCTCCTTGATGTTGTTCACTTCAGGGTTTGAGTGGGGACCATTGCCCTGAGGTCATCCTCACGACAATTCTTCCAACATCTCTCCTACACACACATGATTCCCCAGGGTGGGTTATTACCATTATACATGTACAAAGAATGTTTTATTCCTATCATATACATTCAAACATACACACATGCACATACACACTGAGAGAATATTTTATTTCCATTACAGATGCACAGAGAATATTTCATTCCCGGCACACACACACACACACACACACACACACACCACACACAGATGCAGGTACCACACATACATGCATACATGTGAAGACACAGACACACCTACAGCTGCAACACCATTCTACTCTCATCCTTAACTTGAGCTTGAACTTGAATGCCTTCTCAACAGTTTCTCTGACCACTGGGGGAAAAATGCCTCTTTCACCTACTTCCCAAACCATATAAGCCCACAAAATACCTACATATCTTATCCTTCTGCCTTCCCCTATGACCTTTCCACAACCTGCATGGAAACCAAAAATCCCTGTTTGTTGCAATTTGGGGGACACAATCAGTGTAGCAAATTAGAGTCTACATGAATAATTTAGCCTCCTGGCAGGGACTGGACACGATCAGAAGATGCAGCAGCTTTCCAAAATTAATAAAGGATTTTATGGAGTCATAAAAACCATAATTCAATCATCTTTAAAAGGGCACTGAGCATAACACATCTTAAAGGCTGGGTGTTGTTGAGGTGTGCACAGGGAGTCCAATAGTGCTCAGTCTGCAGCAATGGCCCCCACTCATGCCCAGCCATTTCCCTGACATGCAGCAACCTGATCTATTCATTTAATAAGCAATATTTACTAACAAACCTTGTTTCAGTCAGGGGAGAGCACATATAACAAGGATGGCTGAAACAAGGCAGGGCATTTTTTTCCCCTGCCTCATTTATTAACAGTAAACAACCGAGTTTGGAAAATAAGAACCATCTATTTTTGGGTACAAGTCAATCTCTTTTCTTCAGTTCTCTCAAATACTTTGAGGGGACTCATAGGCCTCGTATTCTCCTTTTAAAAAAATTACAAGGAGCAATTGTGTCACTTGCTTTTATAGTGCTCTGCTTCATCTCCTATAAAATCAGAGCATGGTATTGGGTTGTGTCTTCTGCATGGACTATTCCATGGCTTTAGTGCTGCCTCCGTGCCAGTTCCTGACCAGTGGTTCCAAATGCCTCACTGCCTGTTCGAGACTTTTCTGTGACAGCAGATCTCCCAGAACAAGAACCATGCTTACAGCTGAAGACCCAGCTATACAGTTTGTGCACGTCACAGAGATATCCCACAAGAACAAATGGATAGTGACTGAAAGAGGGGTACCTTAGTGCATGAAAAGAGATTTCTTTCATTCCTCCTTCCTTCAGGCAGAGAGATTCTGTCTTGTACTTCACAAGATGGTACCATTAACGATGGAAGAGACCTCATTTTTTTCACCACAAAATTTACCATTCTTATTCTTAAGCCTTGTGCTTAAATGAGAGCCTTCTAAAACCAGTGGTGATAACCCTGCCTTTCAAGATGGATAAAGTAGGGACACAGGCAAGTTCGGACATGGGGTTTGATTCTAAGAAACTTCAGTCTCAGACCTCAGGGATTTCAGCAGACTTCTCCAACTATGCCTTTCTCTGCCACATTTCTTACTTCCCTGTATTAGTGGGGACAAACTTCACAAAGCTGCCACACTGGATGAATTTTTAGCAAAGAGCACATAAATAAATAACCAGCTGTGAGCCTGCATGGCTCTCAGTGACTTGTCTGACCCATATTGCTTCTCTTGTATTTGACTCTCCTGTTTTCCTTTCCCAAAGCACAGGAGGGGAGAAATGTCTTCGGACACCACAGGTACTAAGTGATTCTCCTGTTTGCCTAACCTCAAGTGACAAAGTGCTGGTCCTCATATATCACAGCCTTGCCCAGTGAGGATTAGGTCACTGTGGCCAGGGCTTTTGCTAATAAGATCATGCATAATCAATAAGGGTCAGCTGACATCTTGTCAACTCCATCACTGTCAGTGGGGGGGCTGAGGTAAGGCGGTGACAAAGGTAAGCCTGTCAGACCCCCAGAACATGAACAGATGGGCAACATTGGATGCAGCCCCTCTACACACAGCCAGCTCTTAGAAAAGAGGCTCATGCATTCATTCATGGATTCATTCCTTTGTCCATTGCACAGATAACTACGGATGTGTCAGGTAGAATTGGTACTGTTCTTGCAGCAGAGGAAGGATGACAGAAAACAGGACTTTGTGCATTTAGAATATCTACATTCTTCAGGGCATGATGACAGGGAGAAAAGAGGAATCAAAGAGAATAGGATAAAATAGAAAGAGCACATGATGAGGAAAACAGATAATAGAACAGAAGGATATAAGAAACAGGAAAGAGAGTTTATAGTATTGGGCAATAAAGCAGTATTTGTAGAGGGTTTTAGAAGATGTCTACCTGAGTGACCATGGGTAGTTTAAGGAAGGAGGGAGAAACTGTGACGATCCCTAAAGAGGAAAATGCTAGACAGATGCCTATGGACAGGTGTATGTATATGGTTGTCAAGAACAACATCAGAGCCAAGGAAGGCTGAAAAGGATTGGAAACACAGGGCATGAGGGTGGACATTGAGGAGAGTATGCTTTGAAGGATGCCTTCCTGTGGGTGAGATGAGAACCCATGATAGTACTGAGCCAGGAGTACTTACATTTTTATATCACCATCAGACACAATAGTAAGATTATATACTACATGGCTTATAAAAGTGCAGAGGAAGGAATGTAAGAAGAAAGGAAGAACGAAGGACCTGGCACATGCTTATTTATCATGTACATGGCTACTTTGAGCTAAAGCTTACTGTACAGGCACAAGTCTTAAGAATTAACACTGGAAAATTTTCAGAAGCTGTATAATATTGACTGTGTATCTTAAGTTATTGTATAAGTAAAAGAAACAGAGGTTTAATGTCAACTACTTTCTTTCTATTTTGAATTGAATTACATTCGTGGACAAGGCAGTCATGCATCTGCAGCTTCTCGTCTGATCTTCGGGAAGTGACTAGATATCTATCAACCCCACAAACACCTCAGTAGTCCACATACATCATGCAAATGGTACATGCACATACATACAGCCAAACCACGCATGCGCACTGAATAAATAAATCTCCTACATCAGAAGATACACTCTTAAGTTCTAACCAATATGACTGCCAAAATGTGAGATGAACAAGGATGAGAACAATGGACATACCAAGATGGATAGAGGAAAGCCTATGAGCCCTCAATCCTACACAAAGAACTATCGCAACTAAAGTGTGGAATAGGTGTGGTGCAATCCCCAGGGAGGAGCACACAATTTGGTTGCCAGTGCCATTATATAGACCCAGTATATATATTATTAATGATAATAAAAGAGTCATGAATTTGAAGAAGAGCAGGAAAAAGTATATAGGAGAGATTGTATGAAGGAAAAGGAAAGGGTAACACTTGTGATTTAACTGCAATATTAAGTATAAAAACAAAAATACCTGTACAATAAAAGATCCTCCAAAAGAATATCCATACCTGATCTCAAGCTGTACTATAGAGTAACAGTAATTAACAGCATAGTACTGGCGCAGCAATAGACTGGTTGATCAATGGAATCAAATTGAAGACACAGAAATGAATCCACACACATATGGTCACTTGATTTCTGACAAAGAAGCAAAATCTATTCAAGGGAAAAGAGATAGCATCTTCAACAAATGGTACTGGTCTAACTGGATGTCTACATGTATAATACAATTAGACCCATATTTGTCAACATGCACAACACTCAAGTCCAAGTGGATTAAGAGACCTCAACATAAAACTTGAGACACTACATGGGTTAGAAGAAAAAGTGGGGAAGATCTTGGAACACATTGGCACAGAAAACAAATTTCTGAACAGAACAGTAACAGCCCAGGCCTTAAGGTCAACAATTAATAAATGGGACCTCATGAGGCTGAAAAGCTTCTGTAAAGTAGGAGACACTGTCAATGGAACAAAGCGACAGCCTACAGACTGGGAAAAGATATTCACCAAACCTACATCTGACAAAGGTCTAATATCTAAAATATATAAAGAACTCAAGAAGTTAAACACCACAAAACCAAATAGCCCAATTGAGAAATGGGGCTCAGAGCTAAACAGAGAACTCTCAACAGAGGAATATTGAATGGCTGAGGAACACTTAAATAAATGTTCAAAGTCTTTAGTCATCAGTGAAATGCAAATCAAAACAACTCTAAGATTCCATCTTACACCTATCAGAATGGCTAAGATCAAAAATTCAAGTGACACCACATGCTGGCGAGGATGTGGAGAAAGAGGAACACTCCTTCATTGCTGGGGGGAATGCAAACTTGTACAATCACTTTAGAAATCTATCTGGCACTATCTCAGAAAACTGGGGATAGAGCTTCCTCAAGACCCGGCTATTACACTCCTTGGAATATACCCAGAAGACGCTCCACCACACAACAATGACATATGCTCAACCATGTTCATAGCAGCCTTATTCTTAATAGCCAGAACCTGGATGCAACCTAAGTGTCCCTCAGTAGAAGAATGGATAAAGAAACTGTGATACATTTACACTATGGAATACTACTCAGCTATAAAAACAAAAAAATTCCCAAAATTTGTGGACAAATGGATGAAACTAGAAAGGATCATAATGAGTGAGTTAACCCAGAAGCAGAAAGACTCAAATGGTATATACTCACTTATATCAGGACAGTCCCCAAGGGGCAGGTTCCATGAAAGTGTTCACTTACCAGGTAATTGGGATAGATGTAAAGACATCCTACTGTAACTCTATGTGAGAGAAGTATGGGAGAATGGGGAAATAGAAGGATCCAGAGGGTCCTAGAAACCTACAAGAAGAACATTATGATGGGAAGATATGGGTCCAGGGTTCTGCTCAAACAATGTCACCAACCAAGGACAATATGTGCAGTAAACATCAAACCCCTACCCAGATCTAGAAAAAAAGGACAGAATGTTCTCCACAGTTGAGTGGAGAGTGGGGACTGACTTTCACACGAACTCTGGTGCCCCATATTTGACCACATCCCCTGGATGGGGAGGCTGGTGGCCCTCAGAGGAAGGATAACAGGCTATCAAGAAGAGACTTGATACCCTGTGATCACATAGAGGGGGAGGAGGTCCCTCTCAGTCACAAACATAGGGGAGAGGAATAGGGTGAAATCAGGAGGGAGGGAGGAACAGGAGGATAGAAGGGATGGGATAGCAATTTAGATTTAATGTGAATAAATTAATTTTTAAAAAGTAAAAAAGAAAACATAAAAGACAATTTCATCCATAAATAGATATCATTAAAAGAAAAAAACATTAAATAGAAAGAACCATCACCCACTATGGTGACCTAAACCACTAGCATTCTGAAAAGCACAGAGCCCCAATTTCTTGCTCCTAGTACCATAGAAATACCTGTAGGATGATACCCATATGTAACTAAAGTGATGTGGAGCCAACAACTGATCTCTGGGGCTTGCTGGAGAGCTGGCTTAGTTAAAAGGGCATGCTGTACTTGATTTTGAGACAGTGTCATAACAATAAGCTGGAAAGAGCTTGAGGAAGTCATCTTGATGCCAAGCTTTGGATTTGACATGCTCACATACTGGCTTGTGTCTTTGTATAGACATCACACCAACTCATGCACATCCATATACCCACAGTATTTACAAAGAGATTTGACAAAAAGGAGGGTTTTGGCCTTTTATTCTTATTGCAGTTCCATTGTGCTCAGTTCTGGAAGGATGACTTCTCCTCAGGTGGTCAGTCCACCCCATTAACACATTTTCATGTGTTTCAAACACTTTGTCCTACACCTGACTTTGACATCCCATGATTCTCTTGTGGCCAACCGTGTTCTGCATCCTGGGTTCCATCAAAGTAATGATAGTCATCAGACACTTATCACACCTTTCAATTAAATGCAATATTTCATGTGTTTCCACCGTGCTAGCTTTTCATAACTACTGCTGATAACATCATTGCTTCAATATATGGCATATTTTATATTCTTAAAAACAGACTTTTTCAAATGTGCATTAACTTTTTGAAATGCTTCTTCCCATATATACTCTGAGGAGTGTTTCTTATCTGAATATGTTATGATCAGTAGACCTTAAATGCTTGCTGGTTTTATTTTTACATGTCATACTTGGCTCTATCCACAGACAAAGTCTAGAGTACGTTGGCCTGCCATGGTTGCTAAGAGCAAGCCTAAAGGAAGCTATTCATTCAGGACATTTGCACTTGTGTACGTGTGTACACGTGTATACGTGCATGTGTAGATGTGCTGTGCCTCAGTTACTCAACATTGATAGATAGCCTTTTTAAAAAAAGATTATTTACATTTGTTCTTTAATTAAGTCCACTTCACCTGGGAAGACCATTCAAATGAATGTCACCTCCTCTATGTCTTAGGCACCCAGCCTTACCCCCTGATCTATCATTTCCTTTAATCTAGGCATCTTGGCAGATGATCATATTGCACAGGTGTATTTCTTCGTAAAGGATGTCCTTTCTCATTCACATAGTTCTTTTTGAAAGCATCTTTATTGTTCTCTGTGAGTTTGTATTATCATAATTAAGAACATCTTGCCTATTACAACACAGGATCATTTTCTCTACTTGTTATTTTATCACATTTGTATATCATTTTGAATTAACTATGTTTTCCTTTCAATATTTTAAAATTTAAATATTATTGAAGCATTTTCCTTCTTTCCTTTTGTCTCTCCAGCCTATCCTAGGTATTCCCTATGCTTTCTCTCTCTCTCTCTCTCTCTCTCTCTCTCTCTCTCTCTCTCTCTCTCTCTCTCTCTCTGTCTCTCTCTCTCTAACATTTTTGGCTTTTATCTAATTACTGTGATTTTATGTGCTCATATGTATATATATACATATATATACACATATGTATAAATATACAAATAAAACCTTTAACATTATATAACATTATTTATATGTACATGGTTTCAGGGATAACAACTTGGTTTTGAATAAGCAAATTGGGATCTCTTCCCCAGGAAAAACATTTACTCCCATTCTCAGGATTTCTTAGTTATCTATAGTTCTTTCCCTAGAGTTGATTTCAAACAAGATTTACCCCTTCCCCCCTTCCATTTTAGAATGTCTCTTGTTGTTGTTGGTTTTTTTTTTTTTTTTTTTTTTTTTTTTTGTCTTATTTAGAAACCATGTTGATAAGACTTCATATGTGTAGCTTTTCTGACATTTCTAGGATATACAATCTCTGGCTCTAACATTCTTTCTACCATCTCATCCACTATAATCCTGTAACATTAGGTTTGAGAGTTGTGGTGTATAATTTTTTAGTTGGGCATTTTGAGAAGTTGTGCTTTTTAATAATGGTCTCAGTCTGTTACATGAAAACCTTTCTTTTTTCTTTTGGTTCTTTTTTTTTTAAAAGAAGAACTAGGGTCTGTGGCTCTGTTGTAGATAGCAGGTTTTTTTTTTTTTTTTTTTTTTTTTTTTGGTTTCAAAAGCCAATGTCATTGTCAGTTACCCTTCTTTGTGTCAGATGTTGCATCTCAAAAATATGCTCGTATCTGCTGCTCCACTGTCATACTTCCAACTATATTGACCATAGACTGCAGCCTTCAGAAAAGCTAAGCCCCAATTCAACTCTTTTATAGCTTTTCTAGATAATGGTGCATTGTCATAGAAATAGAAAAATAATTAAGATAATTAGTATTAATTAAGACTGTCACTGATGTCTATGATTAACACTGATGGATATTGACTTCAAGCATCTTTTGATGTGACAAAACACCATAACCAAAGCATCTTGAGGAAGGGTGGGTTCATTTTGCTTACATTTCCAGAGCACTGTTCATAGCTGAAGGAAGTCAGGACAAGAACTCAAATAGGACAGGATCCTGGAGGCAGGAGCTGATGCAGAGACCGTGGAGGGGTGCCGCTTACTTCCTTCCTTCCCCTGGATTATTCTGTTTGCTTTCTTATAGAATGCAGTTCCACCAGCCCAGGCCCCACCCACAGTGAGCTGGACCCTCCCCCATCAATCAATAATTAACAAAATGCCTTAAAGCCAGTTTGTACCAGTGCATTTTTTCCATTAAGATTTCCTCCTTTCCATTTACTCTTCTGTCGTCAAGGTGACATCAAACTAGCCAGCACAGATTATAAAATGATGAAGAGAAACTATTGCATGACACTTGTATAGTCATATATGTACTGATTGTACTTTGTCATATGATACATTGCATTACTTTGGGACTCTGTTAGTAAGAATTCCATTCAAATGGAATCTTTGCCCTTGGACCAACTTCATGGCATAATAAACTTCTTTGTAAAGCTTCCTCAAAACAGATATTTTATTCTACTAAGAGAAACAACTTATTATAAAGAGAGGCTCAGACTGGAAAAAGGATTGATGTTTACTAAGGAATTGCTTCCAGAAGTTACCCACCACCACATGTCCTTTACTGATTACAGGGGATTCACAGGGGATGCTCAAAACATTCTTTACTATTGGACTCAGCGTGTCTAGATGACTGAAACTGCATTGCTCTTTACTTTTGTGCCAAAGACTTTGTTCTCAGCAAGTGGTCACTGCACTCTTTAATGATGGCATCTTAGCACACTTTGACTGAAGTCGCCAGCTCATCTTTGATGAGCTCAGAACTCTTCCAGGGAAGCTTCTTACTTCTGCCGTATTACTTGGTTTCACTGACTTTAAAGGGCATGGTGTCTAGCTTATTTCATATATCTTAAAGTAAAATTGCTAGGACTTCGATATCTCAAATTTTAAAATCCCTTGAAGATATTTAATATTTGTCTTTGAGTTTAAGGTGAAAAAAGAAATCAGAACTTAAAAGTTTCTCAATTCCTTTCGGTGTTTGTAATATTTCAGTGTAGGTCATCCCCAAATTGTGGTTTCACACAAAGGACAGAATTGAAAAGAGATAAACACAAAGTATAATCACATTCCCTTGTTAGGACTTCCTTGTTCTTGGATCTGAGTAAAATCATCTCCACAAACTACCGGAGCTCATAGAGCCATCCCAATGAGATAATGAACACAGATTTTCAGTGTTAGTGCTAAGTAGCACTCTTCCCAGTAACACGTTCTTTATCAGTTCTTCCCTATAAACTCAATCAATCAATTCTTTTTTCCTTTAACTTCCTGTGCTACTTTCAGGATGCCTGTCCTTATTTATGCTGCTAGAATCACCTATGTAACTAGTGAGAAGATTAGAGAAAAGGAAGTTGGGTAACCCCCTACTCTGATACTATCCTACAAGATGGAGAATTTCCATTCTGTTTTTGTATGACTATTCTGCTTATCTTTTCATCCTAGTATATACTGCTCCTAAGGAAGCTAAAGATGCTCCTGCTGGCTGCTTCTTTCAGATCCTTTGTGCAATTGTAAGGTTCCCTCACATAATTTTCAAACATTTCAGCACTTTTTCATAATCTTACTGTAAGTGCTTCTTTGTAACCTACCTGGATTTTTAAAAAAGTTTTCTTTGATTGCTTGCAACTGTTATAGGCTAGTAAGTATGCTTTTTAATTATGACCTCCACAGGCCTTGGACCTAAGGGGCATTGGATAAATGTTTATTTAATGAGTGAATGAATTAAATTTATTTTAGTATATGAAGAAAAATGAGACCACATAATGACTGTTCAGGCAGAGCTGAAAATGGACTCTGCATTGTCTCAGTTTCTTACACCCACTTTGATTTTCAGATATAAATTTTAAAAGAGAATATTGCCGTGTTTCTTTGAACTGAAACTACCCATAACTTTGTAGCCAAATTTAAGTTTGGTATAATAAGCTTTATGTTCAGCATTCCATCTGCAGTCAATGCTCAACAAACACCAAGGGAATGTGAGATTTTATGCTCCTGAATTTTATAAACCAGTAAACATCAAGGTATTGGAATTGTATTTCTTAGTGTGAAGCATTTCATCTTGTACGTAAGAAATCCTGAATCAGAGTGTGGTGTGAGCAGCTGCGGGATTCATGCTACGCCCCCCTTTAGAAGGGCTTTACTGAAGATGCAGTCTGTAGAAAGTGATGATAATGCCAAAACCGCAGTTTACTGTGTTCGATGCCCCAGCTTGTCAAGCTGCTTTTATCTGTATTCGACCATGTTATATATTTGCAGAAGCTTCAGAGTGGTGACATGTTTATTTCATTATCATTCCATTTTCTAGAAAGGTGAAAAAGAATGTCAAAGGACTCCATGACTCTCAAAGTAATGCCTCATTGATGAAAGGCAGGGTCCAACGTGATGCTTCCCTAGGCACAGCCATGATGGAAGGAAGCCAATGTTTCTATTCACTTCTTTTTGAAAATATACTTTTCATGTATTTTTTGATAACTTTATACAGATATACAATGTCTTTTAATGTTTTCTCCCATTACTATTTCCGGTAATTCCCTGCAGATTAGGTCTCCTGACCACATGCTTTCTGCTTTCAAACTTGATAGCCTTTTAAAACAGAATACAATCTATTGAGTCAAGTATTTACTTCCCATATGTTCATGAGTGATGTTCATGGGCAGGGCCCCACACTGATAAAAAGCAAAGCAAAACAAAACAAAACAGCAACAAGAACAGAAGCCAAAACTCCAAACCAACCAAACAAAAAGGAACAAAAAAATGACTTCTTCCATTCATTCTTATACTTTGCTCCCAGAATTTTGTTTTCTAATAAACATCTCCCCTACAACCTGCTATGCATGCTAGACTTTAGGCAGAATGCCATAAGTACAATATTTTGAAACCTTGTTTTTGAGACTCCAAATAGAGGCAGATTAGTAATTAGTAACTAATTTGTTAAGAACAAAGTATAACTCCGTATGTTTCACCCAATGTTTGGCTGTGAGTTTCCATATCTGTTTGGGTCCACTGCTGGGTAGAGCCTCTCAGAGGACAAATCTGCTAGGTTCCTGCCTGCAAACATAGCAGAGTACAGTTAATAGTGTCAGGGGTTGGCCTCTTCCATGCAGTGTGTCTGAATCAGAGTGTGGTGTGGGTTGAGCCAGGCATTGGTTGGACATTCCGTCTATCTCTACTCTATCTGTCCTATCTTTATTCCTGAAATTTATGGAGTCATGTGCAAACGTTGGGGGCGAGAAAAGAACTTAGAGGTAATATTAGCTCTACCAGAAGACCATCTGAGCCAACTAATCAGGGTCCAGAGAGGCTTCTGGAGACTGACGCACCAACCAAGGACCATGCATGCACTGCTCTAGGACCTCTATATAGATGTAGTGAATGGGAGGCTCAGGCTTCTTGTGGCTCTCTATTAAGGAAAGAAAAGGCTATCTCTGATATGGACTCTGCTGCCAGATTTTTGATCGCCTCTCTCTGGTGAGACCACCTTTCCTGGACACAGGGGAAGAGGCCTAATTCAACATAATGAGCTGGGGTGGATTAGAAGCAGTGGGCTACCTTTTCTGAGGAATAGGGGTGAGGGAATAGAGGAAGAGCAAGGGAGTGTAGAACTGGTAGGAGAGAAGAGAGGGGGACGTAAGGAGAACAATTAAATTAAAAAATAAAAATTTAAAAACATCATAATGACTTTGCTCATTTTTTTTAGCAATATCTACCAGATCCATCCTGAGTAGAATTGGCCTTAATTGGATCATGAGCTAACCATGACAGTAGGAAGAATACTGAGGCATAATTCCTTATAGAGTGGACTTCTGTATGAATCGTTCACTACATTGATCCTTTGAAGGAATGTTCTTTTCACTTCTCCATCTAAAAACCAAGTTGTCTCCATAAGGCTTAATTTTAGTGTCATTGTCATTAAAGGACATTATTCTTCAACACTATTCCTACCTAGTTCAAGTTCACATCAGGGCACGCCATGCTTCTGTGGTCTGAGAGTCTGCCTTAGCCTTGCTTCACCCCTGCGACCTAATTATAATCGAGCCCGATGTGGGGTTAAGAGGCATCCTCAAGTGGAGAAATATTGAATCAGGAGAAATATGTCATAAATATGCAAATCCCTCCTTTCAGAAGCCTTGTTCCAAGCCATCTAATAATGCCTTCGCATTTCCTCATGCTATTATTCTCCCTGCTACATGGGGAGGAGGCTGAGTCTGAGGCAGTGCTGTTCTGCCTTCCCACCTGTTTACATTTACTACATGGCTGCCAAGGGAACTCTGCGGAAAATAATGCTTGTGTGAGCCATTTAGTTGACTACATGTCAAAAAGTAATTTGAATCAAAGAGTCACTAACTTAATTGATGGTGATGGCTCCATCCAAAAACAACCAAAGAAATTGATGTTGTGTAAATTGCTCATATATTGCTCTTGAATTTGTGAGCATATTCTTGTTTGCCTTGACAGGATTCAAATTATCTTTCGGACAGCTCGACACATTACTTAAGATGTGCCTGTATGTGAATTTTAGCTGCTAAAGGGGGCAATAACAACCTTCCTGTGAAATTAATTCCCATGGCTTCAACTTCATCTTGCCATTTATTTTACTCATTCCCTGCACATACCACTTCTATTCCCTTACAATTTGTGTTTTAACCTCTAAGTCATTTTAGTCACCATGGAAAACAGATACAGTGTCTTTGCATATCCTACAGAGATCTGAGGTCCTGGAGAGCAAAGATGATGAATCATAATCCATTCAACAGTTTAAACTTCTTTGGATTTATATACTTCAATGCCACTGAGTCTTAGTTTTGAGTTGTCACTGGGGCCTGTCAGAGTGGTAGAGATACTGAGCAGTACAGCATAAGTCAATTCTGAAACCAGCCTGTACGTGCCAAAGATAACTAGAGTTTACATCTTCAGACTGGTGATAGTATGAGCCCAAAGTCTCTGTTACAGGTAAAAGCATACTCAAGTTCTCATCCCTGGGAGTGAGGGTGGGGGATTAACACTCTCAAGAGTCTTCTTTTCAGTGGTATTGTCCTGCATTTTTCCAATAGGTACCAACTGCAGGACATAGTGCACTGAAGGGAAGATAGTCTTGGATAGATAGTTAAGAAACACAGCATTCCTGTATCCTTAAGAGAATAAGGAATTTCCATACATAGTCACAGGCTCCTCCTATTTTAGAACTTCAGTGGCTATAGAAGGCTAGTTTCATAGCTTATTACTGAATTAGTGAATGGTCAAGAGTGATGTAGGCTAAATAGCACCCTAAACACTTATGTCTAATCTATTTACCATGTCAGGGTGCTATAGAAGTCCACAAAATATAGCGTGACAATCAGAGTACTGTGTGATATTCAAGGCCTCTTAATACATTGTATTTCTCCCAAATACATTTGTAACGGGTGAGATACTTCTAGAAAGAAAGAAAATTTAGTGATGCAGAAATTAGAGCATATTTACTCATCTATAGATCAAAGTGTCTTGGTCTTGGGTCTCATCAATGCACACAATAGACATTTTATTTATCAGTCCATGCCAACATCCTATATTTATATTTTTCTTTCTGGGGCTAATTTTTATTTACAGCATAAAGGGACTTGCTTTAGAGGTAGCAGATACAGCGCATATCATTGCTAACTGATTGGAAATTTGCGGTAACACACACACACACACACACACACACTCGTCTATTAGCATGGATAGGACCTGTGAATTTCATTTCAGTGACACTTGCAGAAGATGATTTCCAGATTACCTCATTGCTGTTCTTCTGAAGCATCTTTCAAGGAGCAGCCTCACAACAAACCATAGGATGCACCTGATTCTTAGTAGTTATGGTGGCCACACAGAAACTGTACAGACATTTTCTATGTCAGCAGTGCCTAGGGGAGCTCATCTTTGGACTCAGGGCCTTTCTTGCTCCTTTGCTTACCATATTCATAGCCAGATCTATGTGTTTGTCATCATGGCCTGTCTTGGCTACCTCACTTCTTACACATGTCTCTTCTCAAGGTATTATCTCTGTTATGCCTCAAAACAGAAGAGGAGATTATTCCTTTGAGTAAAAGTAATTCCTCGATCCCATAAACTCTTAGTTTTGTTTTCCAGTTTGCTTTTTATAATTGACATCATGGAGATGATATTCGTTGGATTCCTGAAGATCTTCCTACTTTCTGGGCTAAGAAAAGGGTTCATTCATAGTAACTTTCTGGACTCATGATGAGATCGTTGAACAGTGAAGGGGTTGTTGGTTGCAATAACTTAATCATCTCATTCTGTTACATGATGGAAAAAAGACTTAATGGTAGCACCCAGATGAAAATGGTAGTGATACCATAACACATTGTGTATTTGTATATACACTTTTTATGTTGCCTAAAGCCAATGGATTACTGAGGGAGGACTTAGAATATAGTATTAGAAATATTAAAAACTTCACTTTTCCTCTGAGGAAAAGATATTTCCGAATACTATGCCTCCAAAGTCTGAGAATCATTCCCTCTATCTGAGCAAAATGAGCCTTCAAAACACCTCTTTGGGAGAGGAAATGGAGCACAAGCAATAGGTGCACAGGTAAAACAACCAAACGGCTTGAGAAGAGACAACCCTAATCATAAAAGAAATGAAAGGGATCCTTCTGATCCATGCACATGTTCTCAGAGGAAACAATGTTATGAGCAAGGATAATTTGGCTTTCGTTCAGCGCTTTATAAGTCATGCCTTAATGTCACAAGTTACATTTGATTGTAGATGTGGAAATTGCAAAGTTCTCAAGTACTTCCTATTGGAATTCCCTTAACAAAAGACCATAGAATTCTGAGCCTGGCTGGACAGTAATCCTTTGGGATCTAGTCACAAAGCACTTGAGCATCCCACCACCTCTGACCATTAGAGCAACCTGTACATCAGACAGCATGGGCGACGTTAGTCTATGAATGTGTAGGTGTATCCACTGAGACTTACCTGGTTTCTTTCATCTGGGAATGGGAAAGTATACAGATGTTGTACTAAGACTTTCACTCAAGCATGTACTGTTGAGGCTAAGGAAGCAGGATCAATAGCCTGGTTTATGCAGCGAAAGCACTCATTGTGGTTACAGTTCTGTTGTTAACGGACAATGAACCTTTGGAGGACTGTTCCTAATCACTTCATGTTTGTATCTTGTTAACTGGTAATATGAGATTGAAGTTCAGAGGAAAAGTTGCATCTGGAGACCAAGAGTTTCTGGCTATTGATGCACAATCGATTTAAATCTGGCCTTTGGAAATTTGATGACAAAGAGCCAGGTTTTATTTATATTGATGAGTTTATAATAATCATTAAATTATTGCTATCCTTTAGGACAGAGGCTTTCTGATTGCTTCCTCAAATTGTTCACTTTTTTTCCTTTTCTGCTTTGAGACACAGATGATCTGTCACTAATTGAGAGACCTGCCAATTATATTTGCCAATTATATCTTGAGACTTGGAACTTTCAAAATAAATAGTAATCCTCGGCAGGTTATCTTGTTTCCTGGGTTGCTTTTTAAAGTGCAACTACTTGTGTACAGAAATATATTTCATATATATATATACATATATACACACACATATGTATATACATATACATATGTGTGTATATGAAACTTTGAGAGTATTATTTTAATAATAAACACAGTTTATTTATATGCAACCAAAGATTTTAGTTTAAGAAATACAAAAAATAACCAAAGCAAGTAAGTGTTTCTCAGGTTTTCAAACACAAATGGCTGCACATATTCCTGTAAGCATTCAGTTTCTCTAGTCAAGAAATTGCTTCATTCAAAAATTGCATTTTATATGTATATCAGAAAATATAAAAAAAGCTGAATTAAACTGAAATGAAAATACATTAATAGAGGATCCCAGTCTGGTTGCAAATGCTGTCATCAGATCAGGGCTGCCTTCCTAAGGCCTCATATACGGTCTTCACTTTGTTCTGCTAATTTATAATTGAACACACAGTTGCTGGACATAAGCCCAGCAAGTGATTGATTGAGCCTAAAATGACCTTTTAAAATGCTTAATGATTTTCATTTCTGTCTGGATTTATTAAGTTTTGAATTCACTATTACAGCATAAAGGAGCAATGAGATGTAATCTATTTCAAGATTCTAACAGAGATATCAAATGCTAAGTGAGGAGCCAAAACACACAGAAACTCCTGCAAATGTAGACCACAGCCACTCTGTTCTTTTCTAAAAAGAAGAGTGAACATATCTGGGAGAAAGGGAAGGCACAGGAGGAACTGTTTGACATGGACAGATGGAAATGTGTGGTCAGGATATATTTTTGAGAAAATAATCTGTTTTCTATTATAAAAAAGAAAGCCTTAATCTATCAAGGACCTATTTTTATCATGGATGCAAAACACTAAGATACTCATTGAACATGTTGCTTGTTTGCTAGACAAGGTGATTCCTAAATACAAGCACACACACACACACACACACACACACACACACACACACACACACACATACACACACACACACACACACACACAGTAGGTAGAATCAGAGAGTCAGCATGAGTGGATTATGAGGATGTTTGATGTTCTTCAGAAGTAATAATTGATGGAAAGGTCTGTTTTCTTTAGTTGGGCACAAGTTGGAGGTTGAAATGTTGGCATTAGTTACTCTTGGTCCTGTTACAATATAACTGCCAAGAGACTGTCTCAGTGAACATAGCTGATAGTTTGCACATGGACGTTAATTAGCCTACCTTTACAATGAGACATATCTCAACATGACAAATTAGTTTAATGGTAAGGATGTATTCTATTTTTCTCAATTTTCATCATTGTAATAGCTTCTCCCAAATATTGAAGTTGGCTGTCCTTATCTTATGGTACTTACTGCTGTGACTGTTTTGTTCACTTCCCATGTACAGTCTGAGGATAGAGAGATCTCTGAGAAGTGAAGAGCACATAATGCTGTTTCAGAGGGTGCTGGTTTGGTTACCAGCCCCCACATCAGACAGTTTAGAATGGCCACTCCATCTCCAGGGGCTGCAACTTTTGTGGCCTCCATAGGATACTGTAAATACATAGCACTGGTGCACATAAACTCACTCACTCAGTCACACAGACATAGACATAAAATAGTCAATAAATCTTTAAAATAATGATAGGTTACACTATGTCATTTCAAATAATAAAAAAGTATATGTATTTGTAGTTTCTCATATTTGCACCTCCATTGCACATTCCTATCTGCACTCCCTGCTCCTCTCTCATTCCCTAAATAGACTCCTTCTTACTATTATTATGTTTTCTTGATCACATGTTCCTGTCTTCCCTCAACCCTCAGCCTGGGCTCACATTTAGTCACTTTACCCTCTTCTTAGTGAATGTAATGGTTAGTTTCCAGAAATTTGACACATAATTGAGTTCCCTGCAAAAAGAGAACCTAACTTGAGGACTTGCCTTTATTATGTTGGCTGCTAGGCATGCTGTGTGGCACTTTCCTGATTAATGATTAGTGTAGTAGGATCCAGCCCACTGTGAGCACTGATGCCTTGGAAAAGCTGGTCCTGACAAGGACAGGAAGAGTAACAGAGCCTGCTGGTAAGTAGCTTGCCTCTATGGTCTCTCCTTCCTATCCTGCCTTCAGGTTCTTCCCTTGAGTTTCTGTCTTGGGCTCCCTTGATGATGGACTGTATCTTGTAACCCAATTAAACCCTTCTCCCTCTAAAGTTGACTTGGGTTGCTGTCACTGGGGAAACTGACCCAGTGAGTTCTTACAAGGATGACTTCCCCATGAAAGGTAGCCTTCTTGTCTTCCTATCCCCCCTCGCATTGGACATAAAATACACTCTGCTCAACCTCTAATCCCATGTATCAGGAATCCCTTTGTGTCTCATTTCACTTTATCTAAATTTTCCTAAACCTTCATGATTAACTGCATTGCTAGCTGGATAGCCTTTGTAAATCCCAACTAAGCTTCAGTATCACACATGGGTCTCTCCTGCCCTGTACGAGACTTCCTTCCTCCACTGGGACTGTAACACACCAAGTTCAAAATTTTCTACCATCTAAAAATTTTTTTAATTATGCAGAAATGGAATTCACAGGAAGGGGATAAATTAAGAGAAAATTAAGGAGAGGGAAGAATTGCTGAATAAAGAGGAGATTTCTGGAGAGTAGAGGCCTGGTGTCCGCAACCCTAACAGAAACACATAAAAGAGTCTTTAATAAGATATTGGAGAACAGAATGAGGGGACTTTGGTCATAAAAGTGGGTTTGGGTACAAGATACATGAGGCAATAAAGGCCTCAAGTGTAGGAAACAGTGGAAGAAGATGCAGGGATAACCTGAGCTGACAGCATAGCCAGAGAAGGTTTCTGGTCCCCAGGCTGTCAAGGGAAAACACTGAGGGTGCACCAATGGTATGTGAAGCCACTAAATTGAGAAATCAGCATAGTGGGTCTCTGATGCTATATTAAATGAAGTCAAAAGGAAGAAAATAGGAAGTTTTTAAAATATCTAAACAGAGCAGATTTCTAGGAGACTCTATTGCAGGGAAATTTTCTGCATTTAGCTAAGTGGAGGGCATCACAGAAGACATGTTCTCTCTGGTGGAAAAAGTTTGCGCAGAGTCAGGGCAGCAGCAATAAGAAGCTAGCACATACAAAGACAATTAGTAACATTGTTCCCGTATTATTTCTGTTGCCTCTTCTTATAGCACTCCCCAGAATAAAGAAAGGAGAAATTCAACCTAAAGAAAGTTTAAACAGAGAATCTGGTAGCAAGACAGTCTCATTCAGTGTCCTACACTCCCTGAGGATGTTCACAGAAGTGTCAGGTGTTCACCCATGACACTGACCTTTTGGAAGCTAAAACAGGGCCTGTGGGCAATGTAAACTGACAGTATGAAGCTCTGTCATTGGAGAGGAGGAAGAGAGTTCAACGGGTTTCCAGATTTAGTTACCAATTAAAATGGAAAGAACCAGGTTTAGAATACAAAGACCTTTGAAGAAGTTGATTGGTAAAAGAATTCATGTGTTTTTGGTTGACTTTAATGAATCACCATTCTTCAGCAGGCTTGCTCCCAGTCTTATCTGCTAAGTAGTTGGAGCTGAGATCTACCTTCTAACCCCATGCCATATGGAAGTCTGGTATAAGTAGGTCACTAACCTTTCTTACCAACAATTTTCTCCTCTGGAAAGTATTTAGTATTTTTGTAAATAATCCATGGAAAGAGATTACCTGCCTGAAACTGTGTTCTTAGTAGCATAAAAAACAGCAAACTGCCTCTGTCATTTTTCTCACTTTCAAAGCTGCTAACCTGCACTTCCTTTTTACTCAGGTAATTAATTTTATTCCTTCTCAAGACTCTGATGGGGGTGAAGACCAGATAGTTTAGTTTTACAATTAAGCTTAGTTGTTTAGGTGTTAAAATGTTTTTAGGTCTAGATAGAGTTTTTTAAGTTGATAGATATGAGATGCGGTAGATATTGATTTACATTCAAAAATTTACACTCACCAAGATTGGAAAGATATTGTCTTCAAGGCTGCCAAATAAAAATAGCCACAACACAATGAATATAATAATAATATAATTCCTGATTGTTTCACAGTTCTACTAGCTATATCTAGCTTATTTTATATATGTATAATAATATAAATGTATATATAAAAATAATGTTTTTTAAATGTTAGATTATTATTATATATCAATATTTACCATAGACACTCTGAAAAATAAGAAAAAATTAGCATAAATAATAACATGGTATTTGTTCTATGATCAAAGATAATGAATAGAATTTCCATTGTGTGTGTATGTGTGTGTGACAGATATATATCAAGTCTCTCTCTCTCTCTC
This sequence comes from Acomys russatus, assembly GCF_903995435.1. Taxonomy (NCBI): domain Eukaryota; kingdom Metazoa; phylum Chordata; class Mammalia; order Rodentia; family Muridae; genus Acomys; species Acomys russatus. The sequence continues at coordinate 16,300,659 of NC_067156.1, read as the reverse complement.
TCTCTCTCTCTCTCTCTCTCTTACACACACACACACACACACACACATGCAAATATACATGAGATAGAAAATGGTGATTTCAAAAAACAATATAAACATACTACATTGATGTCTTCAAAAGATATATAAAAATAAGCATTAGTTGTGCTAAGAGACCATTTTATGGCAGTAGAGAACTGATATTAAGATAATCTGCAAAGAAGATATATATTTCCACTATATTGAAGTCTTACATGTCAGGAATAAGTCTAGAATTTTAGTGAATGCAAAGGGTATTTTAAGAAAGAATCATATTTATTATAGACATGTAGATAAGGTGAAAGTTCTTCCAAATTCAGTTTTGGAATTAATTTACTGTAAGTAGTAAAGCAGGTGATACATTTAATGAAGAAGATAATCTAGAACAAGATCTTATTCCTCTTTTAGGCAGCTGCATGCTTGATTTTCTCCTGTGTATAAGCCCAATCCATTATAGACCCACTACTAAGAAACACGGTAATGAAAACAATGGAAAAAGAGCTGTAAAATACATATCTATATACTGTAAACTTATTGTTTTAAGTTTAAAGTTTATATTATATTTTGAAATGTAATCGTTATTGTTGAGCTTTGTATAGATAATTTACTGTAAGTATATAACATCAACATAGTAATTATATTAATTCCTTCTCACAGTTTAGCACACAATTCATGGAATTTCTCTGTTGCGGTTCACATACCTGAGTCATTGCCCTTTACTCGCAGTCTAAAGACTCAAACGTGATGCTCTTATACCGTCCCCATGTCTGATAATGTTCTCTCAGACAAGATCCATTTCTTCTTTTATATTACATTTATTTGTAAATACTATGAATATTTCATATGATTGAAAATAGTATTCATTATACAATTATTTCATGTAGACATCAACTCTGAATGGTGTGGTGTTTCAAAATTTAATTTTGTAAATATGAATGTGCTGTTTCCACTTGCCCGGGGCCACTATGTCTTGAGGAAAGTAGATATCTTTAGATAAATTTCATTTTAATTCTTCTCTATTATTCACCAATTCTGTGACTTTAGAAACCCACTAACCTATGTATCTGTGTCTTGGAACAAATCTTGAGCATACTAAGTACAGGGACACACAATTATATTTTATAGATTATAACTATGCTACCCAAGACAACCTGACTGAAAATGTATTGATTGTTTGCTTATTTCTAGTATTTTCTAGTTCTTCTTAGTTACACTTCTCTGTGACAATCCAACCCGCTCCCCACAATCTCTATTTATCCACTCATATGTTATGTATGTATTCCTCCACTCATCTTTCTCTCTATCCATATAGCCATATGTTCATGCAGTCATACACCACCCATGCATTCTTTCATGTATCATATATCTGATTATCCATCCATTCATATGTCTGTCCACCCATAGATGCACTTAATCATCTACTCAGTCATTTTTCTATCTATGTATGCACCAATATATCCTTTTTTCCGTCCATGTCCATCTGCCCATCCATTTGTACATCATCCATGTACCCACCCATGTACCCATTTATCCACTGATCCAATTTTTTGTTTAGTCGGTAAACAACTTCATAATTTAGAATATGTGGTAATTTCTGAAATGATAACATGGCAGAAAGTGCCTGAGAGGGAAAACCAGAACAAACAAACAAAGGACAACAGCAATAGAAACAAAAACAGAGGGCTGTAGGATAATACAAGACTGGATTTAAAAGGACATGAGTCAGACTGGAAGATATGTACTTACGTATATTAAGAATATACTGCACGAGAAGTTTTTGGATGATGATTGGAAAGAGATATGAAAGGAGTGGAAGAAATGAATACACAGAAGTTAGAAATACTAGAATGAGGAAAATAAAGTAGATACTCAAGCTGGAGAAAGAAATAGTTCATTATAACTCAGGTTTCAGTTATCATTCTAGATTATTCCCTAGAACCCATTTACTTTAGGTTTTGTCTCTGTTTTGACCCAAAATAATGATTCCTACTGATGAATAAACTGTATGCCCATGATAACAGAATATTGCTCTACTTGACTCGCTACTTGGTAAACTCCTTAAGACTTGGTTATGCCTGATTCTCCATTAATGTATCCGTAGAACATCTCATTGTGACCAATAAAACTTCTCTGTAACTCTCTCTTATGCCTCAGAATGTGTTCTTTTAAGTGATGTCTGTGCCATCATGACATATGAATGCTACTTTTACTGTACTAGTAAGAATTTGTTTCTTCAAGATCTTCCTTATATACTGCTATTTATAAAGTGACTTCTGTTAGCAAGCCTGTTACGCTTAGACATCTGCTTTCCTAGACTTAAACTGTTCTAATGGAAGTACTATAATATTTGGTACATTTTACACTGCACAGAACATTTTTTATCTCTCTTGATATCTATCTATAAATATATAGATATAGACATATAGATATAGACACACATAGACATATACATATGGAAATATTTACTAGAAAAGTTATATATTATTTAAAACAGAATGTTATGGAAGATCAATTATTTTGCCAAGATATTCCTGCAATTCAAAATCAAAACATAAACTAAACTCTGAATTCCAGTGCATAAATCTCAGAGTTCTCATTCCAGTTTTCTTTGAAATGTGCATATTCTTTTATATTAATTATGAATTTATAATTAAAATGCCTTTCTTTTTCCTCATCTTCAATGTCTAACAAATGCAAAGTATGTCTGACATACATGCTAGCCTCCTGCATATGTTTCCACCATAATGAAAATATGTGATTTGAGGAAAAGTGTAAATCTATAGCAAGCACACGGGGAAATGTCCAGTGCTTTTTTTTCTATTCTTTTCTCCTACTCTTGTTTTATAACAGAATATAAGCAACAGCACACTTTCTGATCAGTGTGGAGACCACCGAGGCGCTCCTGCATTATTCAATCTAACCACAGTGGCTTCCAAGGGGAAAATAAATACCTCTGAGGAAGCTTCACTGGGCTGCATCGCATACAGGAGTATAAGGGATTTCTTTGCTCTCAAGCTTTCAGTTGGGAGTGGAACCCCCCTGCTGAGCTCAGTTGCTCACTGTAGCACTTAAGATGTGATTTGGCACATGGAGTCCAAAGCATCCCCAAGCTGATCCCTCTCCCTATGTGTTTCTGAGGTTTAGGCAGCCACAAGAAATGGGATTCTTGGCTATCAGCTGGTAACAGATGTGGCTAGCCCGGAGAGACAACAACCTGCTGATGAATTCCAAAGATAAAAATCGTCAATCTAACAGCTTGCCCTACATGTATTACTGTTTCTAGAAGTTAAAAAAAAAAAAAAATGTTCTAATGAGTCATGATATTTTCTTGAGACCTTATTATATTAACCAAATTTTGCTGATTGTTGCCAGAAGCAGAAAGACTCAAATGGTATATACTCACTTATATCTGCATACTAGCCCAAGGGGCATGTCCCACGAAAGCCTTCACTTACCAGGAAACTGGGACAGAGGGGAAGGCATCCTATTGAGACTCTAAATGAGAGACGCATGGGAGAATAGCAAAATAAAAGGATACAGATGGTCCTAGAAATCTACAAGTAGAACAATATGATAGGCAGATTTGGGCCCAGGGGTCCCGCTCAAACTAAGGCACCAGCCAAGGACAATACAGGAGGTAAACTTTAAACCCCTTCCCAGATCTAGCCAATGGTCAGAATATTCTCCACAGTTGAGTGGAGAGTGTGATATTTGACCATGTCCCCTGGAGGGGGAGACCTGGTGGCACTCAGAGGAAGGACAGCAAGTAGCCAAGAAGAGACTTGATACCCTATGAGAATATACAGGGGGACGTAATCCCCCTCAGGAACAGTCATAGGGGAGGGGAATAATGGGAAAATGGGGGAGGGGAGGAATGGGAGGATACAAGGGATGGGATAAACATTGAGATGTAACAAGAATAAATTAAAAAAAAAAATGTTTAACTGTGTTCTCGAGTTAGGAGCTTTACAGAATAACAAAGGCTCCATAAATCAGAATCCCAAGAATCTAGAAAGGCAGTGGTATTATGCCCTAGGCTTGGAAGTAGGATTTAAAGATGAAATAAAGATGAGTCATTAGTTACTGATGAAGTTTAAAGAAAATGCAGTTTTCTTAAGCAAGGATGAGAAGACATAGGTGGGGCTAAAGACCAAAGTAAATACTGAGCTAATAGTTATGCACAGGCATATACCATGGATAGCATTTGAGAGGTGCCTGGAACAAACATTTACATGATCTACAAAGACAAAGTATTTTAAAAGGTAGAGTATATCCTGAATAAAATCAGTGAAATATACGGGATACAGAGTAATAAAAAAAATTAAACGTTGGAAAGGATAATGTTTATAGGATGAAAAGAATAAATCAAGTCAAATAAATGTTTAGAAAATTCTCAAATAGTCAAGCTGAAGAACAGTTAGGGCTTGGTGGAACTCAGAGGACTGGGAGGCTAGAGAGGATGCCATGCTCAAGTGGGGCAGGAGGTCCAGAGGCTGTGTATCATCACCTTAGACTGGCAGTTTCTGTCATCTAAGCCTGGCCTTGACCTTATGTGCACTTTTATTTTCAAATGATGAGTCATTTTATCATATTTTTATTTAGTACTTACTCTAGGTACCAGTTCCCAAAGCATGGGGGTCCGTGCCCTGATTTCAGGATAACAGGATACTGTGGGAAGAGTTGCAGAGTTCTGTCCATGTCCCTTTCACCAACTTCTTCTCCATCACTGCCTTTTACCTGGTAGACAGACGACACACAAAGGCAGAAGTTTGCTTCATAAAAATTACAGTACTGGGGTGAAACCCTTTCATTTCTGTTAAAAAATATATACATTCCTCAACACCATACCAAAAGTTGACAAGGAGGCAGGATTCACTTCTGCGGAGAGCTATCACGAAGCATAAGGGGGCCTCTTTTACTCCCTTCTCTCTAAGCCCAGACAGTAGGCAAAGACTCTGGCCACCCCAGTGTTAAATTTCTAGAGTAGCCACAATACTGAGAATCACTGCTGACAGTGTTTGCTGCCTCCTTGCTTTGTGGCTTCTGTGAGATTCCTTTGTGAGGCCTGTAACAAAGCTGAGTGCCCTCGGGTCACCCAGACTGTGTCATCATTCACCCCTCACTATTGTGACTCCAAGATGAGAAGGGACTACGCATTGTCACTATATTCCTTGCAGATTGTTCATTTTGATTGAACTTTATTATGAAAATTCTAGGCAAGCAATAATTCAGTGAAGGGAGAGCTCTTCCTATGAAGGAAAGGCCCAGCTGAGTTGATAGGAGAGGTGTCTGCTGAGTACAAGGCTCCCAACAGAAGCAGGAGTGGCAGAGATGACTGATAGGCAGAGGTCTCATTGCTGATGATGTTTACATGACATTCCAAAGCTCATATCACTGAAGACAGGAACCTTACAGCCACTGCAACTTCGGCAGCAGCTACAGTGTCCCGCTCAGCTCCAAATGGCCTTGGCTCTGAATAAACTGTTTCACTAATCTGTTACTCTTATAGACATTTCACAGGGCAATCAACCCTCTATTTCTTCCTTCATAGATGTCCCAGAATATAGGAACAGATTTGTGAGCAGAGGAGGCCTATGAGCAAGCAAGCAGGATAGGATGATTTAGATGATGCAGCTACCAGAACACATGGGGTCAGGCACAGCTCTGAGAGTGACACTTAGGAACAACTGGAGCGAGGGAAGACAAGCAGTACTAGAATGTGATATATAACAAATAGGACAAAGAGCAAAACATACCATTTTTCCTTTTTATTAAATCTGATTTGCTTCCATTCTTTGTTCTGCTATTTGGCAGTAGGTTTCTTAGAGGAATAGCCAAAGGAGGGGTAGAAGCAGGAAGGTGGGAAGTAAGGAGAAAAAGAAGAGAAAGGGGGAAGGAAGAAGGAAAGGAAGGGAGTGGAGAGACAGAGAGAGAGAGAGAGAGAGAGAGAGAGAGAGAGAGAGAGAGAGAGAGAGAGAGAGAGAGAGGACCAAGTAACTTACTAACTGAAATGTCACTTTTGTGTTAACACACATACAGGTCCCTCCTTTTGTGTCAGGGACTTCCCCACCCAGGGCATTTTACTCTTGCAGCCTCAGAGAATGGAAAGTATTTAAGAAACATTGTATACCTCCAGGGAAATGCACTCTATTTTGTTTTTCTTGTTTTTGTTTGCTTGCTTGCTTGCTTGCTTTTGTTTTCCCTCTGTGTTCTTAACAGATCTGTTTCTCCATGCCCCTGAACACCATGTCTAGAAACATTGTAAACAACATTTCTTCATGATAGACACCCGGCAAAAATTGAAGATAGCAGTTACATTTCAGTTAGGAATAAGGATTGAATGATTTTCCTTTCAGTACAAGTGTACACCATCCAACTTTCTTATCTTGTATTTAAACGTCTTGTTTGTAAGTCAGTTTTATATATATTTGACATTACAACAAATACTATGCTGAGATTCTAAATGATCATTAGCTACTGTGATCTCTCCAGCAGCAGTATCTTGTACAATGCAGTATGATTGCCAGGCTCTGGGCAATGCAACAAAGGAGCAGAAGAGCCCATAAAGGGCATCATTCCCCTTGCTTTGTCATTGTGATGTACATACTCCTGCCCCTGTGCTCCATTCTTAATCTTGCAACAAACTAACCCTTCCACTTTTCTAGAAATATGTCACTTCAAGATTTCTATCAGTGGTAGGCATCTTTTGAAATTGTCTTATTTTTATACAGACCAACCTTCTGGGAACTAATTCAGGTTTTGTGTGATTTCAATTTTGTGAAGTTTTAAAGATTTGTTTTGTGTTTCCAGAATCTGGTTCATTTTAGTAAAGCTTCAGTGTTCCGTTGAGTGCAGTGTGTGATCCTTGATGTTTTGGTGGACTGTTCTGTAGATATCCATTAAGCCTGTTTGATGTATGATGTCGATAAATTTTGAAGCTTCTCTAACTATTATCCAAATAGCAGTCTGTTGGAGAAGTGAAGTATTGAATTCACCTACTGTTAATGGACTAATGCTAGTCTCTTTAAGTCTAGTAGCAGATTTTATCTTACTTTTATGAAATAGAGCTCAGCAGAGTATTATGAATGTATATTAAGAATAATACATTCTTCTTGAATAGCAGTTCCTTAATTAGGATGAATTATTCCTCCTTATGTCTTTTGAATAGTTTAGGTTGGAGTTTGTTTGTTTGTTTGTTTGTTTGTTTTTTTCAGATATTAGAGTGGCAATGCTTGCTTGCTTCTTGGTCCCATTTGATTGGATGCTATTTCCCCTCTTTTATCTTTCTTCTCTTCCTTGTGTTTCTTTATCCATTCAGTATGCCTGAGCTTTTTGATTGATGAATTAAGGCTATTGATATTTAAAGTTATTATTAAAATGTGTAGGTGCTAATTGTAGTCATTGTGTTGTTGATTTCTTTGTTATCATTTGAGACTTCAGTGGTACTTTTTGTTTTAATAATCATTTGTTCTCATTTCTTTTCACAGTCTCTCTGATATGCTAATTTCCCCATCACTGGACTTCAAAATAATTCTTTTTATTTGTCCTTAGAGTTGGTTTGTTGGCTATAAAATAGGATGTTTATATCAGGGAAATTTTTCCTCTCTCCTTCAATTATGTTGGATAGGTTTTCTGGGTATAGCAGTTCTTTTTGGCCATCATAGTTTTGAAGGTCTTCAAATGCATTGCTTCAAGCTCTTTTAGTTTTCAAACTTTCCATTAAGATATTGTTTTTCTGATGAATTTCCTTTACATATGAAATTAATATTTTCCTCCTATAGCTTGTAGTAAACCTTTGTTATATATACTTATTTTAAAGATCTTCTCTATGCCACTGATTTAATACGCTTCTTCTTCTATGCCTACAATTCAAATGTTTTGATTTCATGTAAATCACTTTTCTGTTTATTTAATCTTTATATTCCTTCCTAATTTAGTCTAGATCCTCTATCTTTGAGTCCTTAAATTCCATAGCTTGCTTAGTGCATTTGAGTTGCACAGTTTTCCTTTGAGTTTTCTACTTGAGTTATCAGGCTTTTCAAGTTCTTCTTCATTTCAGCTTAAGTCCTGTTCAATATTTTTGTCTTCTTTTTCAATTCTATTCCCAATTCCTGGATGGTCTTTGTCATTTTATTCAGCCTTATGAGTTTTTTGTTTGTTTGTTTTGTCATCACTTAGCACTTTTCTCCTTAGGCATTTGTTCCTTAATTTCATTGAGCTGTTTCTTTGTGTGGCTTTGTTATTCTTCTTGGCTTCCTTGGTGAAGTTTATGATTGATCTTTTGAATTCTGCATCCTGTTATTTTTTAAATGCAATTTGCATTGGCAATCATTTGTACAGAAAAAGTAGTTTTAATAGAGAAGATCCTGGCCTGATATTTAATATCGTTGGTATTTCAGGATTATGACCAGGGCATATGGACTTCTTTGCTAGTTCTAAGTCTATTTTTGACACAACAGGTTGGGACAGAAGAAAAAAAGTTGGAACAGGTTGGAAATAGGTTGTGTGGGAAAAAGCCTGGTGGACACAGAGGTTTGTGCTGGTATAGAGGATGTGCTTGCTAGTCTGAGACTGGTATGTGTGGTAGATCTGCCTGAGTGAAAAGGTTGCATATAGCAAGGGGTTGGATATAATCTGGGCCCTGTGGGTTAAGGTATAGTTACAGAGGGTTTTAGCTAAAGCCTAGATATCCTTTTCAGTGTAGACAGGGGAGTTCAAGAAATATGGCTGGGAGGAGAATTTAGAGCACCACAGGAGTGATTTTTGGTGGTAGCACTTAAGATTGAGTTCTCACAGAGAGTGAAAAGTTGGCTTCAGCAAAGGTAGGAGTGGGAGAGCCAAAGCCACGTCATTGGGTGTGGGTCCTGGCAGAAATGTAGATGCTGAAGTGGCACAGCCAGGGCAAGGGACAAATTACATCATGGCACTAGATGTGAGACTCTCCAGAAACCTAGTGATGGACTGCAGAACAAGTCATGGTGTCCAGACTACATTGGTACACTGGATGTGGTTTCTAGAAGCACGGAAGGTCAGGCAGTAGAAGTCAATCAAGATCTGGTGGTTTAGAGGAAATGGCTTGCATGGGATGGTCAGGGAGTCTTTTTTTTAAATTTTTTATTAATGTATTCTTGTTACATCTCAATGGTCATCCCATCCCTTGTATCCTCCCATTCTTCCCTCTGTCCTATTTTCCCCTTATACCCTTCCCTTATGTCTGTTCCTGAGGGGGATTTCCTCTCCCTGTATATGCTCATAGGGTATCAAGTCTCTTCTTGGTAACCTGCTATCCTTCCTCTGAGTGCCACCAGGTCTCCCCCTCCAGGGGACACTAGGTTATAATCTAGAGAAAGATGAAGTTTATTTGGGTATAGGGGTTTGATGAAATGCAGACGAGACCTACGGGTATTGGAGTATGCATGTCAAAGCAGAAGGCTAGAGTTTGTGGAGGAGGTTAGACTAAGCTTACGAGGCCCAAGCTAGACCTGGTAGACTGGGGAGAAGTTGGAATGTGAAGGTTAGAAAGCATGACTGGGCTAGATCCTGGAGAAGAAGGATTAATTTTGGTTGGACAGAGAGATTGGATAAAATATACAGGAGACCTGTTGGTTGTTAAAGATAAAGATAAAGATAAATCTCTGGGCGTTTTTGTTGTTGCTGTTTTGATATTTTCTAATTGAAAAATGTTTTTACACAGCAATTCTGATTATATTTTTTATCTTTCAACCCCCCTCAAATCCTTTCTAATTCTCTACCCACAAAACTCCATACTCTTTCCTAATTTTTCTTTTCATAAAATAAACATACCAAAAGAAAAAAAATGATGAAAATACAAGAGACACACACAAATACATAAAAGCACAAAAATAAAAAAATTATAATAACCAAGGAAAAGAACTGTAAGACACAAAAAGTCAAAACAAAGCAACATGAAAAAAATCTAAAAATATAACATTGAATTCCTTTTGTGTTGGCCATCTACTGATGAGCATGAAGCTTTCCATAAAATGTGGTTAATATAACCAGTGAGACTTCACTGGAGAATTATTACTTTTTTCATTGCAAACATATGTCAATGACAGACAACTTCCTAGTAAGAGGTGAGATCCTCTTCCAACTTTCCCTTTTCAATGCTGGAACTCAATTGGGCTTGAAGCAGTGCAGGCCAGGTCCCATGAATGCCACCACAGCTTCTGGAGCTGGTGTGTACATCATTCCAGGTGTGTCTGGAAGACACTGTTTCTTGGAGTTATGGATCTCCTCAGGCTCTTACAATGTATTCACACCCTAGTTCACCTAGATCCCTGGAGGTAGGGATTTGCTGATGACCTTCCATTTAGGGCTGAGTGTTCCAAAATTTCTCACTCTATATAGATTTTCTAATTTTTGTCCTCTATGTTAGTTCACAATTACAATAAGAGAAAACTTCTCTGATGATGGCTAAGAGAGGAACCTATCTCTGAGTATGTATGTCATCAGGAGTCATTGTGTTACTGTGTCCTTTTTGCAAAACAATAGTATTTGGCTTTCCCATAGGCACAGAGTCAATCCAGTGTAAGGTTCATTGACACTTTGGCAGTGTCAGCCATGGCTTCCATTTCCTGGCGTAGGCCTTAAATTCAACCAGATAGTGGTTTTCCCAACATGTTTATACCAGTATTGCACCAGTCATGTCTTGCTAGCATGACACCAATGAAGATCACAGAGTTTATAGTTGGGTGGGTGGTTACCTCTCTCCTCTGGCACAATGGAGAGTACCTTCTAGAACCATGAATACTGTGAAGGTTTTAGCTAGGTTCAGTGATATATGTGGGAGCTGCCTTTAGCAATAGAGCCTTACCATCTGTTTGTTCGGGGAAAACAAAAGCCTCAGCAATAGTCTGAGATGTTTAGGGAGGCTTGCTTGGGATTGCTTTAGTCAATTATTAAACTAGATATAACCTGTATCTGGCACTAATGATTTCACTTGGTAGTGAACATTATCTAGTCGTGACATTGTCTCCCCAGTTACTTGATGGCACCATTTATATTTCTATCATGTATTTATAGATTTTGCAATTAGCAAATTATAGAATTTGCAAATAGCTTGTGCAATTGTGGGAAGTTTATACAATATTAGGCTCTCATATGACCCTTCAAATGATCTTTAGTGTTACTTTACTCTTCCCATAATCTTTTTTTTTTTAACTACTCTTATTCATCTCTCTACTCATTTAATTCCTTCCAGTCCCTTCTGTGCATTTTCATTACTATATATTTTATTGCCATACCTTGGGAGATACTCACCTCCCACTTAGTCCATTACTAATCTCTGTGGTTACATGGATTATATGATGCCTACTGAACGCCAGAAAGTGTCCACATATAAAAAAAAAAAAACCATATAATATCTGTCTTTTTATGTCTGGATTCTCTCACTCAGGATGACTTTCTAGCACCATTGATTTATATAAAAAGTCATAATTTTTGATATTTTAGAAATGTTTAAATTATTTAATTTAATTTAATTGTTTAAATAAACCACATTATCTTTATTCATTCACTAGTTGATGAACGTCTATGCTGTTTACAACTCCTGCCTCTTATGAATAAGGCAGTCGTGGACATGAATGGCCAAGTATCTCTCAAGTATGATATACAGTACATTGTATATATGCCCAGGAGTGGTATAGCTTAATCCTGGTGTAGATTTATTACTTCTTTATATCAATATTTACACTACTACATTGATTATCCATAGTGACTGTACAAGTTTACACTTCCACCAGTAATGCATAAATGTTTCTGTGAAAAATTGTGTCAGAATTTTGATGGGGATTGCATTGAATTTGGAGATTGGTTTTGGTTGTATGGTAATTTTCTCTATGAATCTTTTAGCATGGAAGATATTTCCTTCTTCTGACATCCCATTCATTTTTTAAAGTATTATTATTATTATATTATTATTATTATTATTATTATTATTACTACTACTACTACTACTCAACTCTCATTTTCTCAATTAAAGTTATTCCAAGTTTTGTTGTTGTTCTTTTGGGTGATATTGTGAAAAGTATTTTTCTGTGGTTTCTTTCTCATGCTATTTAACATTTGTAAATAAGAAGACTACTGACTGACACTTGTTGGTAATTTTGTTTATTAGTACATTTCTGAAATTGTTTAACAGGTACATACATTTCATGTTAGATATTTTTAGGGTCTGTTATGTATAAAATCATACCACGCACAATTAAAGATACTTTGATTTTTGTATTTTAATCACCTTGATCTCCTTAAGCTGTCTTATTGCTCTAGCTAAGACTTCAAGACCTGAATAGTTATAGAGAAAATGAACATCCTTTACTTTGTTCCTTATTTTAGTAGAAAAGCTTTTCTGTTTAGGTTGATGTAGGCTGTGGCTTGATGTAAATTGCCTTTTTTACTACATTAAAATATGTCTCTCTCTTGCATGCCTACCTTTGTAGGAGCTTTTATCATGAAGGAATGTTGGGTTTTTTTTTTTTCAAGAGTGTTTCCTGAATCTAATGATATGATTATGGAGGTTTTGGATATTTATTGATTAATGTATTTTAAACCATCCTTCTATCTCTTTGTAAACATCTAATTGATGGTAAATGGTATTTTAAATGTGTTCTTAGATTGAATTGAAGTATTTTAAAGAAAAATCATTGTACCTATGTTTATACTGTCTGTAATTTTATTTCTTTGTTCGGTCTTTGTATGGTTTAGATACCAGGATAGTTATGACATTATAAAAATAATTAGGAACTGTTCTTTCAGTTTCTACTTTGTTGAATAATTTGAGCAGTATTGGCATTAAATCTTTATTGAATGTCTGGCAGAATTCTAAGGTGAATCCATCTGACTCTGGGCTATTTTAGTTGGGAGTATTTTATTACAGCTTTTATTTCATTAAGGGCTGTGGGTGTGTTTGATTTGCCTATTTAATCTTGATTTAAATAAGGAAGATAATACATACTAATAAATTCATTAATTTATTTTAGGTATTCTAGTATGGCAGAGTCACATATTGGTAAGTTATGTCCTTGTGATTCTCCGGATTTCCTTGTTGTGTGTTGTGATGCCCCGCCTCCCTTTTCACCTCTAAGTTTATTAACTTGCATCCTCTTTCTCTGCTTTTTAGTTAATTTGGCTAGGGCTTTTTCAATCATATTGATTTTCCTTAAGAACCAAATCTTTCTTTTATTGATTTGTTGAACTGTTTTGCTTGTTTGTTTCTATTTTGTTCTTTTAAGTGCTTAGTTTGATTATGTCTTGGTATCTAGTCTTTTGAATGTTTTACCTTTTTGTTGCATATTTCACTGCCTCTCTTTCTGTATTAACTTGCCATGGGATAGTCATCACATAGAAAGGATCCTCAGCTGGGGAAGGAAGGAAAGAAATAAAGAAAGAAATGAAGAGAGAGAGAGAGAGAGAGGGAGGGAGAGAGAGAGAGAGAGAGACTAAAACACAAAGAAGAGTTTATCTGAATGATTGGCTCATTCATGCCCACACTCTCTACCCTAAAATGTCATTATTAAATAGAAATAAACAATTGAAAAGGTAACCACACCATGAAGACTCTTTTTGGTGTAAAACTGGTAACTGTTGGGCTAGGGTAGGAACAGGACACAAAGAACTATGTAAAAAGTCTCTTCTGCATAAGTGTGTACATGCTTCTCAGCAAGATTAGGATACCAAGATTCTATGCTCAAGAAGTGACAATTTAATATATCTGGTGTGACACAAGGGATGGGATAGCCATTGAGATGTAACAAGAATAAATTAATAATAAAAAATTAAAAATATATATATATATCTGGTGTGAGTATGGACAGGATTTATAACTGTACCCACTATAAGAATAAAATATTTTCATCACTGGGCATCTCTTCATCATCCTTATTCTATTTTTGGACAATTACTCTGCATTAGTATTTTAATGTTTATTGCCCACCCGTTGTAGCCTGTAGAAGAATATAATTTGTTTTGCTATGTTTTTCTGTTTTCCACAATACTGTTAAACTCTCTGGGGTTTGTTTTTCCTTTCAGCTTCAAAATACTTGGCAACCATGTCATTTACAAATGTGGATGTGTTTCTTTTATTTTATTATTTTATTAATCTTATTTTTTACATATACATTTATATTATTACACATAAATATAATAAACTACAGATATCAAGAAGAACCGTGCCACAATCAGGACTTATATAAATGTTACATTCTTAGTATTTATGCTATTTGTATTTGACAGCCTTGAAGAAAATATCTTTCCTATCTTGGTGCCACTAAAATTTTGGATGTAAGAAGTTCCCAGGAGTCAAAGCAGCAGGAAAATGAGGCCTTTGACTGAAGAACAGACTCCGGTAATGTTTGAGAAGATTGAGAAATACGTCCGGGAGAATCTATAGCTCCTGGTGGACAAGACTGACCCCACTTGCTGTTTCCGGCTGCGCAACGACTTAGTGTACGATGTGAGTGAAATGATCCTTATGCTGACCGCCAACATCTCTGGGGGATGGGCTAGTGGTAGTGGGGACGTGTTTCAGAAAGTTTACCTACCAAGACCCACAAGTTCCAGTTTGACGCTGCAACTTTCTTACCTTGCACCCTATGCCAAGTATAAAGTGTGGATAAAGCCAGGAGCAGAGCAGTCCTTCTTGCATGGAAACCATGTGTTGAAATCTGGTCTGGGTCGAAGCACTGAAAATACTTCTCAGTACTAGGGAGTGGTGTTTTATTTCATGGCAGACGATCCTCTTGGTTTTGGAGTGGCAGCAAAGTCTACCAAAGATTGCAGAAAAGTGGACCCCATGGCAACTGAGGTGTTTCATCAAGCAGACATTGGGGAATACATCCAGCATGAAGAGATACTGACTTAGATGATCATGCCTATAATATTTTGCTGTGTGAGAGGACTTAGTTTATTTCCTGTGTGTGCAGACATTATCCTGTTAAGTTTGGATAACCCGGAGATGTGAGATTGGATTCTTTTTTTTTTTTAATTTATTCATATTACATCTTGATTGTTAGCCCGTCCCCTGTTTCCTCTCATTCTTCCCTCCCTCCCATTTCTCCCCTTCTCCCCTCCCCTATGTCTGTGACTGAGGGAGACCTCCTCCCCCTATATATGCTCTTAGAATATCAAGTCTCTTCTGGGTACCTAGCTATCCTTCCTCTGAGTGCCACCAGGTCTCCCCATCCAGGGGACATGGTCAGAAAAGGGGCACCAGAGTTCGTGTGAGAGTCAGATCTCACTCTCCACTCAATGGTGGAGAATATCATGTTCGTCGGCTAGGTCTTGGTAGGGGTTCGAAGCTTACTGCCTATATTCTCCTTGGCTGGTGCCTTAGTTTGAGGAGGACCCCAGGATCCAGATCTGCCTGTCATAAAGTTCTTCTTGTAGGCTTCCAGGACCCTGTGGGTCCTACTATTTCCTCTTTCTTCCATGCTACTCTTGCCTAAAGTCTCAATCGGATATCCTCTCCTCTGACCCACTTTCTTGGTAAGTAAAGATTTTCATGGTATGTATCCCTTGGACTAGTGTTTTGATATAAGTGAGTATATACCGTTTGTCTCTTTTTGCTTCTGGGTGAACTCACTCATTATGATAATTTCTAGATCAATCCATTTGTCCACATATTTCGGGAATTCCTTGTTTTTAATAGCTGAGTAGTATTCCATCGTGTAAATGTACCACAGTTTCTTAGTCCATTCTTCTACTGAGGGACACTTAGGCTGTTTCCATGTTCTGGCTATTATGTATAGAGCAGCTATGAACATGGTTGAGCATATGTCCCTGTTATGTGGTAGGGAAATTTCTGGGTATATTCCAAGGCGTGGGATGGCTGGGTCTTGAGGAAACCCTATTCCCATTTTTCTGAAAAAGCGCCAGATAGCTTTCCAAAGTGGTTGTACTAGTTTGCATTCCCATCAGCAATGAAGGAGTGTTCCTCTCTCTCCACATCCTCACCAACATGTGGTGTCATTTGAGTTTTTGATCTTAGCCATTCTGATGGGTGTAAGATGGAATCTCAGTGTCATTTTGATTTGCATTTCTCTGATGACTAACGAGGACGAACATTTCTTTAAGTGTTTCTTGGCCATTTGATATTCCTCTGTTGAGAATTCTCTGTTAAGTTCCGAGCCCCATTTCACAATTGGGTTGTTTGGTTTTGTGGTGTTTGCTTTCTTGTGTTCTTTATATATTTTGGATATTAAACCTTTTTCAGATGAAGGGTTGGTGAAGATCTTTCAGAGGAATCTCCATACCTGATCTCAAGCTGTACTACAGAGCAACAGTAATAAAAACAGCATGGTACTGGCAAAGCAATAGACTGGTGGATCAATGGAATCAAATCAAAGACCCAGAGATGATTCACACACATTTGCTCACTTGGTTTTTGACAAAGAAGCCAAATCTATTCAATGGAAAAAGGATAGCATCTTCAACAAGCTGGTCTAACTGGATGTCTACATGTAGAAAAATGCAATTAGACCCTTATTTGTCACCATGCACAAAACTCAAGTCCAAGTGGTTTAAAGACCTCAACTTAAAACCAGAGACATTAATTCAGTTAGAGGAAGAAGTGGGGAAGAGCCTGGGACACATAGGCACAGAAAACAACTTCCTGACCAGTACACCAACAGCCCAGGCCTTAATGTCAACAATTAATAAATGGGACCTCATGAACTGAGAAGCTTCTGTAAGGCAGGAGACACTGTCAAGAGAACAAAACGACAGCCTACAGAATGGGAAGAAATTGGATTCTTACACTACAGAAATCGCCCCAAAATAGGGTTTCAGCCTTTATAGAAGTAAAAGCAGGTGAATCACAAATGTAAGGCCGTCTGAGACTACTTGGCAAGTTTAAGGGTAGGTTGGGCTATGTAGTGAGAGTCTGTCTCAAAAATCTAAAACAAAAGCCAGTCGTCGTGGCACACACCCTTAATCCCAGGCAGAGGCAGGTAGATCTCTTATGAGTTCGAGGCCAGCCTGGTCTACAAAAGTCCAGGATAGCCAGCCAGGCTACACACAGAAATCACATTTCAAACAAAAACAAAATCCTAAACAAACAAAACTTACCAAATGTTTGTGTGAGTAAGTAGAGTTTCTTTGTGTCCCAATCATCTTTATTTGAATCAGAAGACTTGTTCTGAGAAACTTGGGTTACTTCACTGTAGACAGTAATTGTTATCTGTAATAACACTGTTTTCTAGGCTTCTGATGGCACAGTGGAATTTCTATTGTTACTATTATCACTTAAGATAGAAATAGGTGTATAAGAACAGTAGGCCATGCTTGTCGTTTTATAGATGGGATTTAATAAAAGTAATAAATACAAAAAATTCTGAATGAAAATCATTCTCCATCACATTTTGTCATTATCAACTTAAAATATCTATCTAGACCTAAAAACATCTTAACCCCTAAATAACTAAGCCTCATTATGAAACTAAGCTACCCAGTCTTAAACTCTATCAGAGAATTGAAAGAAATAAACTTGATTACCTAAGTGTACTGGAAGTGCAGGTTAATAGATTTCCAAATGAGACTATGACAGAGACAATTTGCTACCTGAATAGTCACCAAAAACTCTCAATAATGTTGGAGCATCATCTTCATTCTTCTGGCCCAATATATCTTACAGACATATCTAATGAGGCAGGAACTGTTGAGGACTTGCTTAACCTGTCTTGGCAGAGTTTGGCTGTCAATTCTGTCTGCATCCAAGCTTGTTATTTTTTAGGAAGAATTCTGTTTGTGGTAGAAATGAGGACATTTATCCCAGTGGCTTGTTTGCTACATTTAAAGCCATTTCCCTAAGGAGGTTCTTTGATGGTCATTATCCTCTTTGAGGTAGGCTGGGTGTTGCTAGGAGTTAACCTGTCTCATTGTCAATGAACCCTTAAAATAATAAAAAATATTTTAAATGCCATATTCTTCATGTCTCTGAGGTTTTGGAAGACCTTATCTAATTATCCTATCCTATCTTTTTATAGAATCATATCTATCTGCCATACCTAAGATGTATATCCTTGTGATAAGAGTAGACTAGTAATTGACATGACTATGATTTGATCAACTAACAATTAACCTGTGTAAGTTATTTTTCATTTCCATATTATCTTTTTGTGAATTCTCATATATGCCTATTTTCTTGCCTAGACCTTTTAGCTCTGTGTTATGTACTGGCTAATAAAAGATGTCATCCTTTCCTTGTTTCTAAGTTCAAGAGGCTATCAACCAGTTTCATTTTAATGTGTCACCTCAACTTTAGGAATTTGATATATAGTCTAATATTTTTCATTATTATACTTCCATGTCATTTTATGATGAATGTGTACTGAATTTTGTCACATGATCTCTTTGTTCTTGAAAGCTGTTGTTCTTTAGCATGTAAATATGGGAAACTGAAGTTACATTTCCTTGGTGGTTGAAATATCATTGCCCATATGGAGCAAAGTAGTCTGAAATGTAACAGGCAATTGTTTGGCAACGTGATATATGTATGTTATTTTTTACATCAAAGTTTTGGGGGAGATGTTGGTCTGTTGTATTCCTTTAAGATATCTATCTGCCTTTTTGAGTTTCATTTTGGTTTTATAACATAATTTAGTAAGTTCTATCTCTGCTTTTATTTGCCAGATGACATAAGACATGACTTAGACTTCCATTGTTAAATAGGTGATGAAATCTACAAACATCAAGATAATTCTTTGGAGGAAGTGTTTGTTGTTGTTGTTGGTTTTGTGTTTTGTGGGTAAAGTAGGTTGGTTTATCATGATAGGATCTCTCTTGTGTACCTGTGGTTGTCCTGGACTCACCTTGTAGACCAGGATGGTCTTGAACTCACAGAGATCTTCCTGCCTCTGCCTCACTGAGTGGTATCACTACAGGCATGGTTTCTTTAGAGGAAGTTTCAATATTATGAAGTCATTTTTCTTCATAAATAGAAGGATAATCAATTTAAATATTTCATAGCATGTAATTTCTAGTCATTGCTCTTTTCAAAAAGTACTTGTATTTAAGATTTATCTGTGGTTCTACCTTATTATATTCATAATGATTGTGTTATTTCCCATGATATGGAATTTAAATTTTAGTATTTGTAATTTTTATATTCTATAGTTGTTTTCAGTATTTCTAAATGTATGTCAAATCTGTGAATTATTACTACTAGCTTTTTTATTTGATTTGTACAAGGCCTTTATTTCATTGATATTTCCCTCTTATTTTTAATTTAAATTTTATTTATTTTTACTCATTATCATTTATTCTGATAGGTCTGAGTGAATATTTATTTTTCTAAGTTTTATGAGATAAATATTTAAAAGTTGTTGACTTTATCCTTTTTGAATTTTAAAATAAATATAGTATTATATTATCAATATGAATTTTCTTCATGAAACTGTTTACATTTATTTCACAAATTTTGATAACATTTTTCTGAACAACCCAATCAATGTTGCTGTTTTTTGTTTTCTTTACAATCTCCTCGTTGAGCTAAGAGTGATGTAATTTCCCTGTGCTTGGAAATGTTCTGTCTTAGAGCTTCTAATGCTGTGAAGAGTGGCCACGGCAACTCTTCTAAGTAAAACATTTAATTGGGACTGGCTTTCAGTTGAGAGGTTTGTCCATTGTCATAATGGTGAAAAGCATGTCAGTCTACGGGCAGACATGGGACAGGAGAGGCAGAGTTAAAGGGACATGGTGCAAGTGTTAAAGATATCCTGCGCTACAAGATACCCTAACTCAAGAAAAAAAAAATGAGGTCACACAAAGAAAGAAATGTCAAGAATAAGAAATAAGTTACATGACTGCATTTTTTCCTTAACATGCTTTTTCTTCATTCCAGACTGCTTGGTATTTGTTTTTTATTACTTAGCTCTTCCAAGAAGTTACCGTATACATTTTTTAGGCTATGTCTGCTGGATTTTAGTAATTTTGAGTTTCAAAGCCTTGAGAGTATTTTAAATTTACTTTTATTCTTCATGTCCTGCTTAGCTGCAGCTGTAAACTGTATACAAAATAAAGTCATTTGAGGAGGGAGTCTCAACTGTGGGACTGTACAGAGCAGATTCACCGACAGCCATTTCTATGAAAGATCATCTTAATTGTTGATTAATAGGGGATGCCCAGTGTGGGTAGTTCCAATTCCCAAATGGGCTTGGGCTAAAAAAAAAAAAAAAAAAAAAAAAAAAAAAAAAAAAAAAAAAAAAAAAAGCTAGCTGAGCATAAACTCAAAATGAAACTTATAAGCAGTATTCCTCCGTGAATATTGCATCAGGTCCTACTTAAGTTCTTGACCTGATATCCTTTGATGAAAGTTTTGACCTGGAAGCATAAGCCAACTAAACTTCCCCTAAGTTAAATCTTTTTGTCAGAGTGTCTTATCAAAGCAACGGGGATGGGACTAGAAAACATAATGGAGTTGAAACTTCTTCCTGGACAGTCCATTGTCCTTTTCTAAGAAACATGCTGTCACTCTAGTTGGTTTTCCTCTACAGCAAAGCACCACATTGATGTGCATACTTGTTGTACCAGTCATCAACTTTAGGGAACTTATTCTTTGGAAGGTTTGTTTGTTTGCTGTTATACTTTTTAAAAAGAGGGTCTTATTATGTCGTCCATGTTGATTTTAAACTCAGAGGATGAAGCAATTGTTTTGCCTCAGGCTCCAAAGCGGTACTATTAGTACACGCCATCACACTAGGCTCTGAAGATTACTTTGATATGTATTGGCATAATATTTCTGTCATAAAGAATTACTGATATCTACCTCCTAACCCATCAGTTCAAAGCTATTCCCCCTCTGCTTCCTTGAGTTCATATGTTGAATCCATTTATGGAGGTTGCATGCCAATTATTGTAAAACTCCCACATTTCTCTTTGGTTCTTTTTATTTGCATTTATTTGGAGGTGTTTATTACAGGAGTTTTAAAGTTTCATCTTTTTTAAGTATCATAATAATCTCATGTTGAAATGATTTCTTCCTTATAGGTACTTTAAAATCTTTATTGAATAACTCCCACATCTCTTTTTTTCTTTCTTGGTACTTGTCTTGAATGGTAATTCTTCCTATTTGTTTGAGATCTACTGTGTCCTTATGTGACAGGTGGTTTTCTGGTGAAACTTGGATTTTTTTTTTTTACTGTGTCATGAGACTAAAATTCACTTAAGCCTTTTATTTCAGCTGTCACTCTGCCACAGTGAAAGATGAGTTTCTCACTCAATTGCTGTCAAATGCAGACAGAAGTCCAAGTTTCCCAATAACTTTTTGTTGCTATCCAAAGTAGAAAACCTGTTATGGTTGAGATTGCTGCGCCATTGCTCTTCGAGGGAAATAGAAGTTTTCACTGGAGATATTCTCCACAGCCTGAAATGCTCATGTTACCTTTTGGTGATAAGCAGTGCCCTAACTTCATACAAGATCACATCTTACACAAGGATCAAGAGGCAAACAGCTGTCTCATTACTGCTAGGACATTGCACAAACAAGAATATTCTAATCACTGCAAATGCTGTGAAAAATAAAGCAAGGAATGCCCTACTTTCTAGTAATGGGAAGGAAGGTCTCATTTCCCTTCTTTACATCCCTGACGTCCTGCTAGACAATATAGTAACCCACCACAGTAAATATTCCTGATTATAGAAGTCAACGGAGTCTAAATTTTCCATCTTTTCCTTGCACTCTGACAGCAGCATTTGTGTGTGTGTGTGTGTGTGTGTGTGTGTGTGTGTGTGTGTGTGTGTGTAAGAGAGGGGGAGAATGAGAAAATGGGGAGACTATGACAGACAATAATTCATTTTAAAGATGTCCACTTCCCTATTTAGTATCTTTCTGTTGATAGAACTAGAGGGAGTATGTTTTTACTGGGGGTTATTGACTACAGATGTTGACATTTCCAGGTTAACAGCATTTTTATCTCAAAATCTGGATTATATGAGATACAAAGAAACTCAAGAAACCCAACATCATGTTGGTGGTCATGAGGCAACTTCCCTAATGCTTTTTCTTCACAGCTCTCAAAGTATTTTTTCAATATTTGTCTTATACATAACAAATAGGGTTTTTAGTACTACTTGCCAGAAAGAATATCAGTTCTGACTTTAATACATATGATATGCATTCTATACTTTATTTTCCTTAGTCTTACCATACAGGGAATATTACATATTCTTCCATTGTATAACATATCTAGATCTAGATATATAGATATAGATATCCAATATTTTCTCTTAATTCTCTACTCAGCAATCTCTTCTTCATGTAAAACATAGCATGCATTGATGAATGTAATGTTTTTATTGGATCACATGTTTTTGAGGCACAAATATTTAATATAATTTCTTTGATCAATTAAGGGCTTTCTTTCTGCCTTAACTAATATTCTGTCATTTTTTTTATACTGGGTATATGAATAATTTGGTTCTTAGTTCTTAAGATAGAATTAACAATCAATATAGACATTGGTAGAGGCAACTAAATTTTAAACATTAAAATGCAACAACAGAAATTTAAAATATATGAGTTATTGGAAACTACAAAATATGAATGCACTTGAAAATCAGTATTTTGCACAGAACATGTTGGTTTAGCAATGTCCAACCCGAGTTGGGATTATTTTCATAACTTGACAAATGATTGGCTATAACACTGTTTTCAGTGAAGACAATTGCACTTAAATATATCCATGTATATTATTGTTATATTTGTGATTTAATAAATGCATACTTTCTGTCCCTGTCTCCAGAATAGTTAGCTGGTTAATCTTTCATATGAACAAAGTTTAAAACTCTTTTGTTTCTATCTTTCTTTTTTCCCCTATATGTTCATGATATGAATATTAGCTAAACTCTTTAAAAGTTTCAAAACAGACACTAGTTATCAAGGAAACCTACAGGTTATTAAAATGTTTCAACTTTCTATAGACTCTAACCTTCATGGAGGTGAGTAGGGATGAAGGTTAAGTTTATCACCTCTGGTCAATGATTTAGTTGACCACACTTACATAATGAAGTCTTCATATGACCATAAAAAGCTTGGATAGGAGAATCTTTAAGAAAAGAAGATCTCAGAAGGTCTCTAGAAGAGCACATCTAGAGAGCAGAGCAACGTAAAGCTACTTCCCATTTTCACTGATTATCTCTTTTCTTGAATCTTCATCTACTTATCATATAATATTTTCATAATAAAATCATAAAGGAATGTTAATCCAGCAACATGGTTCTTTTGCCAAAGGATCACATCTGAAGACATATGTATATGTGATTCTGCTGGAATACAGACATTCCGTTAGTATACATGCCTTTAGTTCACAACTTTAGTCCCAAACAATGACTCTGATGGACAAAGTGACAAATCAGAGAAATATTTGACAAAATAAGTCTGAGAAAGGATATGCCCAACTCTCAGGAGAGCAGACATGAAAGAGAAGCTTCTTAAGAGCAGTGCAGGAAAAGTAGAGAAGAGGAGAGCTCATGGAGGCAATACAGTAAAGTTCTGGAGTGCAGTTTGGTGTAGTTCATTGCAATGCAGTTGAGTATGTGAAGGTTAGTTCATGGAGTTTAGAGGCAGTTTTTATAAGCAGAGACATTCAGTGAGAAGTGGAGAGAAGCCAATTTGAATCAGTCAGCTCAAATGTTGCAGAAAGCAAAGGCCATCTGATAGAAATGTCACAGAACATAGGAATTATCTGACAGAAAGCTGCAGTGGAGAAATGCACCTGAGATTATTCTCCAGAGAAGCATTAATACTGTGAGTTGAGCAGAATGCTTAGAGAAACTCAGGAACTTCTGGAAGCCCCAGGAGCCTGGAGCTCACAGCAAGGATCATCTCCAGAGGAAGCATCTTTGCATTTGCCTGGAAGCCTGGAGAGACTTAGAAGATTCTGGAGCCAAGAGACCCTTGGTCCCAGAACAAGGAATGATGAAAGAGCTTCTTTGAAAGTTAATCAAGAAAATAAAAGCAACAAAAAATGATGCAGGAGCCTCTGAAACTGCAAATCACTGTAAGCCACACCAAAAGACAAATTTTAATTATATATACAGATTTTCCTGCATGAAAAAAGTGGGAAACTTCATTTTATATCATTTCATTTCATATCTCTTAAGACCAAAAGGATTTGAGAGGACAGAAACATTACTTGAAAAAAGCCATCCCAGTACTTGTTGCAACTGTTACCACTGGAGTAAACATCTCCCTACTTTAAATTGCAATGTTTATATAGTATCTCTCAAAAAAGATGAAGAAAATAACTATAAAACAGGAAAAACAGCTATGATATTACAGAGGCTTGAGAAACAAAAGACAAAGAATGTAACAAAATTGGAAATGCTGAATTGTGAATTTTTGGTACCTAATGAAATCAAAGAACAAGTTAGACAGACCATTGAGCCTATGGTGGCACCTCTTAATGAAACTGAGGAAAACTGATCACTCCTACCTGCTTCCACAGTTACTCAGGAGCAAATGCCAGAAAATGGTAAAAATTCACAAAATTAAAAACTAGCCTAGAATCCAGTTAAAAAAAGAAGATCTTAAACATTTTCAAGAATCAATAATGACTTATGAAATGTATTCACCTCATGTGAGACAGATGTTGCAGATGAGGTTGAGATGTTAAATACCCAAACCAAGATTAGTCAACAAGACTAGAGAGATTTAGCAGGATCATAGGAAACTATGTTTTGGAATATTGTATTAGGTTTAAAGATGTTAATATCATGAAAGATCAATTGATATGTAAAGGTCAATATGTTAGTTAATGAAAGCAAATGCTGTTTGATGAATCTATTATTACAGAATATACTTTAGTATCTTCAGGAGCCTGGGATAAGGTGGAAAAACAAGGAAAAATATCTATGTCATTCACAAAGATTATGCAAAGACCCAGAGAGCCTTTTACTGACGTTTTACATAGATTAATGTCTACTGTGGGTAGACTAATGCCAGATCCAGAAGAAAAACAGGTATTGATTGAAAATTAGCTTTTGAAAAATGCACATGAAATATGTCCAAAAGTTCTTAGACCTGTAAAAGCTCAATTAGCACACATGGATTTGAAAAGATTAGAACTACTGCTTATATTGACTCTTATGACTATGGAATTGGACAAGCAAGCAATAACCAATAATCATTTATGTCAAAATGTTTGTGGTTTTAACTACAGTAGACAAGGTTATTTTAAAGGAGCTTGTAGTCAGGGCATTCCTAGAGACTTTTCTAGAAGACCTCAACCTTCTAGGATTTATAGATGGTGTAGTAAGGATAGTCATTGGAGTAATAAATGTTGATCAGCAAGAGATATTCAAGCTAAGCCCTTACTGATGGGAATCTCCATATAAGAAACCCTGGAAACATTCTAAGGGGTTTAGGTCATACTCAGCAACAAATAACAGCAAGCATTTCCTGTCAGCAATGGAATAGCTCATCCAAACTCAGAATTAGAGACCTAATGCATGCTACAGAACGAAGTGCTACCCTAGATTTAGGCATGAATAAAAATCTCACACTACCACCAAAAATTCAGTACTGCAAAATACTCACTGGAGTTCATGAACCTCTACCCCCAAAAGACAGTAGGAATGGCTTTAGGAAGAAGTATCTAACATCTCAAGGTTTCATTGTGCAACCAGAAGTATAGATGAAGACTTCAAAGGAGAGATTGAGATTATGGCTTAAGTAAAGAAAAATATGAAATTTAAAATGGGAGATAGGATTGTTTAGCTTTTACTGTTTCCTTATAACAAACAAACAAAAATCAGCTCCAACTAAAGTAACTGAAACTTTGGGAGTACTGGAAGAAAATTTTGTTTTGTTTTGTTTCTTGGCAAATTATTATCAATGACAAGGGAGCAAAATTAAAATTAAATTGTATTGAAACTGAAGGTTTTATGGCTATAGGAGCTGATGTAACTTTAATCTCCTTAGAATCTTGGAATCTACATTGGCCCCTTTAGAAGGTATCTACACAGTTTGTAGGGATTGGAGCAGTATCCAAAGTAAAAGAAAGTATAAGACAAATTAAATATATGGGAACAGAAGGTCAAAAGGGAAGACTAAAGCATTATGTAGCAGATATAGCCATAAATCTATGGGGAAGAGATCTACTAAAACAATGGGGAGCTCAGATAAATATTCCTGTAATCTCAGACAGTTTCTCCCCATTTTAACTGACACTGTTTATTGGCATCATAGATAACATGGGTTAATGGATTTTGTATTGAAGTGGATAAGAAGCCTGGATCACTGGTATGGAGTCAGGCATGGAATTTGAGTACTTATGTATGGAATCATAAAAATCTAATTGTATACTGAGAAACAAAAAGATGGAATAAGATCAGCTGAACATACTAGATTGTAAGAAACAAATGATGAATTAGACCAACCTGTATACTTTTTTTTTATTAATTTATTCTTGTTACATCTCAATGTTTATCCCATCCCTTGTATCCTCCCATTCCTCCCCCCCTTTTTCCCATTATTCCCCTCCCCTATGACTGTTCCTGAGGGGGATTACATCCCCCTGTATATTCTCATAGGGTATCAAGTCTCTTCTTGGCTACTTGCTGTCCTTCCTCTGAGTGCCACCAGGTCTCCCCCTCCAGGGGACATGGTCAAATGTGAGGCATCAGAGTACGTGAGAAAGTCGTATCACACTCTCCACTCAACTGTGGAGAATATTCTGACCATTGGCTAGATCTGGGAAGGGGTTTAAAGTTTACCTCCTGTATTGTCCTTGGCTGGTGCCTTAGTTTGAGCGGGACCCCTGGGCCCAAATCTGCCTATCATATTGTTCTACTTAGAATTGACCAACCTGTATACTTTAAAGATGTTTTAACATCAGAATGAATATCAGGAAATGTGTTGCATTGGGGAAGAGGTATTGTCTATATTTTGATAGTTGATGAAGGATTATGTATTCCATGAAAACGATAAAGATCTGAATTAGATAAGAGAAGCTTCCGCTTGAATGACACAACTCAAGGAAAGACACAACTTAGGAGACAGAGAACAACAGCAATGTATGTGACACAGAAAGCTGATTCCCCACGCATGGGGACAGGTCAAAAAATGAGCCAAAGAAGGACAGATAATCCATCAGACTAACAAAACAGAAAACCTTAATGTAAAATGGACACTAATCAAGACAGATAATCAGAACTGCAGTTATGAATGATCATCGTATCAGTGGGTCTTCATAAAGACATTCATTCTGTTAAATTTATGGGATTGATAATTGTTTCTGTTGTAATAGTTAAACTATATAAAATTTTTATCTTAACTAGAAAGAGGGAAGATGTATAGGAATTTCAGTCCAACAACATGGCTACTCTGACAAGAATTCACATCTAGGGTCCAAGATCTGTGAGATTCACCTGAAATAAGAAAAGCCCTTAGTATACACTCTTAATCCCTCTGGCAGGAATACAGACATGCCTTTAGTATATACCTTTAATCTCAAACTGTGACTTCTTGAGAGAGAGAGAAAAAGTGACAAATCAGAGAAATATTTGACAGACTGAGTCTGAGATAGTATACACCAACTCTAAGGAACACAGGCAAGAAAGAGAAACTACTTAAGAACAGTGCAGAGACAGTAGAAGAGAGTCCATGGAGACAGTATGTTATAATTTTGGAGCACAGTACAGTTCAGTGCAATTTGGTGCAATAAAGTTGAGTGAGGTATAGTTTGTGGAGTTCAGAGGCAGAATTTCCAAGCAGAGCAATCCCATGAGAAGTGGAGAGAAGCCAGTTTGAATCAGTCAGCTTAACAAGTTTTGAGCCAGAACAGCTGAGCTGAACCAGCTAGCCAAAGTTCATAAAGAAGAAAGGGTGAGCATATTCAGTAGTAACTTTGAGGTTAGTATATTTCTATGCCGGGATTAGCAAAGAAAGGCTGGAAACTGAAGCCTTCAAACCTGGGCCTATAGAAGATTAGATTGAATGGTGGGTAGAAGATTTCAGAACCAGGCCTAGTGATGTTTATATAGACTCACTCTGAGGTCATCCCACACCAAGTATTAAAAATGCTTGGGTATGATTGTCTTTCATTTCAATTTGAATAAAACAGTAAACTCAATATTTTCACTGAATTTGGGGCTATGTCTAAACAATTAACTTAAACAAATGAAATCTGGAAGCTATTATTTTTGCCAATCTGAGAAATAAACATCATGACTTCTGGCATTTGACTGGTATCTTACATAGGGACAAGCTTTAATGTAATTCATTACTCTGTGGGATCCATTGTGACTTCTAGAAAGCTAGCATATGAATCAAACTAAATTATAGGAATGCAATATGTGCCTGGTGAAGAACTGATGATATGTAAAATCTAAATAAAAACAAACTAGCTCAATTTTTCTCAAGAACTGTTTTGAATCTCATGTAATTAGAAACATACACTTTTCTTTCCTGTCTCTTTTAATACTCTACTATGGAATCAATTCATGAGAGAAAGCATAAAGTGTTTCTTACTGTGTTCATACCATTCAACATTGTATTTACGATAATATGAATATCTTGAGAGATATTTCCTAACATGTAGTGAGTCTCCTTGGGCCACTAACTTCATATCATATAATTCAATTCAATTCTAACACTATATATTCTGAGGACAGGATCTTGTCCCAGAGGATAAGGGCTCAGTCTCATATGATTTATCCATATCAAGTGCCAAGAAACTTCAAGTTTTGGCTTGTGTTTCTTACTGTATGGATATACACCAGGCTTATGATAACTCCTTTTGGAGTTTGCTTACTTTGTTTTAGTGACTCACTAAACACAGCAAAACCTTTATATTTACAGAAGGAAATATGTAAATGAACAGCCATATAATGAGGTGTGCAAGGCAAACTATGTAGAAAGAATTGTAGAGTCTTCACACTTTCGTATCCGTCCATTCTATCTTCTGGAATTTCAGGGCCTAAGTACTTTCCTGTTTTGCAGATGATTCATTTGGAAAAGGTGATCGGTTACTTCCTTAATCATTGGTCATCAATTAAACCTTTAGCTCCACTTCTTTCCTTTAATATGTTGGTGCTACTATAAAGTCTATACTTCTTATTTTACTCTGGCAATTTCAGTGATGGCAAACTACCATCATGAAACTATACAAAGATTGTAGTCACCATTCATTAGCAAAAAGAAGTATTTTTACCAGCCTGGAGATTGTATTTTAATGACTAAATAACAGTAAACAAGATAGAGATATTGCAGTTTCTTGGAGTATTCATGTCAGTACACTGCCTGGTAGATTGTAAAAATGTTTTTAGTCTGGGGGCATAGAGAGTGCACGATTGACCTGGGAGAAGGAGAGACAATCATGTCCAATCAATTCAACAAAATGTTGAATTACGCACTATTCAGGTAAGGAAGGATATGGGAAGTGCTCCTCTATGTAGGAACAAGCAGTCAGAGCTGTCTGCCTTTCCTAAAGAGCCACTCATCAGGTGCTGCTTGGCTGACGCTGCCTGTAGACTCAGCACAGCTGCCCCTCTTACAGCAAGGTCAGACAAATTAACCAAAGTTAATTTCTCAAAATGACTTTGTCATCAAACTTTTATTGCTCTTCTTCTGTCATGAAGAAAACTTTAGTGAAACTCAGCCTGTAACTCTGTATCTTGATTGAAGGGGAACACAGGTGCATTGTCTTACAATTCTTTTCACCACTTCAAGTAAGTGCAGAAGAGAGTCAAAGGTATGATCATATACCAACCTAAGTTTTCATAGGATGTATTGCATTTGAGGAATCATCAATGTCAAGACTTTAATAAACTAAGTCAGGAGTTATTACTTTATTTTCCCCAGGAAAATTTCCACTTCTATTTATGATTTCTCATACCTTCTTTCATTACATTTAAATGATTTTAGTGTGTGACTAGCCCATGTTAGATGTCTTCTTGTAGAAGAGGATTGAAACTGTAAGTGATGGGCAGTGAACACTGGTTTTATTTTACTTTTTGTTGTTCTACCTGATTTTCAAAGAAACAAACAAACAAACAAAAAAACCTGGCTGAGGAGTAAAGAATATTATGTTAGGTACATTTTCATGTATTCTGAGTTCACTAACACTTTCCTTGAGCATTCACTTATCGTCTTGGTGAAATTCAATGTCTGAGTCTATTTGATGAATATGAATTTTCCTCCACAGCACTCTTCTTTCCCTTCTTCAGACAAGCTCCTGTCACCGACTTCGTGAGTTGAGCAGGATCAGGGGCTGCTGTGAAGGGGCGATGGGCAGGAATGTGATTTGTCAAGCTCAAACTGCCCGAGAACATGGTGGATTTGAAGTGTAAAAGCCAAGCTAAGCTTCTCAGGTCTGGGGTTCGGTTAATAATACAGAGGATTTAAATGGGATTTTTCTTCCAGACAGTTCAAAGAGTTTCATTGCTTAGTCTGTATTTTTACTGAAATCACTGAAAAGAAAGAAGGAACAGAAATTACTCACCTCATTTCACCAGGCAGAAAACTTTGTGCCATTTGCCCAAATGGCAGTAGGTTTGAGAAGTAACGCGAGGAACACTTTATCCATGATATGGATATGGCTCAAGACCCAGGTTAAGAGGATCCTAATTTCTAAAAGCTGGAGGATAGAGATAATAAATCTGAATATGTCTAAATGATCGTTAATAACATATTAGCTCATCTTCTTATGTCTAGGCCACAGAAGAGTTGCTGAAGATTAAAGCTCAGTTACCCTTAAAGGTCCATATGACCAGTTTGTTAAGCAGAATATAATTTCATTTTGATAAGAAAATATTCATAAATTCATAGGAAGGATTTCAAAATATGTAGTATAAGTTTGTTAAAGAAAAACCATGTCGGACTAGGTTTTATAAAGCAAAATGTTAGACTTATAGAGAGAAATTACATTTGTAAGTGATGATTCTTTGGGTCAAAGGACTTTTGGTACATTGTAGGGAACCTGGTTACAAGACACCAGGTGCCTTTAACTGAAACCTTGTTTTTTAAAAAATAGCTAATGAGTAGATTTACTCATCCTTGCTAGGGGGTGCTCAATAGCTTGTCCTGTTTTACAGGGCTATGGCTGTTTTTGGGGAGCAAGATGCCATTCAGAATATGTTCGAATCAGACATAGCATAGCATTGTTTCCATCCCAGTAAAGATCCTTCCTGTGCCAGGAGAAGTGCTGATGACTGGGGAAAAGAGAAAGACAGTGAGGTGTAGCAGTAACCTTTTACTCCAGGAGTAAAACAGAATGACCCAGCCTCCAAAACCTTGTGCTTTGCGGAGTTTTGACTTTAAAATGAGACAGTTATGTAAGTGATCATTGGAGAAATTCCAGTTTCCAATCACTAGACTTACACTGGACTCCAATATTGAAATACCTTCCCTAGATGAATGCGCTTTCCTTATTTTCCTATATTGATTCATATTGAAGATATAACATAACCTGTTGTCTCAGACCAATGTCTTCACCGAATCCTTCTGAAGCCAATCAAACCTACATTACTCCACTGGTTATTGATTTTCTATTTAATAGAATGTGAACACTCCATTATTCTAACATATCACAGGTCTAAGCAAACATATTTAAGAATGGCATGAGGTAGCTGATGACAGTCATCAAGACATCAAAGACCATTCCATTCTCAGTTCACTAAGATCCTTTTACATTGAGAGAGACACATCTGAAACTCCTTATTTTTCAATCTTCCCAAGCTTAAGGCAAGTCTTTGATACTTTCCCTTGAACTGAAGTCCTTGCCTTCTTCATCACTGAATTAAATTATGTTGCCTTTTTGCTTGCACATAATTTAAACACATAAGTACTGTAAGGTCTCTAATGCGTTCCCTGAAGATATATTTCTGCATCATAATGTTCTACTTAGATCATAAACTACTCAAGGTCAGTGTGAGTGCCTATTTAACTCTCTTTGTGTTCATATTACAGCAGCAAGTACTCAGATCCTGAATAATTGTCCTCATGAAAAGTGGCTGAAGGTGTTTCCCTCCTTATCTTTGAAAATGAAATCAAGGTGAAATTAATAAGTTATTAGGGGCAGTTGAAGTTTGGTGAGAAAACACGCACTGCAACTAAGAATCTCTATTTCTTTATGTTTGGAGTCAAGAATAGCTCTCTTTAGAGAACATTAATAAACACTAATAGTGACTACTAAATAACTGTTGATATAAATTTAGGGTAAAAGAAATTTTAATATAAAATAAAAAGAAGAGATTCTAATATAACTCTTTATCTGGGATTTCTTATGATCAGAAAAAAAAAATTTCAGAAGTATGTGGCAGAGGTATGTCCATGGGGCTTGGCAATAGCAGGTTGGTACCTCTCCTTTGTAATCACATTTGGTATAGCAAACATTCATGAAATGTTTTTGTTTTTCAATCAATTCACTATTTTCTTAATCGCTCATGGCTTTTTCCACAGCCCGCCTAGAGCACAGATAATTCTTGAAAGTATATACTACATGTTTCTGTTTCCCTCATCTTAAGATGTTCCAGAACTTGGGTATATCCATGAAATATTCATGGTTAAGATAAAAGGTCTTAGACTACATAAAATACAAATGAATATTCATTCAGTATGGCAATGGTTTTCTGGAGTTCATTTATTTCTAATTATTCTAGATCATATTCTAGATCATATTCTAGATCATACTCTAGATCATACTCTAGATCATATTCTAGATCATACTCTAGCTTCTTCCTTCTTATTTACATTCTGAAGCAGAAAAAAGCCTATGCACACATGTACACGTTTTCAGACATGCGAAGCTGGCCATGCCATTTTTATGTTTTCTGGCATGTCAAGCTTGCCATATTTTTTTTTTGAGAATATTATCCTTTAAAGTAAGTTTGTCTCTAGGAAATGTATTCAGCAATGCCAAGTTTACATTATGAAATGGCTTTCAAGGCCTCATTTCTCCCTTTAGCCTTGATTACTGTCACTGTTCTCTTGGCCTTAGAAACTCTTGCTATGGAATCTCCCTTTTCAGTTTTCAATAAATCATATTTCTTCCTAGAGTAAAGCCCTTGTCCCTGCTGAGCATGTGCTTCGGACAGCCCCCAATCCTCTGCCTGCTCTCTGCTTATTTGTTTGGCCTTGACAGTTGCTTTCTCACTTGCACCTTTGATTTCACTGCTTCTGAAAGAAAGTACATGTTTTTATGAATTTCTGCCTAAGCATAATGTTCTTCAACTTAATCATACTAAGCAGATCATATTTACCTATGTATTATATTTTATAGTAATTTTCAACACGAAACTGTGTGATCCTCGTGGTTGGAACCTCCCAAGATATTTTATTACCATATGGCTATGCCAGTCTGTAAACTTAACAGGCACACCATAGCCTTCTGTCCAGATATCTGGCCATATAAAGTCAAGTAGATGAGGAAATATGAAAGAAGAGTCCTTGTGTTTCTGAACTCCTGAGTTCTGGGCTCTGAATAGATTTGAAATAGGTGACAGAAGACAGTGTTATATCTATTGCTGATAATTTTTCCCAAGTGTGTCTCATATGTCATGGAGTAAGTTATTAGATTGAAAAATAAAAATTTAGACAACTCTAGTGGGTAAATCTAGTGAAAGTCACAATAGAAAACAAAATGGTACAGTAAGGAGAATGGATGTTTAGACAGCTTTGGTGCTTAGACAGAGCACATGTTGGTGGCTATGGCCCCACTGGAGCTCTGTGGTTGACCACACTTGCTAGAAAGAGATTATTGTGTGAAGGCTATGGGCAGCCTGCATCCTTGGATGAAGCAGAACAATATTATTGATTGAGTCTCTGAACATAAGGCATCCCTAAAGGTTATCAGACTTAACAGAAAATTTGGATAGTTAGCTGTATATACATCCCCTAGTTATAATTGTACCTGCCATGTTATCCATTTGACAGTCATACACTAGCAGAATTTGAAGGATGGGTATGAAGATACTCTTGTTTTGTCAAATCTTTCATTCTAACACGTATTCTATTTCATTTTTTTATACTGAAACATTTGAACAATAAGGATTCTTGTACATCTTTTGTCAAAACATGCTAGCCATCCTCTTTCAAGGCATAACTGGACATCTGTTCAGCATTGATGGGAGTTCACTGCCCTGGTGATATTTGTTGATCCCTAGTCCTCATTCTGAAAGCTGCTAAGGTCTTTGACTTTATTAAATATATAACAATAAATGCCTAAATATCTCAGTACCTTGAGAAGGTTTTTGGTGTAGGTAGTTGGTTGACTATGTGCATTGTTTTTGGTGTTATAAGATGGGTGCTGTGTATCAGTGACTGCCCAGCATTGGAATTATGACCATTCTGTCCTATCCTCTACACTAGAGGGATAGCTGCCCACTATCATTCCCGGTTTGGATAAGCTTCTGAAACCAAGGGTTTCTGTGTTTCTGTAACAGAAGACAATACAGTTCTTCACATGCCAGACAATATAATTCAAGGCTAAGTCATAATAATGTTTAACTATATCACTATACATGTTTCAATAGATGTGTATTCAGGTCAAGGCTCAGGACTACATCATAGTAATTTCATAAGGGAAGGATGTCAGGTGTGCTTAGCAATGCTTTCCAAGGACATCATAATGATTTCACTAGGCAAAACTGTCTGTTGTGCTTTATTAGTACTTTGCAAAGATCTATCACTTAGACATCAGAAAGGCAAGTGCCATGAGGTCTTATGCTCTGAATAGAATTTCAAAGGCATTTACATTTACTTTGTTTTTGTTTATAAATTGCCCTCATTGGATCTCTCATGGATTAGTGAAAAAAAACATAATGATGAATTTTATATAAAGAGAAATGTAAATAAAGTATGTGTGTTCTATGTACCTTAAAATTACCTCTTCCATGAAGGTGTCAAATACAAATATCTTGGGTTAAGACATTTTTCTTGTAGTGATATTATGTGTCCATGACAGTTTTTCAAAGTAACTTGTTATCTTGAGTTAAAGGATCCACTGCCTCTGAGAACTCCATGATTTGTCAGAGAAAATCTTCCGTAAATTAAAAAAATGTATTTAATTAGTAAACATTTATTTTTCACGAACCATTTAAAAATCATATTGTTTATAACATAGATGATTTGTGTATGTACTATCTCCCACTACATTAGATGTAGTTTTCACAAAATGTTCAAACTCTCCTCAAATTTGAAGTCTAGAAACTTTCAGAAGGTGTGGTCATAAATCAGTGTTAGAATGTGGCTTCCACTTGCAAGTAAGACTGGGTAATATCACTGGACTCCAGCAGTGTAACAAAAGGCTTGAAGTTCAGCAGAGGAACCTTTTGAGTGAGAACTGCTGTAGGAATTCGAACTGCTGCTAGGAGGCCGATCAAGAAAGGTGCTAATCTTATACCTCTGGGAAAAATATTCAGTTTAGAAGGGATCCTGGAATCCAGACAACTGTTTGGCAGAACTGACAGGCATATGTTACTCTGAGGAACCTTTGTGTTGAATATACTTCAGAATTACCTCCTGCTTTCAAAGATCTAGGGGGACGTCATCAATTAGCGATGCTACTTTTCCTTCCAACCATGACCCTTTGTTCATCCGAGCATATCAGGAGTGTCTTCACAACTAACTGATCCATTATTTGCTCAATATATCTACTTTATCTGTAAAATATACATTAAGTAGCCACCTAGAAATAACAGATGAATGAAATAAAATCCTTGGCTTCCAAGGATCTTTTGAGTTTTGGGAGAAAACTCACCACAAACACAGTATAACTGGAGTTTCCTCGTGGATCAGTGAAGTGAGTGTAGGCTTTTGATGTTTAACTATATGCTTATTGTGTTTTTTTCTTAGGATAGCAGGAATTTATGCATTCAGTTACTCTTATAGAGGTAAATGAGTATAAAACTAAATTAAAGCTTGCCTCCATGTTTGTTTGATTTAGCAGATGCCTGCTCTGGGGAGATTGAAGATCCATAGAATAAAAGAGCAATCACTGGTGGGTCTGAAGGGGCCTGGTCCATTCGATAACACTGAGCCTGTCATAGGACATAAATGCAAAGGAACCCTGGTGAGATATGTCTCACAGCTGCAGACACCTAGCTCCTCGGCTTAGAGAATGTTTTCCTACCATCTGTCACCTGGTCTGAAGAGATAATTGCTGACTTCTGTGTGAAGAGCTGCTTGTAAATGCAGCTGGATGGCCAGTGCTCTTAAATTACCAGACCCAGGAGACGAGAACTTTCTGTTGTTTCCATGGAACTCCTCAAGTCCTGCCTTCGATTAAGATTTGTGCTCTGTGGTGAACATTCGCGGGAAAGGTCATTATCCTTCCTGACAGATAGATGTCAGAGAATGCCTAATTACATTCCCCAGACACAGAAACCCTTAACAGCAAATTAAATTAAAAATAAGAAGCTAGCATTTCAGGCAGGTATTAAACGCACAAAAAGGCAGGCCTAGAGGGGTCAACACTGTCTATTTTAGTATACATGCTGCCTGTGTTATGTGGACATAACATCATGAAAAAAGAGAGGAGACAGTTATTAATAAATGTATGGTTCTTTCCGCTCCATTTCACTTTCCACTCCAAATGTGTGAAGCATTGCAAAGGAAACATCTGACAGGTTGAGATTCTAACCAATGTAGTATGATTGCCTTTTATAACATACTTAAACATATTCTTCTTCAATTAAACTTTGGCTTACAGTATATATGTGGGATAATACATATGACTAAAAGCTGAATCAAAATGATCATTTCCCGTTTTTCACTTGGTGAGAAGGGTACAATTCAACTCCAATGAATATGGTGCATGAAGATTTGACATGTTTTGAAGGTAGGCAGCTAGACACAGCCTAAGTCAAAATAAAGCTATGTTGTGAGAGGCATAGGGCAAGTGCTCAAAATTAGTTTATTATAATCAAAAGGAGAGGACAGAATGGTAAAGTCATGTTAGTAACTTAAGTTTGAGCATCATGGTAAATTTCCAAATATTCTTGAGAAACCACACAGAATAAAAACAAAAAGAAAGAAAGAAGATATAAGGTAAGTAAGGAACGAACAAAGGAAGGAAGGAAGGAACAAAGGGAGGACTGAAGAAACCATAGAGAGTTAAGCACAGACAGGCTTAGAGCTGACCACAGAAAGTGAAACACAGCTCATTAAATAGCCATTTTTTCACACAAACCTTGCAATTTTGTGTTCTGTTTTATTCATGCTAAAATGAGAAATTTCATATAAAAGAGGGAAGCTATTAAAATCAACATGAAGTTATGCTGACTTGACAGAATTATTAACGAAAGTGTCATGTGTAAAGTGCAAATAAATTGATAGCCATATTAAGATTGGCTACGATGCTTCTGTTTTCCGGGGGAAGCACTGGATATGGATCCTATCCACTTGAAAAGGGGAATTCCTTGTTCTGCCTCCAATCATGTCTCTACTACACACACAGTAAGAGGAGATGCTTTCTAGTCAACTTAATATCATGTAACAATTCCCACAGTATGTTTATAGCTGAATAAGAAAGGAAGAGAGAGAAAGAGAGAGAGACAGAGAGAGAGAGAGAGAGAGAGAGAGAGAGAGAGAGAGAGAGAGAGAGAGAGAGAGAGAGAGAAGCAGTTACAGCTGCAGACAGAGACATAGGAAAAGAAAGGGAGGCACTATAGACTTTCTAGGTCTCTAGCTCTGAGTATATGCTGAACACAGTGATTCTGGGCCATGCCACTCACCACTTTAGTCACAAATTTATAGATTACCATTCATAAAAAAATACCTTCTTCTTCTTGGTATGACCGCTGAAACAGAATTTTTTCATTGGCTCACCTGGCCCAATACTCACTTCTATGAGCAGACTAGTAAACTTGTATATTACACATCAGACCAGGATCATTTGAGAAAATGGTCTTCTCCTTAAATAGGCTGTGAAATCCCATGGGATACAAGTAACCATCTACAGAAGAATGTCCTATCTAAGTAATCTGCTGGGGACAATCTGCTAGTGGCCCATCATTACAGAGGTGCCTAGCTCTGTAGTCTCCCTTTTGTTTACTCTTATACTGTGCATAATTTCTCTACTGTTATTATTTTCCCACTTAATTTCATGATGACTCCCAGTGTTTACCCATGATTTTTATCATAGTACTCTCCTAAACAAGACCAGTTTCTCAAAAGCAGGATTAAAAAAGGTATATATGCCATACTGTATACCTTTTTTTTTTTTTTTGAGATGAGAGTTGAGTTTACTCACCAACCACCCTAAATATTTTATATTCAATTGTAAAATAATCTTTTAAACCCATAATTTCTATAACTTAAGTTATGTAGACACCTCACTACATTACATCAATTATGGGTAGTTTTCCATGTTAATAGAGTCAATATCATGCAGCTTTATCTACAACTACTGAACTGCAGTCACACACACACGCATACACACACACACACACACACACACACACACACACACTCTAGTAAGTTGTCTACAATCCAAGCCAATAAATGACCTCCCATCCATACTCATACAAGCATCTAATGAAATTCTCTAAATTGCACACAAAAATAACACATGAAAGTAGAGAAGTACATGTTAGGTAGAAGAGTTTCGGGATAGAAGCAGGGAGAATAAAGAGAAGGAGGGGTGGAAGTTGCTTAAGATCATTGAATACATGTATAAGACTCTCAAAAAGAAGCAAGGGGAGTTGCACCTAAGGAATCACAACAGGTTGACCTTTGGTCTCAACATTGACAGATGTACATGCAGTATACATCACACACACACACACACACACACACACACACACACACACACACACATGAATATTAACATGCTTTTCACAAATACACCTAGAGAAAAAAACTGAGTTCTATAATGTCATATCAAATTCTCATTTCTGTAAATTGCAAATGTGTCCAGGCTTTGGAGATTCCATCAGTGTAAACACAGTGGGAGAATTTGATCAAAATTTCTAATGTATTGTTCTTCTACTCCATTTATTCTTGTAAGTGTTTATACTTCTATTTATAACTATACTTATATATTTAGAGATGATGCCAAATTCTTTTTAAAATCTTCATAAATTATAAGTTACAGTTGCTAAATTCAACAAAATGTAAATTACTGAATCACATCTTAATAATTTGAATTAAATAAATAGCAATTTCTAATTAAAATATTTATTTTTTACTAAAATGTTCCAAATATTAAATGAGATAAATATATACTAAAAGGTAAATATACTATATACCTAGCTTTGAAACATTAAAATTTGACTAGACATTTTGCCTTCCCTACAATAGTATTATTTCATGCAATACATAGATTTACTTCTGTCACCATGGCAGTGTAGGTAGAGAGTGGAATCTACATTCTTATTATTTCTAAAGGTAGTAATTGGAGAAAAACTTATAATGTGGTAGGAAGGTAATTTCTGGAGGTATGTGGACAGAGTTCCATATGATTTATTTCTCTTCTATCTTCACGTGGTCTCTTCCCTGTGTATACATCTCTGGTGTCTCCTAGTCTTTCTGAGGAGAGTGTCAATGACACTAAATTAGTTATTTTATGATCCTTTCCTTATGGCATCTTTCAATGTACTCATCTCTCTCATCCCTCAAAGACTACTTTTGAAAAATTACCTTATTCTAAAGAAATGGGGGATTAGACTGTCAGCAAATGAATGTTGGGAAACACAGGAAACACAATTCATCCCCTATCAGCTTCCACCCTTCTCTGAATTTATGAGAGTTACAGGGTCATGACCATCATTCCTTCAACATGGTGCATTTGACACAGATCTGTCCTTCTTTTGAGGGAATCATATAATTATCGAATAATGGAAAACATTAATTTTTATGAATATATTTCATTGAACTGAAGATACAGGTTGTTGCTCTCTATACTCCAATTTTCCTTCTTTAGTTCATTTATCCTATATCTTATCAAAAGAATATGTTATATATCAGCTTTAAATGATCACTTCAGTTGGGTTTTTCAAAAACAGGTACAATGAAGCCTAGATTTGATTTTTTGAGCATGATAAATTTCATTTTTTTTACAGTGTAATTTGTTCCTTTGTAAGTACAAATGAAATTTTAAGAAAATTTCAAAACCAACTTAAACTTCTGCTTTTCCTTATTTTGAGCTAACTTATGGTTGTTTGCTTGGGATTTTCTTTTTGTCATTTATCCTTTAGTATTTGAATCTCGGGTGCCTAAAATGAATGTAGAATGGTATAGATCAGTACTAGTTCCTGCTTCTAGCACCAAACTGTTCGGAAACTCATCCATTCTTATCTTGCCAGAAATTCATGAGTTTTTGAAGAATTTTTTAAATGAAAGATGACATGATTCTACCCCAAGGAAATGTAGATTAGGAAACAACATTTATACATCTATTTGGCTTTGAAAAAAAGGCTTCCAGTAACAAGCTGAAATAAACATAATGAACAAAGTTTGGTACTGTGGGCCTGTCCCTTCATCGCCTGTATCATGAGCCCTAAAAAAGGATCCCTGCCCTGCATTTCAGTACTGTGGATGCACTTTTCCTCCTCACATTTGTATCCAGTGGGTGAGGAATGTTATTATTGCTGTAACTGTTTGTTCTTGTTCTCTCTCTCTCTCTCTCTCTCTCTCTCTCTCTCTCTCTCTCTCTCTCTCTCTCTCTCTCCTTTCAGTCACCAGGATCATCTGTAGGTCAGTATAAAGAAAGATTGTTTAAATGCTTACAGTTTTCATGCAAATATATCATTAACTATTGTTTACATTTTTCAATTTTTTTAATACTAGTATTCTATTTTGTGCCTGTACCTTGCTTTGAAAAAGTCCTTGCATATATAGAAAGAGCATTTGGATATATAAATAAACCCATTCTTATTTTCACAGATGCCAATAAATAACATAAATATGTCTTATGCATCTAGCAAAGTCTTCCAGATTGCATCACTGTGAGGTGGACCTGTGACCTTCCCACCATGTGGCAGCCATATTTGGAGGGCAAATGGGTTTTGCTCATTCATCCAAAGCAACATTATATAGTGAACTATCAACCTTCAGAAAAATGAGAAGTAAAGCAATGTAAGATTTGTGAACTATGAGCTAATTTGCTATAATATCCTCCCATAACAATATTATTAACCTTAATATTGTTGTGCACAAAATGAAGCATCAATTGGTGTGTCTTCTGAGGTGAGGGTTGCTGTTGGGGAGAGAGGGAAACTATGATGCAGATTAGGTAGTTTCCATGAATTATCACTAATCACTAACCTAGGTAACAGTCAAGAGTTTGGTTTTTCAGGGAGACATGGACTAATTTAGGCAGACATCAATACTAGTGGTGTTATGAGAACCAGTTAATCATTATTTGGCTAGGCATATTTGACAAGAATCTATAGATAAAATATGCTATTTCTGATTTAGACTTATGGGAATATACAAGCAGGTATGAAAAAATGTCATTTTTTGTAATGTTTTCTTGAGGGTTTGTTTCTGCCTGTAGTTTACCCAGTGTCTTATGACTCCAAGCTTGAAATACACATGAACATAAAATAGCTTTGTATTCCCTTATGCCAAACATCTTGATATTCTACCACAAGCAGAAATTTTGGGTCCTCCTACCAAAGAATTGATGAATAAAGAGGCATTCCTAATTGTTATTAGTCAAATAAGGAAACACAAATGCCATTTTCTTAACCACAAGTTTCTGAAGAAGAAATAATTTGGGTAGAAAAGGAATACAGTAACTGTGGTCTGAGTTTCACTAATTTCTCTAGCACAAGAATGGGTAGGTTTGTGCTCATGATAAAAGCACTTTTCCTATAAGTTCATAACAAAGGGACATTCATCTTAACTTTTCCTGGAAATACAAATATCCAGTAGGTATCTTTTGTCTTTTCCTCATGGAGCAGGAAAGACGGATCTAGGGAGTTTCCATAGTCACTGGGCTGGTTGCAGAGATTCCTTTGGGAAGGGTCACAGAATGTCTGGTGTCTACAAGATAAGAAAAATGGACTAGAGCTGGGCGTGGTGGCACACGCTTTTAATCCCAGCACTCGGGAGGCAAAGGCAGGCGGATTGCTGTGAGTTCGAGGCCAGCCTGGACTACAAAGTGAGTCCAGGACAGCCAAGGCTACACAGAGAGACCCTGTCTCAAAAAACCAAAAACCAAAAACCAAAAGACAAAAAAAACAACAAAAAAAAAAAAAAAAAAGAAAGAAAGAAAAATGGACTATACTCACAATCCATCAACTTTGCTATGAACATAACACAAAGTACACTGTACTTGATGATCGTGGCTCACAAAAGACATTTTCCTCTACAGAGTCATAGCACTTGTTTTTTTTAACGGACTGTTTTGTTTTCCAAGCTCAAATAAACTTAGTTAATCAATTACCAACGTAAGTGCTGTCTAGTAAAATTTTAACCCAATGCTCATCGTTCAGGTTACAGTCTACCATGAAGGAAAGCTAGGGCAGAAACTCGAAGCAGCAACCTGATGCAGAGGACACGGAGTGCAAAGCTTCTTCTATTGCTCACTATGGCTTGTACAGCCTGTTTTCCTATAAAACCCAGGACTACCTCCCTCTGTGTGACACCACCCTCAACATCTCAGCATTCCCACACCAGTCATCAGTCAGGAAAACGTCTCACAGACTTATCAATAGAGAATCTGATAGAAGCACTTTTTTAAAGTTAGTATTCCCTATTTGCAAATGCCTCTATATTATGCCAATCTGACAAAATAAACAAACTAGGGAAGCACCACAGTCCCTAAGCACAATATTTTCAGAAAGAAGTGTCAGCCACGCTTCAGGAGCTGGAAGGGGTGTTTTTCCCCCATCCCGAATATCCACCTCAGTTAGACATTTTTTTCTGCCAAAGGGGATTTTACTCTTTTCCACTGTCAATGGTTTATTTATTTGGTCATTGTCATATGCATTTGATTGTAGATAATTATTTTAAACTGAGTTACAATGATTACTTATTTATTTTATTTTTTGAACTACTCCCACATTGAAGAGTGAGTGCTTTTTCTCTTTGTTCCTGTATACTATGGGTATGGTGGTTTGAATAAAAATGACCCCCAAAGTCTCATAGAGTGGGATTATTTAAGGATTAGGACATGTGGCCTTTTTAGACTGTAATATGTCACTGAGAGTTGATACCGAGGTTTCAGAAGCTCAAGCCAGACCCAATGGCTCACGTTCTTCCTGCTGCCTGCAGATCCAGCTGAGGAACTCGCAGCTCCTTCTCCAGCACCATGTCTGCCTGTATACTACCATGCTTCCTGCTATAATAATAATAATAATAATAATAATAATAATAATAATAATAATAATAATAATAATAATAATAATGGGCTAATATTCTAAAGCAATAAGTCAGTCCCAATTAAATGTTTTCCTTTGTAAGAGCTGCTGTGGTTATTGTGTCTCTTCACACCAATAGAAACCCTAACTAAGAGTGTGGCCTGAAGTCCATCTTTCTGTTTTAGTTTTACTTTCTTTATTTTCCATAACTTCAGGATGTTTTAGATCCTTCTCACCAAGTTACTACCTTACTCCTCAAATTGGTTTTTCTCCATGGAACCCTGGCTTCTCCTATTAAAAACC
The DNA here is from genome assembly GCF_903995435.1 of Acomys russatus. Classification (NCBI taxonomy): domain Eukaryota; kingdom Metazoa; phylum Chordata; class Mammalia; order Rodentia; family Muridae; genus Acomys; species Acomys russatus. Next base: position 16,257,075 of record NC_067156.1, on the reverse strand, counting down.
ACATTTGAAGCTAATATCTGGATGTAGAAAATTCATCACTACTGAGTCTTTTTGCTCCCATGTCTGCCATGGGAAAGATAGCAGAACATTCATGTAGGAGACAATTCTTCCCCATCCTGACCTCCAAATTCATTTCTACACTAGACTCTCGCGTGTCCATCCAATGACCGTGAGCTGTGTCTTCTGTGCTGGTTATACAGTCTGCTAGCATCAGTGGAGGATGTGGAGATAGAATTTGTAGAAGAACATAAAGTGCCACAGGTAAGAGGTCATCGCAAATTTGTGTGCACATTTGTCAGTCTGTGAACACACACACTACTTCTATGTTTTGGAAGAACACTCGGTAGTAAAAGAACGTTCTGGATATTTCGGATATGACTTTGCTCTTCCCCTCCCAAGAACAGAAGATGATTTTTATAGGCTTTGGACCATGACAACCTAGTAAGATTTGTAGAAGTAGAACTTTAAATGATCTGGAACCCTTCTGTGTCTAACATTCCTCGGGACGTTCAGCTTTTAAAGTGTGAGAAGACGCTCCATTACCACAAGCTGTTCCTACTAGGTTATATCTTCAGTTCTTTTCACAACTAAGTAAAATGATCATAGCTGTTTTCTATGTTTACCTGTTCCTTAGGTTTTAACGAGCCACTTTGTTCCATAACCTCAATTCTCTAAAAGGCCAAAAGAAATTATTTTTCAGCTTTTTGCCTCTCACAAAGATGGGAATGATGACTTCTGAGCTCTTTAAGTCACTCTCATAAAATAATCTATGAACTTTCAACGTTCCCTGATTGTGGGACACAAGGCTGTTTCAGTGATTGCTAATTAAATAAATGTTCTAAATTTACTTTTTATCTCAAAGTAAATTAAAACACACACAAACTCAGCTAATTCATTTAATCTCATTTTAATGCTAGAATTTCATCATTTGATAATTTAAGGTGATTTCTTTTTTTAGAAAACTCAACCAATATAAGATTAAGTATATATTGTTAGTTTGATAAAATCTACATTTTTAATTTATATAAATTACTTGTGACAAACATAATTTAAATATACTGTAAATTTCAAGGAATATAGAATAATCACATTTTTTATATATTGGAAAACTGCATAAGGTCTATAGGCTAGGATTTAATCAGTCCCCTGTGAGTGATTGCACAGGCACTCTTCAAAAAATCTTTATTTAAATAGAGTTATACTGCATTTGTATCTTTAAAACAGTTAGTGTCCATAGAATTTATGTGAAAATCACTTGAGAAGAGCTAAATCCCCTTCCTCATTTTATACTTTATCTCAAGCAGCTTTTTAAAGTACTGATTTTGGGGCTGGAGAGATGGCTCAGTGGTTAAGAGCACTGGCTGCTCTTCCAGAGGTCATGAGTTCAATTCCCAGCAACCACATGGTGGCTCACAACCATCCACAATGAGATCCGGTGCCCTCTTATGGCATGCAGTACATGCAGGCATAATACTGTATACTTAATAAATAAAAAAAATTAAAGTACTGATTTCACTCTTTAAAAATGTTTTTCTTCAGGAATCTTCCCTACTTTAATAAAAACTTTTGTTATATGGGGGCATTGCTTTTTATTTTCTCTCAGTTTTCAAATACCCAAAATAAGCCTTACCTTAATCTTTCCTGTTGTTTAGCAATTATCACAGTATTTAATTCATGTGTTGAGGCAGACCAGATACCTCTGCTCCTATAGACATAAATGATCCGTGCTTTTCATTTCTCCCCCACTGAACTTGGAAAAATAGGACAGAACTCTTCTTGAGATGGATGAGTTCTGTGTGGTCTGTAAGAAGTAAGGTCTCTCATCTCTTCAGACATATTTAAGAAACGATGATCTATCTCATGCATGTATGTGTCTGTGCATGTACGTATGCATGTATGTTCCTGTGTTTGGAGGTTAGGGGACAACATTTCAGAGTACTCACTGGGACCCGGGACTCTCTAATTGAGCTTGACACTGAGCCCCAGGGAGCCTCCTCTCTCTGTGTCTCAATGCTTCGTTTACAAGTACATTCCATCCTTAAACCCACCTCCCACTTCTTACAAAGGCTTTGAACTCTGGTCTTCATGCTTTTGCAACAAACAATGTACAGACTGAATTAACACAGAGCTACGGTCTTGTGTACTGAAAGTCAAATTTTCCATATTTCGTATCTCAATGAGTGAGAGATGCTATAACAAGTGTGTGGCTTCAATGAAAAATATTCTTTGTTCATTTATTTCAAGAGCGTGGAGAGCTCACAGTGAAGGTGTGGGCAAGATTTGTGCCCTGTAGTTGTCCTTCTTTGTAATTTGCAGAAAGCCTTTTTTCCCCTTGCTCTCTCATGGCAGTAGGAATCTTTATTTGCTTTCTGTCTCTTTTCACATGAGTCTCAGTTTCTACTGTGTGTTCTAGCAGTACCACGATGGAGGACCTATCTCCAAATATTATAATTTTGGGAAGTTAGAGCATTAACCTATAATTTTGGAGGGGACATAGATTTCATAAACTACAATAAAAATGAGATGAGTGAAGTTCTCAAAATATTTTCTTATCAATGTCAAATTGCTCCAAACAGTCTCTAAGGAAAGTTGGAACTATTACCATAGATAGCTCTTGGGAGCAGAACAATAAATACACCACCTACCTTTTATCTACATCACAGAGATGAACTTCTGTTTCTCATATTTCATATATCAGAGCATTTACATTGGTTTTATTGACTGACATTGTCTATTTTATCTATAAATAAGGATATAGGAAATATTGAAGTAAGAACATGAAGTCTCATTTCACTGAACTTCAAACAGCAATGTTAGTTGGTTTACAACTATGCCCTGTAGGATATCTACCTCTCTACTAAGAAGTTACTCCTGTAAATGTCTAAGCTAATAGCTTTTTTTGTTTGGAAATCTTTAGTAGACCAGTTTTCTCTTATCTCAGAATTTAGAAAATTGCAATATTCAAAAATAATTTGACGATGCTTTACCAGTACATCCTGCACCAGTGAGCTTCCCGCTCACTGTCAGTGATGCAAACTCATGGTGCTGTTAGTGCTACTATCAGACAAACAATCTTTTACTATTTTGACAGAATAACACATGTAAACAGCTGTGAATACTGGGAGTACAAGATATGCATAGCTAAAATAGGACTCAAATGTGCTGGGCGTGTTGTGTTCTTCCAGAAATAAGCAGCCAAAGATTAAGTGAGTTGGGTAACTAATATTGATATATAAAACTGGCAAATAGCAGACAAAGACCACTAAGTGTAATGCTACTCTGCTCATGATTGTCTAAGAGCCTTCTAGGTAGCCCACTGGCACATGGAATAAAAAATTAAAGAGATAACAGGAAACATATCCCCTCTTGAACTCAGGGATTCATTTCTCGCCCTGTCTCCCATGTTCTGTCAGCTTCATAGCTACATTATGATCAGCTGCTACTGTAATGACTCTGGTTTAGTAGATGAGCATTCCAAGAAATGGGTATGATTCAGTCATGTGTTTGGTGCAGATTGACTATAAGTACACTGGCTCGGTGTTCATTATTCCCCAACAAAATAGAAATATTTTTATTGACCTGTAATAATTGTGTATTTTATTTATGCTCTCTGTGTGTGAGAGTGTGTGCTTTTGTGTGTATGTTAGTCTGCATACACTTGCCTTCATGTGAGTCAGAGGAATACTTTCTGAGTCTGTTCTTTCTTTGCTCTATGGGTTCTAAGCATTGAATTCAGCTTGTCAGGCTTCTACTATTCTTACCTGGTGAGACATATAGTTGTCCCTAGAAACTTATTACGCCCATGTACTAAGTGAAGTAAGTCAAGTGTAGATAGAAAGATGAATACAGCATGGGTCCATTTACACATGGCATATACAAGAAAACCAATCTCGAAAAAGCAGTGAGAAAAATTATGGCTATCAGAGGGTAGACAATGATGTGAACAGGGAAAATAGGAAGAAGTTTGTAAAAATTATACAAAATTACAGTTACATAAGAGATGTTGAACAAATGAAATGGTGTTGAACAACGGGGTGAATACACTCATTAACAATATATGTCTATACTTTAAAAAATGAATTGGATGATTCACTTAAAGAGATGACTAATATTTAAGGTAATAGATAAACCAATATTTATCACCATTGTTGAGTGTCTGTGTGTGTGTGTGTGTGTGTGTGTGTGTGTCTGTGTGTGTGTGTGTGTTGTATGCTCATGTGCATGCATGCCCATGCATGGATATCACATGATCCTCCCACTAATGTGTGAAACTGTTATGTATCAATTAAAGCAAAACAACTAAAATTATGTTTTTTTCCAATGGAGTCTTGACACTTTTGATTTTGCAACAGCTCCTATCCATTCCACTTCCTGGTTCCTATAAGGTTCCAGTGGGACTTAAGGATCTTGCTGCTGCCACTCTCACTGCTGCTGTTGAAGGAATGTTGATGACATCCACCTCCAACCTGAGCAGAGCTCTGGTTTGTCTAAATACAAGGCGACACCAACTCCTGCTAGCGTCTGTTGTACAAATGACAAATGAACCTCTTGATCTATGAGGAACATACCTGAACGAGTCTGCAAAGAGTCTTCTTTCTCCCTCAGAGATAATTGAGAAATAATGTTCTCTGTCTGCTACAATCTCTACCTTGAGCAATGGCCTTGCAAGCATGAAAAACTTAATGAGTTTGTTACTTTTCCTATTGCTGTGATAAAATTCCTGGTGAAAGCAACTTATAAAAGAAAGGACTTTTTTTTGCCCACAATTTGAGGATGTAGTCCATCATGGGGAGGACTCAAGTGAGATAATTGCTCCCACAGCATCTGCAGTTAGAAGGAGAAAGAGGTGAGTGACTGGTTCAGCTTACTCTATCCTTCTTATTCACTTTCAGATCACAGCATATAGAAATGGTGTGGTACACATTGAGGGTGGGTCTCCCCAACTCAGTTAAAACAATATATACCCTCCCTCAAAGGTATGCTTACATTTTCTCTATCAAGTTATTCACAACCTTGACACCTTGAGAGTCAGTAGTCACCATCACATGAAAGGTAGGCACAGACAAGTTCATTGCTAAGACCAGTTATGAAAGAAGCAGAACATAAATCCGACTTTCATGATACCTTGATTCCACTCCTGGGTGTTGGGTTATGTGAGAATTCCCTAGACATTGCACCAACAGCAAACTATCCTCTGTAAGATTTATTCTAAGATCATTGAACATATTAATGCTCCTTTTTATTTCTAGAAGTGTGTATCTGACTTTGTAAAGTGCAAGAGGATGCTTGATTAGGTAGAAATGAGAGCAATCAGTGGAATTTCTCCAAACTTTAGTTTTGTTTCTTTTATGGGTAGCTATTTAATCTGTGAAGAATGTACCATACTGTATGTCTTTAAAACCTATAGCCTCTTCCCCTTGCTACTTTATTAACTTCATATTAGGAGAAAAATTTTCATACTCTCCTATATATGTCACTTTGAATATTTTACAAATATTACTATATGGGCATATTCAAAATGAAAATACTTTAAACCCATGGTATTGCTTCCTCCCTATATATATTGTAAATTCCTAGAAAAACAAGCCCTAAGGTTTACTTTTCATTTTCTCCTGCAAATAACTCTAGACTCTAAAATTGAGAGGTATTTAATCAATTTACCTGATAATAAATGGAATAATATATCCCCACAGGTACTTGGGTGAAGCAATCATGAAGCTCTTTGGTTTTCTGCTTCATAGATTCAATTCACTTTTTATCATAAAATCTGAATGAGATTGACCCAAAAGAAGCATTGGTCCAAAATATGAACAGAGTGGAAAGTCAGGACTACAGGTGGGACTGTTTGTCACAAATCTATGTGACACTTTAATTTCTATCACTTTCAATTTTCTCCAGTATAACTCTCATTCCTGCCCAGGCTGGTACAGCCCCATTTTCATGTCCTTGGGCCCGACATCCTTCCTGACAGAGAGTTCACCTTTGCTATCCAATTTGAGATGATCATCTCCTGACATAGTGCTGTCCTGTGAAGGCTCACCTTGCTGCCTCTGGGACCACATCCTGTTAATCATCACAAACCCAATCACACTGATGATAATGTTCTAGCCCGTCCCCTAGTCTTCTAGGCCATTCAGATGGCTAATGTCTTGTTAAAACTTTTTGACTTATTAATTTTAGCAGTGACAGGGCCTGATTAGCTTCTGAATTACTCAGTACCTATTTTTAGTCCTGATATGCTTCTATCCTTCACAGATAGTTTAATCCCAAAGTATTAATTCGTCTCTGTAAAATGCTGGCTGTCTTCCTCCTAAATCTTCCTATTTTTCCTTAACATCTATACACCTTGCTTTGACTTACTCGTTGCTTTTTTTTCTGGAAAGTGAGAACCCTTTGCTGTGTATACTACAGATTACCTGATACCTACATCGCCAAACTATCAAAAAACATGAATAAAAGTATAAGATTGGAATATCAATAATTAGCCAGGATGATCTCCTTGAACAGCCTGTCTGTAATGGGTGACATTTTGGAATATTTTCCCCATGAATCAGGAGCTAACTGGGCCTGTGACTAATGAAAAAGGGTATTTAGGATTTGGCTGGAGTGTGTGTAAAATACTGGAGATGGCCAGACTGCCTAGAACTTGGTAGCAAATTATGTGCTCCTCCAAATATTAAACTTCCGTCTAAAATGAACTAAGGCCACAGGAGGGGTAGTGAGTGACCAGAGAGGGATGAAACCACCATCCTTTGAATCACAGGCAAGTAGCTCAAAGGAAACAATTAGTGATCATTCATCAAAAATTTGAGAATATATAACAATAACATGCAGTTACATTAAGCAAGAGGTCAGTAAAGACAGTGACTACAAAAGAGCTGGTATAGAGATGGCCAGGAATAAAAGCTTTGCTGCTGTTCAGGATAGCTCTGGGTCTACACTGAGGGTCAGAGAGGTATGCAAGCTCAAACTGATGCTAGTCGTGCAGATACTGCCTGGCTTAAAATATCCGGACCTAATTTTCCCCCAGTATACAGTGGTGGAAAATGTGTGTGTGTGTGTGTTTAATATATATTTACTACAAATCCATATGCAGAGATATTATAGTGAAATTGTACTATAGGTGTATGCTACATATATTAGAAGTACATTCATTCCTCATGTCGGGGCAGCCTTTCCAGGTCACGGAGGAAGAGGATGCCTCTAGTCTTGGTGAGACTTGCTAGGCTGTGATAGTTGGTAGGGGAGGAGGGCTCCCAATTTCTGATGACTAAGGGAGGGAGAGGGGGAAGAGGGAAGGTGGGATGGGGAGAAGACTATGATCAGGATGTAAAGTGAATATATTTTAAAAATAAACTTAGTACATTTAATATTAAAAAGAATAGATAGATGATAGATAGATAGATAGGTAGATAGATAGATAGATAGATAGATAGATAGAAATTCTGTTTCTGTTTAGAGTTTTGTCTTTTCCCAGGCTAGCAAAATGGGAATCAACAGCAGTGCTTTACATTCATGAAGATGAAGAACTGTTTCTCTGTAGTTGTTGAGCCAGGATTCTGTACATTGTGTTTATTAAATGCACTTTCAACCCATGGCCTTGCCAACATATGCTTGATTTAATGGACAGAGCATATCAAAATATGAGGAGAATCATCAGATGCTGACCATCCAAATAATGAAAAGGTATGAAACCTCTACGGAATCTCATTACCCAAGATTCCCTGGGGGAGTGATTGGAAGTCTGTGCATTTTCTCTAATCAAATACATCCTTATTGTTTTTTCTACTGTATTTGTTTTTGTGATGTGTATGTTTGTGTTTTGTGTATACATGTGTCCATATGTGCCTTATAATATTTAGATCAATTCATTTATTTTCTGTGTGTCTTGGGAATCAAACTCTAGATCACTAGTCTAGGAAAAAAAGCACCTCGATATTCCAGGTAATCTCTCTAGCCAACAAAATATATTTTATATTTGCCAGTTTTTCATACATACACACACATGCACACACATACACACTATGCTTTGTATCTCTTCAATAATGTCTATAGGTTTTAGAATATAACCTGTTCAGTCGGTATGTTTCTCGTGTGTGTGTTTTCAGGGCAGACCATTTGACACTGAAAACAATTTCTGTGCTTTTTCCTAGGGAATACCACCTCTCACACTTCTAACTTTCCACAGTTACTTATAGTTTTCTTTTGTATTAGGTCATGGTCTGTCGGGCTTTTTTCAAGTTTATTTTGTCATGTTCATCGGTGCCATACTTATTTTGGCCCATGTTTACGCAGTCATGATGGTGAGAGTTTACTGGTGTAGCATCTGATATTACTAGTAGACACAGCCTAATACAAACTTCCCTGGACTTCTGGCTCTTGAAATCACCTTTCTCTGTGTTTCATAATGGGCTTTGTGACTTAGGTGTATGGGCATTTTGTAGACATATTCATGAGACTGAGTTCAGCAACTCTGCCTTTTGATTAGTTGTCATTTTTCTGTAAGGTTATGTTGTAAAATGCAGCTTCCTTGGTGGGAAATGAAGACAATAATGATGTGTGGGATTACAGTCAAATGTTTATCAATTGTCACTAGGGATTTATGCTGGCTCAGACAATTAGTGGTCACAGACTCTCCTGCAATATCCAATGGCTTTGCTAGCACCAAGTAGCTAGGTTACCAGACACAGTCTTTCTCTTATTAAGCATGTCTTAAGTCCAGTTAGAAGTCTGCTGGTTCCTGCAATCTGTACATGTTGTCTCTTAATCCTTTGAGGTACTGTGCCACACTGTTAATTTGTGTGATTCACAAATGTGGTTCACTTTGTAGCTCATTTGTGTGGTAGGAATTTTGGTTGCTTCCCTAATGGAGTCTTACCTAGTTTCTTCTGTTACTCCTCATGGGACTCTGGGTCTTGTTTCTAAAGCACATGTTATCTTCAGCAATAGGTACTTACCTTCCACCTCCAGGTGTTAACCAAGGGCAGCATCAATAGGCTGTGTGTTTTGGGAGTCTCCTCAATAGCTCTATCCAACAACTCAGAAGAGATTTCTCATAGTCTCATCTTTTGGTTTTGTTAGGTGATCCTTGGCTCTTGGAGGAAATACCATCAGTCCAGAAAACAAAAGTTCCATAAAACCATATATTTATAATGCACACACATTGCATTGTGTGTGGTATGCATGATTTGTTTTAAAAATAAATGGATAATAGAATGATTTCTTGTGAAGTTTTCAGACATCTTTATGGTTTTTTTTTCTGACCTCCCACTGTCTTATGTATGTATCTTTCTCCCACTACCCTAAAGAGATCCTGCTTTTCCATTTCCCTATCATAATGCTTGTACATTTCCACTCCCTTTTACTGCCTTCCTGTCTTCTTTTGTACCTACTTTATTCCTCCCTAAGGAGTTGTCCCCACTCCCATTTCTAAATAGTTTACACATCATACAAGTTTCATTCTATTAATGTGATCATCCTGGTGAGTAGTACAACTTCCCGACTGATACTTGAACTTCTGGCTTCATGCTTGGTTCTACTACAAGCCTCACTTCTGTTCTTTGCAGGCATAATTTAGTTGTAAACCTCAGGCACTTCAAAATGCTGGTCTGACTTCCACTGACCTCATACTCCCCAGCCTCTCCTTGACTTTATGTTTCCAGGAATAACACTACATCCGTGCTGAACTGGATATACAAACTGGATTTAATAAGCAGTGGGAATATTTTTGTCAATATAAAACACTTTTATTGCATTCTCGGGACTGTGGTGCAAGGAAGAAGACCCTTGTGGTAGATCATAATGCAATATTTAATTTGCACACCTACCATTTCTGCAGTAATATTGATACAGTTTTTATTGTTCAACCATCTCTCAATGAAATTGGCAAAATAAATTGATTATAACTAAGGTAAATTAAGAATAAATTAAACTAAATTTAACATAAACTATTTTCATTAAACAACTTTGATGAATGTGATCATAATGTTGATTCCCCAAAATTTGTATCTTAGAAAGTTTAATTTTTTAAAAGACTAATTAAAACCTAATACAGAATTAAAATATGTTTTATGTGTCAGGAGATTTGAAATATCATAAACTAGGGCTGGGAAGATGGTTCATTAGTTTTGAACATATGCTGCTCTCATAGAGTACATGAGTTTGGTTCCCAACATCGTGTCAAGGGGTCTACAACCCTCTCTAATGCTAGCTTCAACTGATGCATTGTAGCTTCTTGCTTCTGTTTGTACCTTCACACATTTGGTACAGATTTACACAGACTTAAAGTCATTAAGAACATTAAAGCCAAAAGAACATTTGGTGTGAAAATCAATATCTATCATATCTTGTCATTATGAACGTAAGACATCTATCTAGACCTAAAAACATCTTAACCATTAAACCAAAAAATAAAAAAAAAATATTTGATACAAAACCACAAAATACCCCCAAGACAACAAACAAACAAACAAACAAAGAACCAAAACCCAAATATCTTTGAAAAAGGTTAAAAAAAAAAAAAAAAAAACACTAGGTGTGTTTTTGTAAGTGGAATATAAATAAAGCGAGTGACAGTGCAAACCAGCCACCTTTACTTACCCATGATGGTGTTATCAATCTAAGTTGTTAAACATCTAGAAAAATGAAAGTGCGCATACTTGAGTTAAAAAAAAATACGCAGCAAAGTAACAAAAGAGAGAAAGGAAAGGAGAGATAAGAAGAGGAGAGGAGAGGAGAGAAAAAAGAATGGGAGAGAAGAGGAGAAATAGTAATGATACAAAAAGAGGGAAAATTAAAAGGAAAGAGATGTGGTGAGAGAAAGGAGGTTTAAAAAGTGGAGGAAATATGGAACAGAGAGACAGGAAAGAGACTTAGAGTGGTAGACATAAAAGAAAAAGGAGGAAAGAGTGTGGGAGTAGGTGGGAGTGAAGTGTCCAGGATGGATTTTGAAGAAAGTATAAAAATTTGATAAGGAAGATGGGCAAAATGATATAGGGCTGTGTGGTCAACTATCTCTTTCCTCCTGTATCTGTTGTGATAACCTTGGCTTTAAAGAGCTGGTTTATTATTTCAGGTAATCAAGGTTTCCATAGAACCCATACATTATCTTTCTAATGGTTATGAGACTGGTAATAGAACTAGCTCTTCTTGATGTCATCCATTTACATCTCTTATCATGCTTTCACTGTTAGAGAGAGTTTATCAATTTTATTGATGTGTACAGGAAAAGGCAGGGGCACTGTTGATTTCATCTTTTCCATATAATTGATGTATTTATTTGTTTTCATCTAGTTATTTTACATTTTGTTTTCTCTTCTTGTAAAATCTTATAATATTGACTTATATTTTTTATGTTAACTGATCCACTTTCTTTATATAATAGATTTTGATAATGTTTACTTCTCCTCGATTACTCCTACTTTGCTACCTTCCTCCCCACCCAACTTCTTTTTATTAAACTTTACTTTCCCCTTTATTTATTTTTATTAATTAATTAATTTATTTTCTTTACATCTCAGTCATAGCCCTCACCCTCCTCTCCTCACAGTCACACCATCTCTCCATTGTCTCCCACCTCTCCTCCCCTATTCCTCAGAAAAATAGAAGCCCCCTTACCCACCCACCCCATCTTATCAAGTTTCATTAGGTATAAACTTTTCCTCCCTACTGCTGTCCCCTCATGGCCTGGCAAGGCAGACCCACAAGGGAGAAGTGATTAAAAAAATCAAACAACAGAGTTTATGTCAGAGACAGTGCCCACTCTCCTTACTTGAGGGCCCACAGGAAGCCTGAGCTGACCATGGGCTACATCTGTATAGATGGTCTAGGTTCAGTCCATGCATGGTCCTTGGTTGGTATATCACTCTCCGGAAGCCCCTCTGGGCCCTGGTTAGTTGGCTCTGTTGGTCTTTGATGCTCATCATCCTCTTTGACATAGGCTGAGTGTTGCCAGGAGTTAACCTGTCTCATTGTCAGTGAATCTTTAAAATAATAAAAACATTTTAAATTCCATATTATGCATGTCTCTGAGGTTTTTGAAGACCTTGTCTAACTATCCTACCTTATCTTTCTATAGGATCATATCTATCTGCTGCACCTAAGATACATATTCTTGTAAAAAAAAGTAGACTAGTGATTGACATGACCATGATTCGATCAACTAACAATTAACTTGTATAATTTTTTTATCCTAAACAGCATGCAATAGCACTTTCAAAGTATTGTAATTAAACCTTGTGTTATAAATGAGTTATATGGGTGCAATACCTCATATTAGAATACAAATATACACATATTTGTGTGTGTGTGTGTGTGTGTATGTAATGTATGTGAAAATAAACTTACATTTGAATTCTCCACTATATCTAGAATTAAAGTTATTTTGCATCTAGATACAAAATTCTATACCAGTGAATTAAATAACCTTGTGAGTGACAATTGAGCCATTAAGTTGAGGAGTAGATTTACTAATCTACTTTTTAATCTATCTTCCCTATATATTTCTATATCCCTGTTCTTTCTTTTCACCATTATCTCCAAACCTTAAGAATGTAAGATAAGGGAAAAGAGAGACATCACTGAGTCTAACCTTGTTTTCTTTCTAAATAAGACAAATAAATAGCTTGTAGCCAACTCCCATTGATAATAAGCCTCTATAGACCAAGAAAGCAACCAAAAACCTACCCAACACCCCTTAGAGGAAATGAGGCGTCTTTCTCTTAAGATTTCTTCTAATCTGTCACTTTGTTCTCTTGACAGTGTCTCCTGCCTTACAGAAGCTTCTCAGCCTCATGAGGTCCCATTTATTAATGGTTGACATTAAGGCCTGGGCTGTTGGTGTTCTGTTCAGGAAGTTGTCTCCTGTGCCAATATGTTCCAGGCTCTTCCCCACTTTTTCTTTTAAGTGACTTAGTGTCTCTGGTTTTATGTTGAGGTCTTTAATCCACTTGGATTTGAGTTTTGTGCAAGGTGACAAATATGGGTCTAGTTGCATTTTTTTACACATAGACCTCCAATTAGACTAGCACAATGAAAGCCTTTACTTACCAGGAAACTGGGGCAGAGGGGAGGACATCCTATTGGGACTCTAAATGAGAAAAGCATGGGAGAATAGCAAAGTAGAAGGATCCAGAGGGTCCTAGAAACCTACAAGTAGAACATTATGATAGGCAGATTTGGGTCCAGGGGTCCTGTTCAAACTAAGGCACCAGCCAAGGACAATACAGGTGGTAAACTTTAAACCCCTACCCAGATCTGGCCAATGGACAGAACATTCTCCACAGTTGAGTGGAGAGTGGGGTCTGACTTTCACATGTACTCTGGTGCCTCACATTTGACCATGTCCCCTGGAGGGGGAGACTTGGTGGCACTCAGAGGAAGGACAGCAGGTTGCCAAGAAGAGACTTGATAACCCTATGAGCATATACAAGGGGAGGTAATGACCCTCAGGAACGGTCATAGAGGAAGGGGAATAATGGGAAAATGGGAGAAAGGGAAGAATGGGAGGATACAAGGGATGGGATAAACATCGAGATGTAATAAGAATAAATTAAAAAAAAGAAAAATAAAAAACAAAAACAGTCAGAAAATATGCTGGATTTAGTGAAAACTTACTCACAGAAATTCAGAAGAATAAAATCATCAGAATATAGATATTTATGGGCCAATATGCCCTGTCCTTACTGACCTATGCACACATTTGTATATTACATAAAATAATTTTTTCTAAAAAATGTTCACACAATAAAATTTCCTTGAAAAAAAAAAAAAAAGATTTCTTCTAATCTGTTGGCCTTCTTGTAGAGCTCTTGTCAGCTCCAGGATTTTTCCCACCCTCTTTCCACAAGATTCCCTATGGATAGTCCATTGTTTGGCTATGAATCTCAGCCTCTCAGAGGCCAACTCTGCTAGGCTTCTGGAGGATATGAAGGGGACTTTAGCTGGGACTTCTAATAGAATGTGCTGTGGACACTGAAGAGAATACTTCAGTGAATACTATATAAGACTCCTAGTGGAGGGAGGGGAACACCAACCTTCACAAAAATGTTGACCAAATTTTCCCTCTAAGTTGTGCAGGGATAAAGATGCAACAGATAGATCAGAGGTTGAGGGAATGCCCACCTCGTTCCTAGACTAACCCAAGACCCACCCCATGCAAGAGAGCCAACCCCTAACACTGTTAATGGTTGCAGAAAGGAACCCACCCATCTTCTTATTTGTAGCATATTGATTTAATCCAACACATTTCTGTCTATGCACTGTGCTCATTTTATGTAGCCCATTTTGTCAATTTCCAGGTTTCATGTAGTTTAAAATAGTCTGCGTTTTTTTTGAAGACTTCATGAGTTTCCTTAGTTTTTATTATTTAGTGTTAGTAAAAATTTCATGAAACTCTTCTGAGGTTAAAATTACACATTTCTTGTTCTCTAATATTAAGTAGCTTAGAAACTATCCATATTATTAGCATCCTGTCAAAAGAATATGGACTCCTTTTCAAAGACTCCCACTTACTAAAGTATGGAGTACGCATGTAGTTTTATACATTGTTCCTCTTTACTCCCATGTGCCTTCCCCCACTCACAGGTCTATACTCAATCAGACAATCTTGCTAATTTTTTTTTTATTGTTGCATGGCTTTTACTACCCTCTCTTTTCCTCTTTTACACTCCTTTAAGATAATTTTTCCTTTCATGTTATGGTAGCCTTTGTCTTTAAATCACACACAAACACACACACACAGATACATACACATTTTTAATATAAGTTAACTTGTATTATTGGGTTAGGTAAGTAAAGAATCACGGGTTTGTCCTCTTTTCAAATGTATTATAATTTAAAAATAAATACAAATAGTAAAATTATATAGCATTTGTGAAATAAACATTGTAATTCATTAAAGTTACCATGAAATAAGAAAGGAATTTAGCAGATGCCATGCATGTGTAGCATTGCAAGGGCTTTCTATCTAATTCTGATCTGAAATCTATATTCAGACACTATCTGAATGATCTCATACAACTTGTGAAACTGGGTCTTTGGTGCCAGATACACATTCAGCAATATATAGGCTGAGAAGCCCACAGGGCTCATGGTCCAGTTTCTTTAGAATGTAAAGGATATAAGGAAAAGTCTCTCTTACAAAGTAAAGATGTTACAGAAATAACATAATGACAAATATAAACCATGTCTTCAAATTCATGTACCGTAAATCTATGAAAACGTGAGGAAATAGTATTACCCATCTGGAAAGCAGTCTATCAGGGATCATTAGAAAGAATGCCTTTACAATAATCCCATAAATTGAATCCAGAATGCTTTTGCTTTGACATCATCTCACTATAAGCATAGTTCCTGTATCGGTGTGTGTCTGTGGGTGTAATGGTCACAGTTTAGCATTCTTTGTCTTCCTTAATTGATTTACACCTTGTTTTCAGTTCTCATTGAACCTGGAGCTGGGGTGCTCATGGATTGTCCACTGGCTGGCCACTGAGACCCAAGGATCCTCCAGCAATGAGGTCATAGGCCCACACTGCCACGCTTAGTTCTTTTTAAGTGTGTGTGATCTGGATTAAACTTAGATCTTTACATTTGTGCAGAAAGCATTTTCAACAGAATCATCTTTACAACCCCAATAAATTATTTTTCAGTGACTTTAAAGATTTATTTTGAGTACAAAAAGAACATTTATGGAGATACTTCTTGAAAACATAACTTGGTGTCAATATTACATGGAATTAGCTCACTATGAGGACAAAAGGCATTTTATTAAAAAGGAATACATTTGTGCCAAATATTGTGCTGAGTGCTTTTCATGTATTATATTCATTCTATATTTCAATACTACAAGATGGTGCACTTTATAATGAGGCAGAAAGTGAATATCAAGATCTTTTCTGCCTATCGCTGGTCACAGAGTGACTTAAGAAGGACAGAATCAAGATTTGTTCACGGTGTGTTCATGCAACCTACATGGTGTGAGTCACTCTATTGCTGAAACATCTATACCACAGAGTCCTTGGATTCTATTGGATATAGAATCATGTTAAGAACATTAGACTATATTAAACATAGAGCAATAAAATAAGTTTTGGGTGCTGTGTTTAGACAAGTGTGCCTCTTAGTTACAGGTTCAACATGGACCTGCCCATCTTTGAAAATTACCACCTTACTGTGGCTTTAAAGTACTATTATGGCCATCTATTTCCAAATAAACTCCAAAACACATCAACAAATATGAATTTAAATCACTGAGTCCCAACAATCTGTCTGCATTATTTTACTCAAAGAATTAATGATTTTCCCCCAAGTCCATGTTTCAGGAAATTGCTATGTTTGTGTTGGTTTGACATAACTGTAGATATTTCACCTAATCTATCGTCAAGTCTAGACCAGAAGGAGGAAAAAAACCAAACATTTTATCAAACTGACAAGACAATGATCCACCATGAGTCTTGCCTGCAAAAATATGTTATTAAATTCAATTTATCATGAAAAATTGCTAGATTGTGCGAGGACTGAAATGGCAGCAGGACAAGAGTGCAGCTCTTTGGTACTAATTATCTTAAGAGTTGACCTTCCAGGTCACCCCAAACCCTGTATTAATTCAGGAGGAAAGCTTAGATGGCTGACACAGAGATGTCAGAAAATTCTAGCAGGAAACCATTTAGCTTAACTCTTGCAAGACTACCTGAAAAGTCACACAGTTCATTGACAACTACAGCCCTGACCATCTTATCCACAGCTGACTTCTAAACTTTGCTTGTCACTTTCTTCTGCCCAAATTCTCTAGTGTCAAAGTGATATAATCACTTTTACTAGTAGAAATACTCCTTTCTGTTTATCCCTTGCCTTCATGGATGCTATCCAGACTGTGGAGAGCTTCTTCTTCATAGCCACTTCCTTAGTTAACAATCATTTTCTTGCTAATTTCATGCCAGACTCTTCCTCAGTTTAGATATCCCCAAGGCCTCTCTTTTACAGTCAATTGAATATAATTGTTACTTTATGCTTGATAATATACCATTCCTTGTTGATGTCACTTGTTGATTACTTAGCAGATATATCATTTAGAATGTCAGTTTGTCAGTTGACCATATCCATCTGTATTAGTTACTTCATTTTTAAAACTTTATATATATATATATATATATATATATATATATAATTTTATTGCACATTACATCCCAATTGTAATGCCCTTGCTCTTATCTTCCTATTCCCATCCTCCCTCCCTTATCTGCACTATTCCCCTCCCCTAGACCTCTGACACTGGGGCTTCCTCCCCCACCATCTGACCACCGTCCATCAGGTGTCATTTGGATAGCCTGTATCCCCCCCTCATCTTTGCTCCCACAGGGCGTCTCTGCCAAGGGGCAGTGATACCTTCTATTACTGTGATAAAATATTCTATTTTTCCTTTTTTATTTTTTCATATACATTTACTTTATATTACACATGCTTAAAACAAACCACATACAGCAGGATGAACCACGTGACAATCATGAGTTCTCTAAGTGTTACATTCATAGTGACTTGGCTATTCGTATTTGTCAAACTTGAAGTAAACATCTTTTGTCTCTTGTGAGATCTAAATTTCTGAATGAAATTCAATTATCTATCCTGTCTCCTCTCTATTAATTTAACGACTTTTTCTTGATCTAAAAATATCTTAGCCTCTAACCAACTACACTTGATTGTAGAACTAAACTATCTGTTCTTCAACACCCCTCAGAGAATTAAGGAGGAATAAAATTTAAATTCCTGACGAACTAACAGTGCAAGTTAGCAGCTTCCAAAATGAACAAAATGACTGAGACAGTTTACTGCCTGAACAATCACACAACACTCTTTATAATGCTGGAGCCTCATATTCGGCCTTCTGGCCCAGTGTCTCTGCCAGACTTATTCACAAGGCAGGAACTGTTGAAGATTTGAGACTTGCTTACCCTGTCTTGGCAGAGTTTGGTCATTGCCTATGCCTGCATCCAGGCTGCCCATTTTTAGCCAGAATTCTGTTTGTGGCAGGAACAGGGACATTTTGCCCAGTAGCTAGTTTGCCACATTTGAAGCCAACTCCATAAGGAAGTTCTTTGATGCTTATCATCTTCTTTGAGGTTGGCTGGGTGTTGTCAGGAGTTAACTTGTCTTGTTGTCAAAGAAACTTTGGGATAACAAAAACATCTTTAAATGCCATACTCTGTGTGTCTCTGAGGCTTTAGACCTTATTTAACTAATTTACCTCAAATATCTATAAAGCCCTATCTATCTGTTAGCCTTAGGATATATATTCTTGTGCTAGAATCTGACAAGTATTTGACATGTCCATGCTTTGCATCAATATATTAAATTCTATATCAATGACTGAGACATAATCTTCATTATTAGTAACAATTAAGGTCTTGAGTTAAGGAGTAGGTCGGTCAGTCATCAACTTTTTTGTTCTATCCTCCCTCTATATTTCTATATCTCTCTTTCTTTCTTGTCAGCTGCTATTTCCTTACCTATGGATGAGAGCTAAAGGAAAAGAGAGACATCCCTGAGTTCCACCTAGATTTTTCTCTGTATAAGACCATTAATAACTTATAACCACCTTCTGATGAAAATAAGCATTTGTAGACCAAGAGAACAAATAGAAACCTAACAGATTCCCCCTCTGAGGGAATGGGACATTGTTCTCTTGAGGATTCTTCAGGGTGCATTGGAGCAAATAATACCTTAGAAGGGGTGCCCAAAAATGGGGAAATGGTTAAGTAAGTCAGGGATAGTATTTGTGGTTCAGTTTCTAAATGTTGAGAGATTGAAGGCTTAATAGGAGATTGGAATGCTGGTTTAAATTGGATCAGAAGCTTTCTACAATACTGTCTGGGAAGCTGAAAATATTATGACTAGGACAACATGTAAAGAAAAGCATTCAGCTGGGTTCCAGAAGGTTAGAGCCCATAATGATAGAACAAAAGGATGGTGGCAGGAACAGCTAAGAGCTCACATCTCAAACAGCAAGCAAGACATTGAGAGAGAGCCAGATATATAGGGAGGCTTTTGAAATCTTGGAATCCCTCTCACCAGTGACACACCTCCTTTAGTAAGGCCACACCTCTTCATCTTTCCCAAACTGATCCTTCAACACAGGAGCAGATATTCAAACATGTAAGTCTATGGGGACCATTCTCACTTAAACTACCACATCCTCTTATATTTGGAGTCCACTAATTAGTATCTGGAATCAGCACTCCTAAGAGTTTTACATAGATGGACGTATAAATGAGACATTTGCCAATTCTGTGTGTGTGTGTGTGTGTGTGTGTGTGTGTTTAGTGTGATTTCCCATTCTCTCCTATTTGTGCACTGCACTTATTTCCATTTCTGGCATGATAAAGCCAATAAGTACCTTGTGTTTGGGAATGAGTAGTGATCCTCTATACATTAAAACATTAGTCTAGTTATATATAAAGACGCAAAATTGGCCACATTATTAACATCGGAGCATAAGAGAGGGCCCTCACCCAGTCAGACCAGTATCAGCTGAAGAAGGTAGGATTGGCGAAGGGGTGAGATGGCTCCATGGGGAAGGGTGCTTGTCACCAGCACAGTAGGCATGAGCTGCGCTCCAGCTCACATAGCTTGTCATCCACAAATGGTAAACAGCACATCCATGCATCTCACATTAAATGCTTGTAGAAAAGAATTACACAAATGAAGCTTACACGAGGCATAAAATCATAAAACGTTTGTACAGGAAAGAAAGAGTGAGTGAAGATGAAACAGGGATCCAACCATTATCTAGAAGAAGAAAATGCTGATGTTTTCTTTCTCCAGGAATAAGAGATGAATTTTTTCAGTATTAGAGCCATTCTGCCCTGTGACCTGAACAAATGACAGAACTGGAGAATCTTTTCTCTGAATATCAATGATAACCTTTAGCTTCAGTGACTAAGGTGACTTATTAGCCATCCAATTGGGTAAACCTGTTTCATTTAGTTCTGTTGTTGTTTTGCTTTAAATCATATAAACCATGTAACAAGTAAGAGATGGAGGGGCAATGAGGTATATTCAGAGACAGGAATGGACCATCACATTGTTCAGGGATATAAAATTTAATGAAGTCCATGCAAACATCATGGCTTAGGATTGAATATAGCTCACTAATTAAGTATTCTTCTTGTTTTTTACTTGAATTATTGTTGTTTTACTAAATTTCCAACCACAACTCACACCTAACAATTTTATATCCTTGATTTTGAAAAGGTAAAGACATGGTGAACTTCACATGCTTTCTGTATTTGATTAATTTTAATTAGAACCCATGACCTATCTTAAGTCTTGAGAGTTTCTTGTATTGCTTTCTGGATTATATACAAGGTGAAGAAATTTATGTCTATAATGAAATGAATTATAAAAATGTTTAAATCCCATATCCAGTAAAGCAAAGGTGGTGGTTATTAAAGGTTACAGCTTATTTTCAGCTTGACCTTCCCTTCCATCTCTCATGTTTGTCATATCAAGATTGTAATATGAACATCGTTGATGTTCAACATTGTGGTTTCTTAAAAGGAAAAAAAACTGCTATGAATAGTAATAAAATCCATATCATCCCCATTAGTCCTTCATACATTTTGTAGAAAATAGCTTGATGTCAGAGGAGCTGTCATGTTCAAGAGAGGCTGAAAATACTTCAGGAGAACAGTGAATATAAAACAGAGAGTCTGGTATTAGAAATGTATTAGGGTAACTTCTTATTGATATAAATATTACTATATCTTCTAACTATACAGAAATATTTAATTGTATATAGGATAGAAGTGTGTTTTCAACTTTACAAAAAAATCAATTGCTAAGAGTTTCCAAAGAGATTCAAAGAGAACTAAGGGCAGCATGATTCATAATTTCCCCCATACCTCATATATTGCATAATCTGAGTAAGACACTCTTTCCTGGATCCATCGTTTGAGTATTTCTTATAAGGGTCCTATAAAACCTCAGTGTCAAATTCAAGACACTGGTTTACATTCTCTCTCTCTCTCTCTCTCTCTCTCTCTCTCTCTCTCTCTCTCTCTCTCTCCTGACTTCTCCTTCTATCTCCATTTCTCTTTTTTCTCCTACATTCTTGTTACTTCCCCTCTTACTCTCTCCCTTGCTTTCACTGAAGTCACTCTCATTGAAAGGAACACATTCAACACAAGTGAACTCACTGTCCTCATGAGATAGTATTAGAAGAAAATATCCATTTCAGATTATGTTAAGATGAATCATGAAGAAGACACTGTCATATTTTTGCTGAATACAGTTTGTGGTTAAATTCGAGACTATAGGAGTATTTTTATTAAATATTTTTTCCATTTCTCTGTTTCTATGATAAAGGCCATGACCATAAACAACTTACAGGGAACATATGTTTATTTTATCTCACAATTCCAGATAGCACACCATCACACATCACTGAGAATTGACAGGGTAAGAATTCAGGTGCAGGAACAGAAGCAGAGACCATGTAGGAACACTTATTACTGTTTTAGTCCATGTCAATTGCTCGGGTCACCTTATTATATAAACCAGGACCATCTGTCCAGGGCTTGCACCATCCACAGTGGTTTGGGCTCTCCAGTGTCAATCATTATTCAAGAAAATGCACCATAGACATGCCCACAGATTCATCTGATAAAATAAATTCCTCAAGTGAGAGTCTGTCTTCTGAGATGATTTTAGTTTGTATCAAGTTGACAAAATATACCTTCTCAAATGATCTTTGTATAATATGAATGCATATTTTAAAAATATTCTCAAACTTCAACAGTTCTTGGTCTTAGAATAGCTTTCCTATAACCCAGAAAACTGAATCTCCTTGGTGCTAGAAGAGATCACAGTATGTGTCTCTGACTTAATCTTCAAATGCTTGTATTTTGAGAACCTGTCTAATGCCTCCTTGTGAAGCCAAGTCAACAAGTTAATGAAACCAGAGTATAGAAGATAATAAGATAAGATATTCCAAGTTCCAAACTGCCATGCACCATGATCAGTTATGGAGGAACATGATTGGTACTCAGTACACATAGCCAATACCCTGACTGTAGATGTTTCTTGGAGAAGATCCTGAATCAGAAGAGCTTTGAGATCTCATAACGGTAAGTTGCTGTGCTTTAACCCATTTACTATGTGTCTTCTACAATGTTAACTTCTCTCAAACAAGAATTATCGACATATCTCCTCACTTCTTGGACACAATGTAAAGAAAAAGATATTCAAAGGGAAAAATCTGAGTGACAACAAACAAAGGAATTTACATAATATTCCCATGTGAGCTAAGTACACATTGTTATAGTTTACAATTCTCACAATTAACTTCAGGAATCTATGACTACAGAAGACATCAGTATACGTTTCATTTGTTACTTTTCTTCCCTGGACAAATGTCCATTATTAGTCACATATTGTATTTCTCTATAATTCAAGTGTTCTAAGCCTGTTTTCAAAGAAAGAGAAGCTTGGATTTTGTCAAACAGTTCCTGACTCATCCCTACTTATCAACTTCTCTTATTTAATTGTTAGAGATCCCAAAAGTTCTAGCAAAAAATGTCTAGAAACAATAAGTAATTTCAGCAGTGTGGCAGAATACTGAACAACTTGCACAAATCAATAGATTTTTATGGCCAACAAAAACATATAGAGAATGAGATCATGACATTTTCCCATTCACAATAGCTTCAAAGAAAATAAAACATCAAGGAATAAAACTATCCAAATAAGTGAAGGACCTCTACAATGAAAACGTTAAGCCTCTAAAGAAAGAGGCAGAGAAATGGAAAGGTATCTCATGCTCATGTATTAGTAGAATTAATATTGTGAAAATTATAATTTTACTAAAGGCTCTTTGTACACTCAATATAATCCAAATCAAAACTCTTATCTAAAATGACTCTGGAATTCTTTTGGAACCACAAAATACCCTGGAGACCCAAAACAACCCCAAAGAGAAAGAACAATGCTATACGAAATGCAATCCCACATCTGAAGATGTATTAGGGAGCCACAGTAAATAAAAAGCAACGTGGTACTCCGTCATGACTATTCTTCACTGTCAACTTGACTACATCTGGAATGTAGCCAATTATGAGAGACTTTTTTGCTTGCTTTGAAGAGGGTGAAGCTACTTCTAATCCAGATCTTTGCAGTATGAAAATATACATCTTTGATTAGGATGGGCTTTGAGGTAGGAAGACACAGGTGTTTAGTCTGAGTCATACCTTCTGCTGGAAGACTATATAAGGACATAGAGGAAGGAAGCTTTTGCTCTTTGCTTGCTGGACTTTACCTTGCTAGCAAATCTATTCCTTTACTTCTTTGGGATTCCAGGATACACTCAAGGCCAGGTAAGACACGTAGTCTTATGGACTGAACAACTACTGAATTCTTTGACTTTCCATTCATAGCCAGCTGCCATTGTTAGATTAGATGGGCTACAGCCTGTAAATTATTCAAATAAATCATTACACACACACACACACACACACACACACACACACACACACACATATATGTATGATATAACATGTGTTACTCTAGGGAGCAAATTCTGACTAATGCACACTGTTAAAGAAGAAGGAACAGACTTGTAAGTCAATGAAAGAAAATCAAATGCACAAAATATAAATACATATAATTTTAGCCACTTAATACTTAACACAGATTCCAAAACATATCCAGTGGAAAAAAAGTACCTTTAGCAAATGGTACCAGTAAAACAGGATGCCCCTCCTTCTCCGAAGAGACTGCTAGAAGGAAAAATAGGTAGTGCCCTACAAGACATAGGTTCAGGAAAAACTTCCTGAGTAGAAATCCATTTGCCTAAGAGTTCTGAAAAACAATAAACAAGGGAACTACATAAAACTCAAAAGCTCATATACAGGTAAGGATAAATCTACCAGGTAACAACTCTAGAGTGGAAAAGAATCTTTACCAGCTATATATCTGAAAAATAATTAATGTCCAGAATATATAAAGAATGAAAAACAAAGAATTAAAAAGAGCAACAAAAGATGGCCAGTTCAGGCCCCATAGTCCCTATTTTTAGGAGTCCTCACTATGGTCTCATTAGTGGGATGCTATCTATGACCCTTTTGCCTGTTTCTGGAACCTTTTTCCTCCTACTGGGTTGCTTCATGCAGCCTTGATATGAGAGGATGTGCTTAAGTTTTTTCGACAAGTTATGCCATGTTAGGTTGATATCCTTGAAAGGTCTACCGTTTTCTGAAAGGAAATGGAAGGGGAGTGGATTGTGGAGAAAGAGGAAGTAGGGGAAAGAGACTGAAAGAAAAGGGGGGAGGAGAAACTGCAGTATTAATGTAATATATGAGAGAATAATAAAACAACAACAACAAAATGACCTGTTCAGAAAATCGACTTAGGACCAAAACAGAGCATTCTCAAAGGAAGAAAAGAAAAAGGCTAAGAATCATCCCAAAGAACATTCCTCATTTCTAACAACTAGGAAAATGTAGATAAAACAACTTTGAGATTTAACCTTAAACTAGCCTGAAGTGGCAAAGACCAATCAAAATAAACAATATTGCAAGGGTTGTTGGGGGAAATTAACTACATTAACTGTTGGAATAACAATCTAGTGCAGCCACTGTGAATATTAATGAGGAGGATAAAATAACAGTAATACTGTGAAAGAAGTTGTAAGGAATCACATTATTAATTATATACCTAAAATATCTATAACGCATGTAAGTAGGTCTACAAATACACATATATGGTTTAACTAAAAACGTCTTATCTGGACTGACTATGCTTCTCTCAAGAGCCAATGGCTATCTATCAAAAACCGAAACACCAGGCATGAGAAGTCCTCTTTTAAGTTCTTCTCAAGGGTTGTCTAAGATTCTGAAAATGCATAAACTATTGCTATTGGCTTTGATTGTTCCAAAGGGGAAAGGTAAAGATGCCTTGCAATTAATACACAGGCCTCATGATCGTTTGAGTTGGAAATGACCTGAATATCCATTCCCTGATGACTAGCTTTCATAGTACCTGAAGGCACTACTCAAGTTTCAAAATGAGAAAAGCCACCAATAATTCTACCAAGCTATGATCCACAGGAACAACTATAATTATAAGAATTGCACAATAACCCTAAGCATGCAGACTGGCATGCATAACTTGGCTGAGACCAACAACTCTCTACTTTAATTTAAGAACTATTCAGCTACAGGTAATCCATATATTTTAGTGTAAAATTAGCATTACCAGGACTAGTGAATTAATGGATCTTGTGAGAGAACATAAAACCACCATTTTATTAAGCTCGTGTATTTCCTAACTACTTACTAAAAATTTTTCTTATATCTACACACTCACATAGCCTTTACCCTTCATCAAGGAAACGTAACTTTGCAACATATGGGGACCATTACAGAAAATCACAACTAATCAACATTTACATTTCTGGGTCCTGTATCCATCTACAAAATAGTTCCTGTTTCTAAAACCCATTGAATACTGCAGAAAAAATGGGTGGAATGATTTAAGAGCCAAAGAGAATCAAGAAGTTGGCTATGAAGCTGTGCTGCCTAGTACTGTCAGAAGCTACAATCAACATGACTGGTTAAACGTGAACTGAACAAGGACAATACCAGTGGACATGACAATTGAATGAGGGAAAGCCCACAAAGCCTTGACCCTACACAAATAACTATAGGTACGCTAAGAACAGGAGAGATAGGGTATCAAGTCTCTTCTTGGCAAACTGCTGTCCTTCCTCTGAGTGCCACCAGGTCTCCCCCTCAGACAGGTAATCCCCCTCAGGAACAGTCATAAGGGAGGGGAATAATGGGAAAATGGGAGGGAGGGAAGAATGGGAGGATTCAAGGGATGGGATAACCATTGAGATATAATATGAATGAATTAATAAAAAAAAAAAACAAGAGAGATAGTATTTCCCAGTGAAGCACATGCCAATTGATTATTTAATAATAAATGTTCATCTTTGAAAGCATACATAAATATAACAATGTAAGTCTGTGACAGCATGCATATTACTACAAATAATGAAAAAAAGATTTTATGAATTTGAAAAAGCAAGCAGTGACATATGGAGGTGTTTGAGGGGAGGAAAAGGATGGGAGAAGAAAAGCAACTGTACTATTTAAGAACTAAAGAATGATCTGAAGAGAAACTTAAATAAATGAATTAATTAATTAAATAAAATGTTTAAAAAGAATTTAAAATGTAAAAAAAGATAAAGTTAAGTACAAAATAAAAAAGACATAGGCAACACTGGGAATGGAGGCAGAAGAGAGTATGAAAGATAGTGCACAAACCTGAGAGCCTGTGATTATAGGAGCCATCTGGGCTCCTACTTCAGGGATGGTCTTATTTGCTTGTTTCTGGCTAAAACAAAGGCAGAGTGTCACCATTTGTATGATTGTGAGTTTTAAAAGTTTTGTCTTTTTATATTCAAGCACTGACCAACCATGAGATAGGAACATTCTTTCCATATTCATTCATGTTCTACAAACTTCTCTTTCATTCTTTGCTCCTCTGAAAACAATAGACTCCAGTCTCTCTGGTATCTCTTTCATCTCCATTTTGTCCTTCCGTTCCACAATTTTTTCAGATATTATCCTGTAATTTTTCTGTTAGGTACTGTTCTTGAAGTTATTTTAGTTTCTGGGATTCATAATTTGTTATTTTAAAAAACCTTTTATTACCCTTTCTTACTTATCAACTCATAAATGCATTTGTGATAGAGTAGGTAGATAGATATACTGCTAGACAGATGTTGGCTAGGTAAAAGGGTAGGTAGATCATGGATAGACATAGGATCTGGTCAGAGAAGCAAGAAGGAGTGAAGGGAACATTTACACTGACAGGTGGGGTACAATTCAAAGAAGAGGAACAAACAGGACTACAGTAAGAATGAAAGAAATGGATTGAGCTAGAAATGATCATAATGAGTGAGTTAACCCAGAAGCAGAAAGAATCAAATGGTATATACTCACTTATATCTGCATAGTAGCCCAAGGGGCATGTCCCACGAAAGCCTTCACTTACCAGGAAACTGGGACAGAGGGGAAGGCATCCTATTGGGACTCTAAATGAGAGACGCATGGGAGAATAGCAAAATAAAAGGATACAGAGGGTCCTAGAAATCTACAAGTAGAACATTATGATAGGCAGATTTTGGCCCAGGGGTCCCACTCAAACTAAGACACCAGCCAAGGACAATACAGGAGGTAAACTTTAAACCCCTTCCCAGATCTAGCCAATGGTCAGAATATTCTCCACAGTTGAGTGGAGAGTGTGATATGACTTTCTCACATACTATGGTGCCTCACATTTGACCATGTCCCCTGGAGGGGGAGACCTGGTGGCACTCAGAGGAAGGACAGCAAATAGCCAAGAAGAGACTTGATACCCTATGAGAATATATAGGGGGAGGTAATCCCCCTCAGGAACAGTCATAGGGGAGGGGAATAATGTGAAAATGGGGGGGGGATGGGAGGATACAAGTGATGGGATAAACATTGAGATGTAACAAGAATAAATTAATAAAAAAAAAAAGGAAAAAAAGGAAGAAAGATTATAGGAATTAGCAAGAAGTGTATTCTTGGAAAACACAGAATTAAATAGTATGAGGAAGAGCTCTTGAAGTGGCTCTCAGAATTGAATAAAATAGCCAGCTACTCATGGGATGACATTAGAGACTTAGAACCATGGAAAAATGAGACAATAATGACCAAACTCAAGGTGTGAGAGGTGGAAATCGCAAAGCTTCTTTCAAGGAGAAGCATTGTTATTTCTATCTTTCTGTGACTAAGAAACATATCAGCTCCTCATATTATGGGACCCACAAGGAAACTGTGATACCTATTTTCTACTGCTGAGCAGAGGGTCTAGGTCCACACCATGCTTGGTCCTGGGTTGGTGCATCAGTCTTTATAACACCCTCCTCCTCTGCCCAAATTTGTTGCCTCCATAGGTCTCCTTGTGGAGCTCTTGACTCTTCCAGGTCCCTCTATACCTGCAACTCCTCCATAAGACTACCTGTTTTTCACCCCAGAGTTTGGCTGTGAGTCTCAGCATCTGCTTCGATCTCCTGGTGAGTGTAGTCTTTTAAAGGACCTCTATGCTAGGCTCCCTTCCTGTTCTTTCTCTTCAACTACTTCCAGTGTTTTTTGTTTTTTGTTTTTTGGGTTTTTTTTTTTTTTTGGTTTTTTTTTTTGTTGTTGTTGTTGTTGTTTTTGTTTTTGTTTTTTTGGTTTGTTTTCGTTTTTTGACTTTCTGAATGAGAATTAAGCATTCTCCCTGGACTGCTTCTGACTTGGACTCTGGCCTCAATATGTTCACTTCCCCCTAGTGGGGCAGCTTTGCCAGGCCACAGAGGAAGAAGACATAGGCAGTCCAGATGAGTCTTGACAAGTTGTTGGATGTTAGAGGAGGGGGGGTCCCCTTTCTGAGTACTAGGGGAGAGAGTGAGAGAGTATGAAGGAAGGAGGATAGGATCTGGAGGGAGCTCCCTTTTCTGAGTACTAGGGGAGGGAGGGAGAGGGTATGAGGGAGGCAGGATAGCATCTGGAGGTGACAAGGGAGGGAGCTACAGTTGGGATGTAAAGTGAACAAATTAAAAATAAAAAAATAAAAAATGAAAAATAACAGCAATGTGTAGACAGGAGTCCCCTTGAGTTACAGTGTGCTGAGCTTGTCTTGACACCAAGCAGATGTACAATCAATCATAATCAACTGTGCTTATTATATGAGTGACAGAGACGACGTGGAAGCACAGGGAGAATGTATAGGCAGGACTGATACACATGTAGGTGAATAGATCAAATATGGGTGATTGTAAAAAGAACAAATGCTGAAAAAAATAAGAAAGGAGCAAGAGCCCACTAAAGTCAAAACTAGCAGGATAGAATTAGCTGCTAGAGAGTGGAGACAATTTACACACAAAAGGGCCAATGTCCTGGTTATGTATTGCTGTTTCCTAGTATCTCATGAAAATGAGCAAGTTATGCCTTTGCTTAGAGTCACAAATGAACAGTCCATGTAATCAACTTTGGAAACAAATATTTCTTCTTCTGCCATTTATAATCTTTGTGACTTTTTCCAGTCATCTTAATTTCACCTTTATATTTGCCATTTGTAAAGAAGAAGAAAATCACATAGATGCCATGACATATGTGTTTGTACAAGCACAAGTTCACACACATATCTACAGATACTTCTACAATTTAATATTTATCAAGATTTCCATTATGCATTGCGAAGAATGGCTTCATATATACCTTATATACATGTGTGTACATACATACAGCTACATGCATACATTGAGACACAGGAGCTTTAACATATCAAATGTGTTATGTAAATGGAATCAGAATTACAAATAGTGGTTATTAGCATATGAAAGGATGAGTTTTAAGTATTTATTTCTGAAGTGTTCTTGTCTGTTGAGTGTTATGCTACTGATAAAGAGAAATAAATATACAGATGAGAAAATGCAAGTATATAAATATTCAAAACGAATACCAGTAATTGTTGAGCATAATTATCATCATTATACAATAGGAGTATATATAACAGTAGGAGAAAGTCATGAAAATGCCATATAATTGGCTATAAATGGGAAAAGCTGAGAGGAAGTATGAAGAAAAAAATGGATGACAAGGGAGAAACAGAGAGAAAATCAGAATTAAGGAGTCTGGCAGAACACGGAGATGAATAATAATAAAAATTATGAATTGTGTAACTCCCCAGTAAGGATATGAGTCTTTTTGAAAGAAGATTTGTGGGAAATGGTGACACCAGAAATGAGGCCCAGGTCCTATCAAAGGATCACATGGTGAGGACACTGGTTATTAATTCTATTGGATATACCAAGGGGCATATTTGCTGTAATTCAAAATCCAGGATGCAAGAAATTTGATATGAGCATTAGATGAGAAGATAAATTGAATTTATTATCGAGTCAATGTCAGAAGTGAAAAGGACCAATACTATTCAGACAATATTGCCAGGACTCCCCTGCACAGGTCCAGGCTAAGGACCCTGCTCACTCACTGGAGGATGGAGCTGTGCCTATGGGCACTTTACATTTAAGGACTGTGATGAGTTATAGCTGCACAGAGGACATCTAAAGATCAGCTGCTGATGAAGCTCAGGAAATCATTTAAGTAGAAAGTACAGATAGGTAAAAGGTTTTAGGCCCTGAGAATTTGTACCATTTGAAAAGAGACTCTGGATATCTTCCGGGGACAAAAGGGACAAATCTTTCCAAAGTGCAAAACAATAGAGAAACAAGAGAAGACTAAAGGCGACAGGCAGACTCTGGTATTTTGGTGGTGAAACAAACACACAAAAAAACTATGGCATTTGTAGAATGATTAGCAAAATGCGAGAGCAAAATCCACCAGGGTGCAGCTAACTGAACCAGTACTGTGCCCTGGTTTGTGCCATTGCCTTTGGATGTAACTCTCCCTCAAAATAACCACAAGTACCTTGAACAAAGACTATAGTTTTTAGGTTTAGGAAAATCAATGTTCGCTAATAACAGGCTACAGAAATTAAACTTTCAGAATTTCAGATGTCCACGAGGACAAAGTATAAATGGAAAGTGAAAGGGAATGGGAGTAAGACTAGTTGCTGACAAAATATATGAACATAAATGGAAACAGCAGTCAATAGAAAGTTTCTCTACCTCCCCCAAAATAGGTAGTTACCCAAATTAATGAATAAGCAAATAAGGAACACACTCCTAGAGAAAAAGAGTGAGCAGATATGAATAAAACTGAAAAGAAATATTTTGTCCAAAATACTTCAAAGAAAGGTGGAGAAATGAGTAACCAGCAGAGAGAAAAAGTGATAAGACTAATATTGGAATTAAGAGGAATAATGCAAAGATTTGGGTGAGAGTTGGGAATGGTAAGCTTGAAGTAATCCCATGACATACTTTATAGAATCATTACTTGTAGACAGAAGCATATAAAAGCAGATACAAGATGAACTCCACGCTAGTGGCATAAAACCATTAAATCATTTTCCGCCTACTCTGAGTTCCACCAGGTCTCCAGAATGGAAGGATACAAGGAATGGGATAACCATTGAGATGTAATAAGAATGAATTAATAAAATATATTTTAAATAACCATTAAATCAGAAACAAGCCAGTGGACAACCTTGTTCAGAAGATGTTACTTGGCAGTAGAGGGTAATACTAGATGCTAGTGTTTTTATTCAGTTCAGACACAAATACCTGAAGTCCATAGATGTCTGGAGTAGGTACAATTATGCAGGTATGAAAGAGTGACACAGATTAAGGCTGTTAATGATGAAGTCGTCAGGCTTGCAGTATCCTTTGTGTTAGCCTTGCTGACATGTGTTAACTGTAGAAAAATCTATTTAGAGAATTTGTTCTTTGTTTTCCTCAGAAAACCTTATGGGAATGTTATAACATCTCACATACATTAATGGGGAAACTGAGAACTTCCAGGTAAGAGACATATGATGCTTATTTTGTATCAAGCTGTAGAAAGATGTCACTGTTATTAACACCAGCAGACTTTGGCTTGGGTATCATAAGTCTGGGATGAAACTATCTTTATATAGTTTTTCCTGCTGGTCTCGGAGGTGTCAGTTGTTTTATGACTGCACAGGTTCTAGGTATAAACACTTCTCTTCAATGTATCTTGTAAATGAGGGCAAGAGTGATAGATGAATTTTCATGAGTTTCTCTTCTTATCTGGAAAGATGATCACTTCTTAAAAGTTTTCAGATGGTATTTTTCTGTATATAAATTGATTATGGACCACAAAAAGATTCATGGGAGACTGGTAGTAGCATTTAGTTTGGTCACTGAAATGGTCTCTCATCATTACAGGAGAATAGAAAGAGATAATTTTTGAAGTGGAAAGAATTATGAATGCAGAATCTTGACAAGTATGGCTCTAAATTACGACTGCTCTTGACTTTTCAGAATCTGACATTTTGGAAGAACTTTTATGATACTGGGGATTGAGATGAGAACCCCACACATGCTAGAGCAGCACTTTGCCATTGGAAACCTCAGAAACAGTTCAAGATATTTAAATAGATTTAAGTTTGAATCCAAAGAAGCTTGCAAATATAAAAATATTTTATTGACAAACCAATATTTCAGGTGGCAGATTAATATATTTAAATACATATAAAGCAAGGGTAGTAGAAACAGAAAAATGAGAGATTTTTGTAAAAACAGATACATGGCTTAAAAGAAAAGATATAAAAAGAGAGAAAAAAAGCCATAATGTGAGAGTAGCTTTGATATTGCAGTCACGATAGAACCAGAGCAGATGGACTCAGGGCATAAAAGTACTGGTTTAAAATAGTGTCATAGAAAATGTCATACTAAAAGGAAAAATAGATTCATATTTAAAAATCTACCTAAAATATTGTATTTGTCAAAGACCCACTGAAATTCTAGTAGTACACTACCGGTGGAATACAAGTACCAGGGATTTTATTAGACTATAAGAATTTTGTTAAGGAAAATGAGAAATTATTTTGAGTATTTTTATAGTTGTTCCTGGACAAAATGGAATGGACAAAAAGAAATCCTTTAACAATTATCATTATTGGCAACAAGAGTACACAGAGTATATAGATCAGAGATACAAATACTATGAAAATCAGGTAACTTAGTGTGTCCTGCATCAGATGAAAGATAAAGAAATTTCACATAAGGCAGAGGATACACTCATGAGAGTCATGAGCAGGACTGAAGAGAAGCAGTTTTAACTTGGACTTTTAACTTTTCACTAGGGCTTTGCTACCATGTGTGCTAGGGGGAGCTTATGGAAGAGATTTCAGGTGTTTATACAAGTGACTTCCAGGAAATGTCGTGGGTATTTTTATTTTATGTGTTGTCTGTAATGTTTCATCACAAAAACACTACACACTTTAGTGAAGTACAGTGGAAGTATTTAAGGAAGAACACAATGCCAATAGCAAGGGCTAGCAACAAGTTGGCATTAGCTACATATGTGCTTGCACAGAGCTACCATGGTGGTCTGCCTCTCACTCACAGAGTTTCTGCATTTTGAACCAAAAGGTCCAATGTATTGTAGGGTCCCTGATGGTATTCTGAGTCTTCATTCATTAGATTTCAGTGCTTCACTCTTCCTATTACAGCAGCAAAATATGTCTCCACACATTTCTGAATGTCACTTAGGACACAGAACTGAAACCATCTCAGAGATAATAAAACATAGAAAATCAAAATATTAATATAAAATGATAAATAATTTAAAATGATAAGAGAAACAAATAGAATAATGGGAGAGCAAAATTAGTTTGCCAAATATAAAGAGTAAAAGGAAGATGCTCACAATAAAGAAAAAAGGAAAGTAAAATGTGGCATTTTCTTGCAACAGAAATAAGACATAAGATGTGTGGTACATTTACACTATGGAATACTACTCAGCTATTAAAAACAAACAATTCCCAAAATTTGTGGACAAATGGATTGAAGTAGAAATGATCATAATGAGTGAGTTCACTCAGAAGCAGAAAGAGTCAAATGGTATATACTCACTTATACCTGCATACTAGTCCAAGGGGCATGTCCCATGAAAGCCTTCACTAACAAGGAAACTGGGACAGAGGGGAGGACATCCTATTGGGATTCTAGATGAGAGAAGCATGGGAGAATGGCAAAGTTGAAGGATCCAGAGGATCCTAGAAACTTACAAGAAGAACATTATGATAGGCAGATTTGGGCCCAGGGTTCCCACTCAAACTATGGCACCAGCCAAGGACAATACAGGCTGTAAACTTCAAACCCCTACCCAGATCTAGCCAATGGACAGAACATTCTCCACAGTTGAGTGGAAAGTGGGGTATGACTTTCTCATGTACTCTGGTGCCTCGCATTTGACCATGTCCCCTGGATGGGGAGACCTGGTGGCACTCAGAGGAAAGATAGCCGGCTACCAAGAAGAGACTTGATACCCTATGAGCATATACAGGGGGAGGAAGTCCCCCTCAGTCACAGTCATAGGGGTGGGGAGTAAGGGGAAAATGGAAGGGAGGGAGGAATGGGAGGATACAACGAAGAGGATGATCATTGAGATGTAATATGAATAAATTAATAAAATTAAAAAAAAAAGATGTGTGTGTGCTTTAAAGAAAACTTTTAAAAGTTAAAAAATGTACCGAGTTTAATAAATGATAAAAAGATCATAAACCACTGTTATACAAAACATCACTGTGTATGGTATTCATGGGTACACATACTATCTCTCCTACCATTACAATTTTTAAAAAGGTTTAAAATGTTAAAAAATGTACAGCTATAATGAATACTTTATAAAGAATACTTGGGATGAATTTGGAAAACATTTTATATTTTCCCTATACTGCCAAAAGGAAAGAGCATAAAATTCAGAGTTATTTAATGATTTGGATTTGAACTTGAAGGTGGAATGTGATTGAAAGGATGGGTATCTTCATACCTGACATACCCTCTTGAGTAAAGGGGCTGACAGTAGCAAGAGCAACTATATAAAGCAAACACCCCACGTGCATCCTCCTAAATAATCAAAAGTTGGACACAGGAAGTTTATTTTTAAGGCAAGAAGCATTACTTTGCTCATTGTAATATGATTACCTACTTGGTCTCAGAACACACTTTTATTTTTAGCAAGGATATCTTAAATCAAAACATAACACTTTAGAGGAAAGAATGTGTTCATATAACTGTGAGGAGGAAGATGTTATGTCTACCTTTAAAAAAGAAAGGAAAACGAGGCCATGTTTGAAACTGGTTTTTCCTGCAACCCTTGATGTCTACCATCAATATGACTCTAAGAGGCAGCCAAAGCGGGAAACTGTTAATGCAGGAATACAGGTGTACAGGTGAGCTGAAGTGATGACTTTGACAGTACTGGGTTGCAATAAATTGGTATGCAATGTCTGTGGAAGTTCTGTTGGCTTAATTTGATGAGAGGAGAGCTGTAAATATGAATAATATGTAAATATACTTTATGACAAAAATAAACAACATCAAATCGGAGAAAAGATGTAAAAGTGCTGAGTAAGTTAAACACAAACTCAGAAAAGAGTTGAGCTATGTGGAAACCTAAACACTTTTTTAAAGTAATGAGACTTTCTTGAAATTTCACACCTGCAAAACATGTGTGACATATGCAGGTACCATGTAAAGCAGCCAAGACAAGAACCACAAATACATAGACGTCCAAAGGATCCCTCTGCACAAAACAGTCAAAATGGCTGATTGTCTAGATTACATTAGCCTGAGGGATTGTATATTGGTAATTATATTGATTACAGAGGACTCATCCTCTGAGGGTGACACAATTCACTAGGCAGGAGAACCTAGATTTTATTCATGGAGAAAGTGAAACGAGCTCCTGCATACGTGCACTAATTAATTGCTGGCTGCTCCTTTGTGTGCGTGTGATGTGACTAGCTCCCTCAAGTTCCTAATGCCTTGACTTCCATGAAATGGTGGACCACAACTTGAAACTGTGGCCAAATTAACCCTTTATTCCTTAAGTTTATTTTGTCTAAGTAATTTATCACAGCAATAGAAAAATAAAGTAGAGATACTTGTGGTGACAAATTCCTGATTCTTTACAAAACAGATGGGATGACTTACGAAGTTCACAAGTTGGTTTCCCAGTGCTATGATCTTGATTCGTGTTTCTGCCAATATGTCTTCAAGCTAAAAATAAGATTGGCAGTATTTTCCCTTCTGAAGGAATGCAGAAGGGATTCGTTTTTCTTTAATATCATTGGTAAGGCCGAGAGCTGAAGCAGGCCTAGAGTAGGACTGAGCAAATCTCAGTGAGATAAAAACGATGAATAGACACCTGTAGAGTGGAAGGTGAAGCTCTGTGCTGAGTCCCCTGGACCACAAGTGTACATTTACAATAGGCTAGAAATAACTAAGCATGGGCTAACTGCACTCTCATCGAGTCAGCAAAGTGATCTGCAAGTAACTACAGCAAAATATTATGCTGATCTCCTTTCTCATTCATTTCATCTTACAATGAAGTTAAATATTTTCCCTTTCTTTCCTGATTAGAACATTTTCATTCTACTGAAGTCAAGTGATCCTTTGGAAACACACCTTGCATGAGTTTTAAATCTTCTTTGGATGTATTTCTGAGAATGTGCTTGTAGACCACTATTCTCAACCATGTTTCAAAGTCTCATTCTTTTGGCTTCTCTGGCTTGAATTAGACCAGTTTAGCTGCTAAATATAATGTTACTTATAGCATTTGCTAGGTTTCGCTGATCCTCTCCCTATCCAGTTAAGAGATGTGTAATGATGTTCTATAGCACAACGCTACTAATTGCTTAATAAAGGTTTATGAGTTAACTGCCATATCCATTATCTAAAAGTCTCATAAATCATAACACCCTATGGCCCAGATTATAAACACCTGGTGACCTGTAAAATTTAACCTCAGAATCTGGATTTGGGAAATGTTGTCGCATGTATTTGGAATTTAACCGTGTTACGAGAATAGTTTACTTTCTTACCATAAGAAAAATTAAAGAAAGAATGTACAATAATGTGGTGTTTTTAATAATTTCCCTTATTATTTATTTTAATACATTTAATTTATTATAATACATAAAATTTATTTATTGTTAAACATGTTTAAAAATTTTTTAATTTTTAAAATTTTTTATTATTAATTTATTCTTGTTATATCTCAATGGTTATCCCATTCCTTGTGTACTCCAATTCTTCCCTCCCTCCCCTTTTCCCCTTATTCCCCTCCCCTATGACTGTTCCTGAAGGGGATTATCTCCCCCTGTATATGCTCATAGGGTATCAAGTCTCTTCTCGGTAACCTGCTGTCCTTCCTCTGAGTGCCACCCGGTCTCCCCCTCCAGGGGACATGGTCAAATGTGAGGCACCAGAGTACGTGAGAAAGTCATATCCCACTCTCCACTCAAGTGTGGAGACTGTTCTGACCATTGGCTATATCTGGGTAGGATTTTAAAGTTTACCGCCTGTATTGACCTTGGCTGGTGCCTTAGTTTGAGCGGGACCCATAAAATAATTCATATTACATCTCAATTGCTATCCCATCCCATGCATCCTCCCATTCCTCCCTCCCTCCCACTTTCCCCCCATTCCCCTTCCTTATGACTGCGACTTATGGGGACCTACTCCCCTTGAATATGATGCTAGGGTATCAAGTTTCTTCTTGGTAGTCTGCTATCCTTCCTCTGAGTGCTGAGTGGAAGTCAGTCCCCAGTCTCCACTTAACTGTGGAGAATATTCTGTCCCTTGGCTAGGTCTGGGTAGGGGTTTTATGATGACTGTACATATTGTCCTTGGTTGGTGCCTAGAGCAGAATCCCTGGGCCCAGGTCTGCCCACCATAATGTTCTTCTTGTAGGTTTCTAGGACCCTCTGGATCCATAATTTCCTTTATTTAACATTAAAAAATTAGCAGGGGTTTTTTAATAACTGAGAATTTATCCACAGTGTGTGAATAGTATGGGGCAAGACACATATATGTATGTATATTTATATGTGAGAATATAGAATATACAGACACATATGTACGTATACATATGAATGTATACACACACACACAACTATGTGCATTCTGTAAGAAAATGATAGAATTTTCTATAGGAGTTGAGTATAGACACTGTTATTAGCCATTCACAGATATATTCAGAGATTTTAAAATTAGAAGCAAACTCTTCCACTCCATACTACTTGATTTATTTTTTTTATTAATTTATTCTTGTTACATCTCAATGTTTATCCCATCCCTTGTATCCTCCCATTCCTCCCCCCCCCCCCATTTTCCCATTATTCCCCTCCCCTATGACTGTTCCTGAGGGGGATTACCTCCCCCTATATATTCTCATAGGGTATCAAGTCTCTTCTTGGCTACTTGCTGTCCTTCCTCTGAGTGCCACCAGGTCTCCCCCTCCAGGGGACATGGTCAAATGTGAGGCACCAGAGTACGTGAGAAAGTCGTATCACACTCTCCACTCAACTGTGGAGAATATTCTGACCATTGGCTAGATCTGGGAAGGGGTTTAAAGTTTACCTCCTGTATTGTCCTTGGCTGGTGCCTTAGTTTGAGCGGGACCCCTGGGCCCAAATCTGCCTATCATATTGTTCTACTTGTAGATTTCTAGGACCCTCTGTATCCTTTTATTTTGCTGTTCTCCCATGCGTCTCTCATTTAGAGTCCAAATAGGATGTCCTCCCCTCTGTCCCAGTTTCCTGGTAAGTGAAGGCTTTTGTGGGACATGCCCCTTGGGCTAGTATGCAGATATAAGTGAGTATATACCATTTGATTCTTTCTGCTTGTGGATTAACTCACTCATTATGATCATTTCTAGCTCAATCCATTTATCCACAAATTTCGGGAATTCCTTGTTTTTAATAGCTGAGTAGTATTCCATAGTGTATATGTACCATACTACTTGATTTAAATGCATCATTGTTGATGGAAATGTAGGCGACCTTCTGACTGATGCTGACACAGCTCTGTGTGTCTGTCTTCTTGCTTGCCTGCCTGTCTTTCTGTCCCTCTTGCCATTTGTTGAATTTCTGATTGATATTTTAAAATACTTAGGGGAATTTTTTTCAATTTTGAACTTTGAAATTGCACTTTTCCAAGAACATAGGATGCAAGTGGACTCCCCTGCTCCTTCAAATTAATTAGAAAAGCCTTAAAGGCGAGTGCATTATCTGCTTGCCTGTCTCTTGCCTGTTTTCTAAGTTGTCACCAGTCTTCCTCACAATGGTGCCACACGTATTTCCAAGCCCAGCCCCAGCTACAGAGTTCTTTCTGTTTGCCTTTCCTGGGAGATCTAAGCAGATTCTTTATTTCTGGTGCTTGAGCTTAAGATCGCCTCACAATATCCCATTCATCTCAATGGTGAGTCAGTATGCTGTGGCCCCAAAGTTCCCTGGGAAGAGTGTTCTAAGGCCCTGTCCTATAGTTTTAGGAAATGACATATACTATTCAGTTTTATTTGTTGAATATAATTTGGATGGTGCAGAGCATCTCAGCTGTCCCTAATACCCGGGGTAATCACACCATTGCTCAGTAGGCTAAATTATTTTAAACCTTCAAAAAATAGCTTCTCTACTTGCTTCAGGTTTGTCCGGGAACCATCTCCATGAAAACGACTCCTAATTTAAAGAAAACTAAGGCATTCCTCACCACTGACAAGGAAAATGGCTCTTTCTGGCCAAATCATAGAAATGAGCCTCCTTAAGTACCTTGCACCTTTAAAAGCTGACATTATTGCCGCAAAGCCTGAATGGTACCTTGTCAGCATGGAATAACCAGACTGGGCCAAGTTGTCATTTTTGACAGGTCAGTGTAATGAGCAAAGGAACGCTGAGTTTGTCTAAAAGTTTTCCCTCGCATCAGCAGGGTAGAGCTGTTTGGGATGATAACAGCTCCTTGTATGTGACTCATTAAATGTGTCGTATTATCAAATGTGTGGTCCACGCTATCTCAGCCACCACATTTATGCTTTGTCTCTCTCATGCACACCCAAACACCTTTCTTTTAAATACTTTGGAAGGAGTACAGATTGCAGAGCTTTGAGGATTTAGACCTTAGCAGTATGGAGTCAGATGAAAGGCCAATATGCCGTTTACTCCAAAAGATATGAGGGATAGGTTTTAACATAACCCAATGTGGACTTCCCTCTAGATTTCTTCCTTCTTACTCCTGTGGATTTTTTCAGGTGGCATGTTTATCATCATAAAAACATACAAGGCAGTAAAATAAGAAATAGGTAGTGGGTGGGGCCGGCATGAGATGGTGTTTTTCAGAGTGTGATCCTGGATGTAGGAACTCCTCCATTGGCAGTGTCAAGGCAGGTCCTACCCAGGTCTACAGTTAGTCACAGAAGCTCCTGTGTAGTGACTGGTCATCACAGGGATTCACTTTGCTTTGTCCACAGAGAGAAAAGCGTGAAGGCTGTACCCCTCCCAGCCGTCCAGGCAAATGTGTTACCTCTTACATGCACCAAGCAGCACAAAACATTTTTTCCCTGCTTCAGAAAAATTTAGTTAATGTTCCTGACTAATTAAATTCTTACTCTAGTCATGATTAATGTAACAAATAATTACAGCTTAGATCTAATATAGATACAAGTAATTGTTCTGCCCACAGAGAGTCGTGACTAACAATTAAACACAGCTTTTAAAGCCAAAGCAGCAGATGTGAGAGGCGGCCTTCTTTGGGCCTGCCACTTGTGACCACTGAGCTTCTGTTGTCTTCTTCATTTCTTTGAAGGGAGCAAGGGTTTCTGTTTGTGTGCTTGCATCTCTCTCTTGTGATGTCAGGTGTTCCCCGTGTCTTGCTTTTCTCATTCTTCCACTGTGCCACTGAGTGATATGTAGTAGCACACAGGATTATAGGAATAAATGAAGTGGACTGGCGTGGACTAAATTTCCCCCAAGGATTATAATGCACAAGAATTCTTCCACAATGCATCCCAAGTGAATGATACCAGGAGCTAAGAATACAAAATAATGCACCTGGGCCCAGGGCTGCCAGATTTGTACCTGAACACCCTAAGCCTACAGCAGGGGCACTGTGTTCTACAGTCATAAAGAATATACTGATGCTGTGTTAGGGAAGGAGTGCTACACTGGCCTCTAATAATAGCATTGGCAAACATCCATAGAAAACACTCACAAAGCCTCATGGGAATTCTCACAGCTCAGAGGGAAAAATGCTCCTGCTTTTATTAAACACCTGACGAAATTGGAAATTGATAATGTTCATAAATTTCTCACCTACATTCCTAAATACAAGGTGAGCTGGACGACCAATGAAAAATTTGCTTCCACATTTAATGCATGAAATCATGTCTTTATAAACTATTTGTGTTCTTTACAATAATAACAATGTGGCATTTTAGAGTATTATTAATCACAAGTTATCTTTATAAACTAGAATGCCAATAATTAAAAATAAGCAAGGAATAAAATATTTGATTATTATTATAGTATCCATATATTACTCTGCTGCAGCAAATATTTTATGTTCCTATTACAAATATCTCAACATATCCAGAGCTATTTTTTTGATATATTACAATTTAGTATAACAGAGTATTATTTTACTATCTGTCTTGCACAAAGGCTTGAAACTCAAATCCAAAATTTTCTTTGCATAATTCCCATATTTCATTTGCTTTAATCGTCTAAATCTCTTCCTATCTATGTGATAACTTACTTTATTCAAAGTCATATATGGAATGTTTTGGGGGCTAGTAACCATGAGTCAAGCTTTTCTACTTATTTTATATCACTAGATAGAGTACATGTAACCCTAGAGAACATTATTCAAATGAAATTCCTTATCATCTCTGTGAAGTAGTTATCTGTAGAACACATCTGACACTGCAGGTGTCTCTCTATCTAAACACATACACACATGATTATGCTAACATACCCGCAAACACATATGCTAGCACACACACACTGGCTACCTGTGTCCCATCATCTCCACACCAACAGGCAGAGAGTAGAGTGCTCTGGCCTGAGATGATCGTGAATGAGAGGGTGGACAGAAAAACGTTTTTTTTTTTTCCAGGTTGAATACATAGTCCCCATTCAAATGAGCTAAATGTTATCTTCAGCAATAGAATTTTGCTGAGACCAACATAGAGTTACTCAAGCACTCACATTGATACAGTATTTAATACATAGATTCTCAAGTTGAAAAAGGTCACAGGATGTGTTCAAAGTTATTTAAATATCCACAGTAGGATTGCATTTGGAAGCAGAGCCAATATTCAATTCTAGTAATTAAACAAATTACATATAAAATTTTATTAATGAATATATGCTAATTTTAAAAGGTTCCCCAAAATGTTTAATCATCAATTAACTATAATTTATTATTTTATTTTCATTTAGCCCTATACATCTGAGATATCTTGAGTCAACGTCTATAATGTATTTCTTGCTTAAAAGGACAATCGATCTGAGTATACTATTTGAATAATGGTAGTAGCTCAACTAAAAATAAAATAACTGAAACATATTTGTCCTTTTCTATTTCATTAAAGGATAAATCAATTCCTACTAGAATCTGTAAATTTAAAAAAAAAATTCCTTCACCCAATCACTTGAACCTGTTTCTTTTTTTTTTAATTTTTTACTAATTTATTCTTGTTACATCTCAATGGTTATCCCATCCCTTGTATCCTCCCATTCTTCCCTACCTCCCATCTTCCCCTTATTCCCCTCCCCTATGACTGTTCCTGATGGGGACTTCGTCACCCTGTATATGCTCATAGGGTACCAAGTCTCTTCTTGGTAACCTGCTATCCTTCCTCTGAGTGCCACCAAGTCTCCCCCTCCAGGGGACATGGTCAAATATGAGGCACCAGAGTACATGTGAATGTCAGACCCCACTCTCCACTCAACTGTGGAGAATGTTCTGTCCATTGGCTAGATCTGGGTAGGGGTTTAAAGTTTACCTCCTGTATTGTCCTTTGCTGATGCCTTAGTTTGAGTGGGACTCCTGGGCCCAAATCTGCCTATCATAATGTTCTACTTGTAAGTTTCTAGGACCCTCTGGATCCTTCCACTTTGCTATTCTCCCATGCTTCTCTCATCTAGAGTTTCAATAGGATGTCATCCCTTCTGTCCCAGTTTCCTGGTAAGTGAAGGCTTTCGTGGGAGATGTCCCTTGGGTTAGTATGCAGATATAAGTGAGTATATACAATTTGAGTCTTTCTGCTTCTGGGTTAACTCACTCATTATGATCATTTATAGTTCAATCCATTTGCCCACAAATTTTGGGAATTCCTTGTTTTTAATAGCTGAGTAGTATTCCATAGTGTATATGTACCACAGTTTCTTTATCCATTCTTCTACTGAGGGATACTTACACTGTTTCCATGTTCTGGCTATTATGAATATGGCTGCTATGAACATGGTTGACAAATTTTCTTGTTGTGTGCTGGAGCATCTTCTGGGTATATTCCAAGGAGTGGCATAGCTGGGTCTCGAGGAAGCCCTATTCCCAGTTTTCTGAGATAGCATCAGACAGATTTCCAAAGTGGCTGTACTAGTTTGCATTCCCACTAACAATGATGGAGTTGGACCTTTTTCTTAAAAAAATTATGCAGGATACAAGACCTCTAGGTTAGGAAGAGAATCTATAAAAGCACTGAACAGTGTAAAGTTGTATTTTTTTATGCTCATAATTTTATATATATATATATATATATATATATATATATATATATATATATATATATATACATATTAGGTATTTAGGTAGGTATCTATGTGTGTGTGTGTTTGTGTATATATATTAGGTATTTAGGTAGGTATCTATGTGTGTGTGTGTTTGTGTAAGGGCTTAGATGTACATACACATGTACATATTTGCTGTTATCTTTTAGGGTCGCTGACACTCAGTGCCCCCCTCATATGCCTTCTGCACATACCTCTTCAGACTCAGAAAACTATGAGAATGAAAAACTTATTTTTCTCTAACTTTGGAAATTACTGAAGAAGTGTTGTAATCTTCATATCATTTGAAGGGAAAAATAATTTTTGCATCTGCATACACATACAAGTTATATGCTCTTTTCAAGATAGATTTCTGGAATTTTATTTTTAGCTCTGTTTACTTTATATTTCAAAAGGAATATTACATCCACAGAATCCAGTCATCCTTTTCCTCTTCCACATTGTATAACATTTCTGATGCAGAGAAACAGATATCCACAATTATTCAACAACTAGGTCTTTGGAGGAAAGTGTTTCTTGACTATCACATGTTTTGCCTCACCTACTCCCTGAGTTTCCTTTCTCCAAATGCTGAAGAAAGTGTCTGAAGAAAACCCCTCCATCCCATACACTGTGTGGAGTTGGGAAGTTTTTTTACATCAGCACTGTGAGGTTTTAATTCTTTCTCAGACATTACATAAGCATGGTCATTCCTCCCTATGAGTTGAGTCCCTGAGGAATGAAAACTTCTTCGTTTTTATCCCTGGCTTTCTAAC
Organism: Acomys russatus; assembly: GCF_903995435.1. Lineage (NCBI taxonomy): Eukaryota > Metazoa > Chordata > Mammalia > Rodentia > Muridae > Acomys > Acomys russatus. The sequence goes on along the minus strand of NC_067156.1, from coordinate 16,213,039 downwards.
CTTTCACATCCTTTATTATCCAATGAATAATGTACAATGAGAATTGTATATAATCCAGAAAAGAAATAATTCTACAATCAGGCAGTCAAGATAATTTTTCTGTTTCATGTACATACGTATTTAAGTAACTATCTAAAGAAAAAGTAAGTAAGCAAAAGTATGTACCCAGAACTCTCTAGACATCCACTCACTTCCAAAGTAAAAGTCTGGAGATGACTGTCATTAAACATAAGAAGTGAAGGCAGAGGCAGGCAGATCACTGAGTTTGAGGCCAGCCTGGTCTACAGAGCAAGTCCAGAATAGCCAAGGATACACAGAAAAACCCTGTCTAGAAAAAGTGTGACATTAATCTAGCATGCCCTGTGAGAAGATGCAGACAGAAACAGAGCCAGAGAGAAGTCTTGGCCTATAAATGTGGGTGTGTGGATTTTTCAAGTTACTTTTCAGGAAGAACAAAACAAAACAAAAAACAAAACAAAAAACAAAAACAACAACAACAAAAAACCCTACAGAAATAACGCAATAGATTCTGGCTGTAACAGGCAGTTAGCTGATTTTATTGAATTCCTGAATTCTGGAATGAGAGGATGGTAGTTTCTTCTAGGTTTAGTGTAGGTCTCTGTCCAAGAAATGTCTGATGACATTCAGAAAAATGGAGGATGTCTTCTACTTCTTTGATGGAACTGTAGCCATGGGGTAATATCAAGAGGCTGTGTTTTGAGCTCCAACATACAGACATTTGGTGACAATTTCATTAAGGATGGATCCATGATAATGGGCTAGAAACATCTTTCCTTTGTAAATGATGCTGCTAACCTGCTCTACGAGTCACCCTATTTATCTCACACAACGTGGAGAAATTATTTCACCATAGAAAACCCTTCATGTTGGACACTGAAAAGTATATTTGGCTCCTTTCTCTTTCCAGTTGTGTGAGATTTGGTATATGCATTTCTGAATTTTGTTTTCCTTCCATTTTTTACTTTCCATTCCTTCAACTCAATTTTCTAATCTAAGAAGGAAGGAAATATCACAATGATTTAGTGTTCTCAAGAATATGTAGTTCATTCTCTATCTACCCGTGAGCATTATTATGATCCAGAATAACAAATCTATCAGACCTTGAGGGAGATATTGTGATATGGTAAGATACAGAAATAAAGACAGAAATGGGTGACTGGGAATAATTGATGAATCTCTCCTCTCTCTCTCTCTCTCTCTGTCTCTCTCTCTCTCTCTCTCTCTCTCTCTCTCTCTCTGTCTCTCTCTCTCTCTCTCTCTCTCTCTCTCTCCTCTCGTCTCTCTCTCTCTCTCTCTCTCTCTCTCTCTCTCTCTCTGTCTCTCTCTCTCTCTCTCTCTCTCTCTCTCTCTCCTGTTCTCACTCTTTCTCTTCAATTAGAGGGTGAGAGTCCTCTTCAAAAACAGTGCAAACCGCCTTCATCTCTAAGGTAGAAGAATATGTCAGGTTACCTCCACAAATAAATGTATTCAGAGAGAAGAGAACATACTTTCCTATCTGTATGAGAAGCAGTTTGAATCCTTTACTGATATATCAACACAAACTTAACCAAGCAGATAAGTAGCTTTCAAGGCATGGTTTGACCATTCATGCTAGACACTGTGAGAAAATTCATCCATCTATGATAAAGTTCAAAAAGGCATATTAAAAATTCTATGTGTGATGATTTGAATAAGAATGGTATGAAAAAGCTCAGGTGTTGAATACTTGGTAAAAATTTCCTGAACTATTTTGGGAGGCTAAGGAGATGTCACCATGTTCACTATGCTCCCATGGTAATGCATATTCTGTGCCACTTTCATTTCAGAGCACATAACTTACTTTTTTTATTGTAAAGCGGGTTACAATTAAAGATTTCCTCCAGTCTCAGAAGGGGCTTTGGAGTATTGAGACTGTCATAGTCTATGGGGACACTGGAGCTGGACTAAGTGCATTTTGCATTATGATATGGCAGCAATCCTGTGGGGGCAAGGAGTGGAGTGTGGTGATTGGGATGAGAATGACTCCCATCGGCTCTTTGTTTGATGTTTGTTCTCCATGGTGAAGCTGGTTAGGAAGGAATAAAGTCTTTGGCCTTATTGATAGATGTATGCCATTGATCGATCAGCTTTGATCGACCCTAAAAGATAACTGCCCATTCCCAGTTATGTCTCCCTGACACATCACTGTAGATCACATATCATTGTAAGATCTCAACTCCTACCCAGAGCTGTGCTTGCCTGCCTGCCACTCTACTTCCCTCCATGATGGCTGTAGACTCTCACCTTCTAGAACCATGATATCATTATGATAATAAACACCAGCCATCTGTTAAGTGCTGTCTTTTATAAGTTGATTTTGTTCATGGTGTCTTTAACAACAATAGAGAAGTAACCAAGACACTATGTAAACCTAAGTGCATCAAACTCAAAAACTACCCTGTATTTCAACATTAAAATGGCTGTTTTCATAGGGTATCAAGTCTCTTCTTGGCTACCAGCTGTCCTTCCTCTGAGTGCCACCAGGTCTCCCCCTCCAGGGGACATGGTCAGTCATAGGGGAGGGGAAAAATGGGAAAATGGGGCGGGGGGAGGAATGGGAGGATACAAGGGATGGGATAAACATTGAGATGTAACAGGAATAAATTAAGAAAAAAAATTGGCTGTTTTGGTTTCTCCCGGGGTCAAAATAAAAATAACAATTTAACCTCCATTTTTACCTTATACTCAATTTAACATTTGATGGTCTGAGAAATGGTAACTCAGGCTTAGACCTTGATCACAATGGTCATTGTAGTGATACAGTTTGTTTTTTCTTAAGAAGTGAACAGAGATTCGTTCTTCCCTCCTTGAGCCCTCCTTATGACTCAGCCTCTGTTGACTGGTGGACTGTAGCATAATTATACATTACTTTACAGCTAATATCTTCTTGTAAGTGAGTACACACCAAGTTTGTCTTCCTGGGTTTGGGTTACTTACCCAGGATGAGTATTTCTAGTGCCATCCTTTGCCTCTAAATTTCATGATGCCAGTTTTTTAACAGCCAGGTAGTATCCATTATGTAAATGTAACACATTTATGTGGGGAGTAGGCAGGAGGGGCACAGTGAGAGAAAACTGTGAAAGATGACTGGAACTGGGTAATATTGGAAGACAATGTAGAAATCTATTGTATGGAAACCCCATGGTATCTATGAACTTGACCCTAGTAAATACCCCTAGTAATAGAGGATATGAAGACTGAAGTTGCCATTTTCTTTAACCAGGCCAGCCTTCAAATGGTAGGAATGGGACATCAATACAAAATCTCCAACCTACCATTTGCCCTGCCTGGAAGATGTGCTGATATAAAGGGGGCACAGAACTTGAAGGAGTGGCCAACCAATGACTGATCCAACTTGAGACCCATGCCATAAAAGGAATCCCCTGCCTGATACTGTCTGACACTACCTGACAGTGCCTGACACTGCCTGAAGGACAGAAACAAACATGATTGACAAAAAGAAATCAATGATTCTTAAAGATATTCTTCTATACTCTTAGACTAGAACCTAACACAATCATCAACAGAGAGGGTTTATGTAGTAACTGACTGTAGCATATGCAGGGACACAGAGGCAGACATTAGGTGGAATTTGAAGAATCCTGTGGAACACTAGAAAGTTTGTAGGAACCAGAGGTGTCTAGAACCCGACCCATGGAGTCAATTAAGCAGGATTCATGGGGAGTATGAAGACTAAAGTGACAATCAGGGTTCATTATAGGTTTGAGCCAGGTCCTCTGCATATATGTTATGGTTGTGTACCTTGGTGTTCTTGTGAAACTCTTAACAGTGGGATTGTGATATATGGTTTTTTTAACACAAAAATTTATTTATAGAAATGAAACATATATGATTTTAAATTTGTTTATTCTACAGCATGTCAAGAGGCAACACTTAGAATAATGAAATTCATTGTGTGCAGAAAAAAAATGATGCCCCAGTACAAGGCTGAAGGCTATAAGCATTCCTGCCCAGCAAGTATATTAACAAACTCTGGAAATTTTTTATCTTAAATATGGTGGAGACAGCACTCCTCCCAAAAAATCATAGATAGATAATGCTTCTATAAGTAGCAGACATATCTTTTTCAACAGCACACCCATTACTAAGTTCCTTGCCATTTTCCTTTGAAGAGGTCTTCACCCGTCCTCCTATAAATAATCCTATTTCCAGCCACAAGTCCATTAGAAACCAAGATATTTAAGTGGAAGTGGGCATCATCAGGTGTGGGAAAGGTCAAAATAGTGTGGTGAGGGGGATATAAAATCCAAATTCGTTATAAATATCTATAAAAATTATCTTAATGAAATCCATTTTATGTGTAGTGAATAAATATTAGTAAAATATAGAAACCTGGAATGTGTGTGGCGCAGAGAAGGAAAGAAAAAGAAAGGAGAGGAACACGGAGGAAGAAGGAGAGAGAATAAAAAGGGTCCTGAAAAGGTGCACTTGGCATGGCAAGCTAATGTGAAAATAATACGCGCTTTGTCACCATTTGGATTGCCCTTCCAGATAGAGGTTGCGTTCAATGAGACTCTAGTTGAAAGCATTTCTCTAGTCTCATTTAAAAGGTTATACATAATGAGATTTCTGCCATGGTGGGAAAGTTAAAAATTCTGGGTGAGTTGCCAAATCTTTTGATTGCAAAAAGTGCTTTTAATATACTACAGAGCATTTGTCTTTGCTCACAGCAAAATGCCAGAGCCATGCTTCCCTTCCAGGACCTGATATTCTCCACAGAACCATTTATCTTAAATTCCCAAGCAGAGCTCTCTTTAAATCCACTGGAGGAGCTGTGATCAGGTGTGTCAGGCTAGAGTCTGGGGCCCAGGGAGGGGCCATCTACAGCCTTTGTAATCACTGGAAATTCCTGGACTCAGACAAGCACTGCATGAACTGCTTTCATAAAGTCAACATATATTGGATGAACACTGTCTATGGGTCCACATACTGAAAAGTGGCAGCACATGACAAACACTTCTCCCCAGAATCTGTAACACCCAGAATACTCACAGACATCTGCAAGAGTTGAGCAGAAGGAATAACAAAGGAAGAAAACTGGGCAAGTGAAGGTATTGTTTTCTTTTAAGACAATATGAATTGGTCACTGCCTGACTTCCATTTTAAACATAAAGCTGTAAATAACAATGTAGAAGATGTTTTGAGTTTGAAGTCAGATGCCATCTAGTGATGTTAGACCTACACACTGTCCAAGAGGGGAATGTGAGAGTTGAGGTGAGTAAGAAGAGTTTAGGAAGACCTCTTACACTGGAATATGAGCCTAGGGCAAAAATACAGAAACCATCACAGTCAGAAGTACCTCATTCATTTCTGGGAGCTTGCACAGTTGGCTCTTCTCAGTGCTGCACTTCTGGCATTGCCTGTTTTTGTCTCTGATGCTTATGCATGGTCTTCAAACCCACAGCTGGGCCAGCTATAGATAGGCTGCTTCTGCCTATCCTGTTACTGCCTGGGCTGTATCTCTTTCTCTACACCCCAAATATAAGCTCTGGTAAGGCCTCTGTAAAGCATTTGCTAGGCATCTGTAGGAATCACACTACAGAACCAGCAGCCTAGCTTTCTTGAGCCCAAGCTCTTGCTGTTTGCTTTCCCCTGATCACACCAGATCTACTTTGAAAGTAGTTCTTTCATTGACTCTCATTTAAAGCTGGTATTTTTCTGCCTAAGATGATCATGGAGTGGATTCTAATTTGTTTCCACTGCTAATCACTTTCTGCGACCTATGTTGTTCTTGAAAAACGCAGAAAATCAATTCTCATGTATATAGATTCATATGAAAATGTGGTTATATAAATATTCCACAGAATGTACTCAGACAATTATCATCACCTAAAGGTAGTCACAGATTTTGACGCACATATGAATAATGCAATATTCCATTGGTTACATTTTAATTGGGATATAATTGTATGTGAAGCCCTGGTGAAATGGATCTGGATCCTGGATGGAGTACATGCAGTTTTACCAATGGGATTACTAAAATCCAGTTCTTACAAAAAAAAAAAAAAAAAAAAGAAAATATGCAACAATACTGGACAATATATTTCACTACAATATCAAATTATTGTGATATGCTTTGTCTCAAATTTTAATATCAATAAGAACACTTGAACCATACACACTATTCTTGTCCCAACTTTTGCCAATACTGGTTATCTATTGCTTTTTTTTTTTTTTTTTTTTTTTTTTTTTTTTTTTTTAGTGCCATTAATAGAGGGGAGTAAGAACTTGTGGCTTCAGTTAGAATTTCTCTGCTGATGTTTAGTGGCAGTATTCCTGTTGGTCATCACATGATTCATAAACCTTTATTCTAGTCCTGTTGTGTGTAAATAAAATTCACTACTTATCAGTTGCTTCGTGTTTATGTATTTTTGCATATCAACCCATTATCTTAGGTAGCAGTTACCAATAATCTCTCTAATCTTTATAATTCATCTACACTTTATTTTATTTTATGTTTGCTTTATAGAAAGGATTTCTTTTAGTTCATGTAATCCCTGCTATCTGATTTCTGTTCTTGTATTACTTTGATCATATCCAAGAATCCACTTCGCAGATGAATCTCATAGATCTTTCTGCTTATAGTTTCTTCTGATAGCTTTACAGTGTATAAGGTTTTTGTTTAAACTTTTTATCTATTTTGAGTTGATTTAGTATGTAATGTGAGAAAATCTCTAATTCCATTCTTCAGTACAGATGTTCCAACTTCTCCCAAAACTGCCTGCTGAAAAGACTTGCATATTGTTGCTGAGAAATTAAATTTTATTATATTCCCTCAAGGGTATAGATTGGAGATTCATCGCAAACATCAAAATAGAATAATAATGTGATTCTTCAATCCAATCACTCAGTCTCTATCCAAACAACAATCAGTACCTCAAAGCAAGGTTTACAGTTCCACAGTGACTATAGAATTACTCAAGGAGTGATATCCATGTATATATCTGTAAGTGCATGAGTGGTGCAGGAAAAGGAAAACTAATACACCACTCACATAGTGAAATACACAGAGGCCAAAGAGCATATAAACATGAAGGAAAATGTACCTCATGAAATAGGCTAGGAATGGAAGGACAAGTATGCCATGGTCTCATTTATATGTAGAATGGAAAAATAGTAACAAGTAGAAGTTGAAAGTACAACTGAGAGGAGCATTATGACAAAGCCAGGGAACATACAGTAAGACTTGGATAGGGAGAAGGAATCAAGTCAAGTTATCTGTTGTACAGTTTCATGCTGCAATGATCACACACTGTATTCCCTAAAACTGAGATGAATATAGATTTAGTCCCTTTCACATCAAGTAAGTCCATTTTCCATTAAAAAAGAAGATGAAAATTAGAAGGGAAAAAATAAGAGAAATAAAAGGAGAAGCAAAAAGAGAGAGACCAAGGGGGATGGAGGAGAGGAATAGAAGGAGATCTTTTTATTATTATTATTAATTTATTATTGTTACATCTGAATGGTTATCCCATCCTTTGTATCCTCCCATTCTTCCCTCCCTCCCATTTTCCCCTTATTCTCCTCCCCTATGACTGTTCCTGAGGGGGATTACCTCCCCCTGTATGTGCTCATAGGGTATCAAGTCTCTTCTTGGTAACCTGCTGTCCTTCCTCTGAGTGCTTTAAGTTTTAAGTTAACACATTCATAGTTTGATAGTGGAAAGAACATTTATTTTCCATTTACACAGACTTCTAGGTAGATCTTCACTCTGAGAAGCTTTGTAAATTATGCAGTGAATGTTCTTTGTTAAAGTCTGCACAAGGACTGAGTCAGAGAGCATTGTGTTGGGTGGGCAAAGTTGCCACGACAGATGTAAGCTGAAGATTTATAGGGGGAATTAAAATTTGCATCCTTACTGGCTATTTGGTTGACGGCTAGTAATAGTGTCCTAGGAGGTGTAGCTTGCATGTCTGGCATCTACAGAACAAATGGCTTGAGCTTGCGCTGACCTTGACATCATTATGAATTATTTTAACAAGGGAAAACTTGGGAAAACATCTCTAATGTATGAGATTCGAGCAAGCTAAATGCAGCAGCTGGAGTAAAGGTCTTCTCTGTCTGTTTACTGGGTTCTGGAGTCATGCCAGGCATTGAAAGCTGGCATAAATATGTAGATCACTTTGCCACCAACCAAGTTTGTACCAGGGTTTAGAATTCTTTTCCATTAATATTTGCAATAACCTGTAAATTTTAAAAGGACATGAAGCAGAAAGTTATTAAAATATTCACAGTATTATAATATATGGAATCATGAAAGGCAACTTCTGAAGGGAACCACATGTCATAAGATCATAACACAAGTAATTGTACCAGAGGAGGAACTGAACTCGCCTTATTTCTCATTCCAGTTTGCCTATTTGAGTACTAGGTGGGTTAGAAAAGAAGAAGAAAACATAAAAACATATTGATTCTGTCTTTTTGCTCTGTAAGAGGAACAGTGGCTCTGTAAGGCCTCTGTTTTTTCTAGATTCTGAAGTTCATGAGTAAATGAATGTAAATAGAAGATGCAAAAACCTAGAGAGACCAAAGGTAGAAATCACAAAGTATTGGAAAGAGGATGCAATTTAGTGGCAAAATGTCTCTAGTGTTCAGATTAGTCTCTCTGTCTCTCTCTGTCTCTCTGTGTGTCTCTCTGTGTGTCTGCCTCTGTCTCTGTATCTGTCTCTGTCTCTCACTCTAGATCCACATGTGGGGTCTGGGCCCCGTGTCTGGCAGGTCAGTTGAGAACAGATGGGCTTTGAGATCAGAGGTCTTGTTTCTCACTCAGGGGTGGCTAAAGCGCTTTAGGGGAAAGGCTCATGGCTTGGGCACAAAACCATGTTCCCAGCCTCTCCAGGGAAGTGGGAAATGAGTTCTCACACCAAGTGTTGCAGTTAACTCTTTTTAGAAGGAGACTGCAGTTCTCAAAAGGCAGTGGAGACTCAGGAACTCCACAAATGTTACAACTCCTCATGCACAGGTCAGTGTATAGAAAGTGGGAAAATGCCTGAAACCAATCAAAAGGCAATGAAAGTGTCAGTATCAGAAGGAATGGCAACTTTGGCATCCCAAAGGCTTATGATGGTACCCCAGTGCTACGAATCTCTGGTCCATCTACATTGCCAGGCAGGCAAGGGAATTGGGTGAGTGTCCAAAACCCATTGACAGATGGGGTAAGACACCAGTCCTGGGGTGCTTCACCAACATCAGCACCGAACTATAGGCAGTGGTTGAGGAGGCACCTGCAGCTGCAAAGGCAGTTTTACCCTTGCTGCCTGATCACTGAGCATCCAGAAGTGGTTCCCCTTCCCCAGAATAGATGGAGTCTCAGATGGCCATGGTGGGGGGATGGCAAGCAAGAGAGCATGAGCTCAAGCAAAGCACAAGCACATACCAGCACCTGGCATGCCAGCCAGCCTTTTTTTTTTTTTTTTTTTTTTTATAAACCTAGGGCAGCGAGAAGGGGTTTTGAAGGTGAATGTGTCTCATTCACTAGGGATAAAAGTGCCAGAATACTTCATCTACATACAGTGCCTCAGTAACATGGGGCCCCATCACAAGAAGGAGAAAACAGTACTGAATGATACTATGTGTGAGGGCGTAACTTATAGGACTATGTGACAAAATCTGGATTTACCAGATCATGTGGAATGAGGACTCCTGCTAAGAAAGGGATTCCATCTGTATAGATGGAGGGAAAAGAGCTATCCAGAGAAGTCAGACTTCCACCTTATCCAGCAGAGTCTCTCTCTCTCTCTCTCTCTCTCTCTCTCTCTCTCTCTCTCTCTCTCTCTCTCTCTCTCTGTGTGTGTGTGTGTGTGTGTGTGTATGTGTGTGTGGTGTGTTGAGAGAGGGGAGAAGACAGTAGAATGTATAGTAACAATTGTAAGAAGGTGTCACCACAAAAATATTCAAGGAGAATTTAAAGCTAACTATTAAACTGGATTCTAAGACTTAGTATTCATCTGGAGTGCATGTAGGACTAAATAAAAAAGGGCCATCTTATAAGAATGTCAGTTCCTTTGACTCAACATATGAGTCGCTAGATGCTGTGGCCACTGCCTTTCTGAGGATCTTGCAATGAACTCAGTGGTTTCCATCCAACCTCAGATCCCTTAGTAATGGATAGGATGAAGCCACTCACACGAAAACTAAACACTCACTTCTGATGGGCAAAGGCTGATGAAAGGTGCTGCTATGTTTGTGCCCCGAGAGCGTACAAAACAGAAAGCTTGCTTCTCTTTTCTTTTCTTATTTATTTTTCAAAGAGGAGCTCTTGTAGCTCAATCTGATTTAGAATTCACTGTATAGCTTAAAGTAACCTTAAACTTTTGATCCATCTGCCTCCATAAACCAGCACACAGGCCTGTGTTAGCATACACAATTTATAGGATACTAGGTATCAAACCCAGGCCCTTAGTAGCACTAGGCAACTTACCAGCTGAGTATTGTAACAACTGAGTTACACCACAACCCCCCCAAACTAACAGATTTTTTTAAAAGATATTTCTGTGATGACATCTTTATAACATTCAGAGTCAAATAAATAGAAAAGCCCAATAGTGTTATAAAGGCAAATTTGTTGTACTATTTATATACTTAATTGACATTCATCTAAAGTGTTTTTAAAAATTTATTTTAATAATTTATTCAGATTATATCCAGATTGTTATCCCCATGCTTGTATTTTCTCATTTTGTAAGGAATTATCTACTGAATGCCTATTGTATCCATGAACATGCTAAGGTATGGAAGATGTTAAAAACACTATTTGTATTAGATTGTTTTTGAAAAAAAAAAAGAGCATTTAGATATGCAGGACATATAAATGTTGTGTGTGAAATGAAATTACAAGTGTTTTTTGGCAATTTTATAGTACAAACAATCTTTTTTTTTAGTTTTTATAATTTTTTTGTTTCTATTTTTTTTTATTAATTTATTCTTGTTACATCTCAATGGTTATTGCATCCCTGTATCCTCCCATTCTTCCCTCCCTCCCATTTTCTCCTTATTCCCCTCCCCTATGACTGATCCTGAGGAGGGACTTCCTCCCCCTGTATATGCTCATAGGATATGAAGTCTTTTTTTAGTAAACTGCTATCCTTCCTCTGAGTCCCACCAGGTCTCCCCTTCCAGGGGACATGGTCAAATATGAGGGACCAGAGTACGTGAGAAAGTCATATCCAACTCTCCACTCTACTGTGGAGAATATTCTGACTATTGGCTAGATCTGGGTAGGAGTTTAGTTTACCACCTGTATTGTCCTTGGCTGGTGCCTAAGTTTGAGTGGGACCCCTGGGCCCAAATCTGCCTATCATAAAGTTATACTTGTAGCTTTCTAGGACCCTCTGGGTCCTTCTACTTTGCTATTCTCCCATGCTTCTCTCATCTAGAGTCCCAATAGGATGTCCTCCCCTCTGTCCCAGTTTCCTGGTAAGTAAAGGCTTTCGTGGGACATGCCCCTTGGGCTAGTATGCAGATATAAGTGAGTATATACCCTTTCAGTCTTTCTGCTTCTGGGTTAACTCACTCATTATGATCATTTCTAGTTCAATCCATTTGCCCACAAATTTTGAAAATTCCTTGTTTTTAATAGCTGAGTAGTATTCCATAGTGTATATGTACCACAGTTTCTTTATCCATTATTCTCCTTAGGGACACTTAGGCTGTTTCCATGTTCTGGCTATTATGAATAAGGCTGCTATGAACACGGTTGAGCAAATTTTCTTGTTGTGTGCTGGAGCATCTTCTGGGTATATTCCAAGGAGTGGAATAGCTGGGTCTTGAGGAAGCCCTATACCCAGTTTTCTGAGATAGCACCAGATAGATTTCTAAAGTGGCTGTACTAGTTTGCATTCCCACCAGCAATGAAGGAGTGTCCCTCTCTCCCCACATCCTTGCCAGCATGTGGTGTCACTTGAATTTTTGATCTTAGCCATTCTGATGGGTGTAAGATGGAATCTCAGAAGTGTTTTGAATTGCATTTCCCTGATGACTAAGGAGGTTGAGCATTTCTTTAAATATTTCTCAGGCATTTGATATTCCTCTGTTGAGAATTCTCTGTTTAGTTTCAAGCCCCATTTCTCAATTGGATTATTTGGTTTGGTGGTGTTTAATTTCTTGAGTTCTTTATATATTTTGGATATTAGACCTTTGTCAGATGTACGGTTGGTGAAGATCTTTTCCCAGTCTGTAGGCTGTCACTTTGTTCCCTTGACAGTGTCTCCTGCCTTACAGAAGCTTCTCAGCCTCATGAGGTCCCATTTATTAATTGTTGACATTAAGGCCTGAGCTGTTGGTGTTCTGTTCTGAAAGTTCTCTCCTGTGCCAATATATTCCAGGCTCTTCCACACTTTTTCTTCTAAGTGACTTAGTGTCTTTGGTTTTATGTTGAGGTCTTTAATCCACTTGGATTTGAGTTTTGTGCAAGGTGACAAATATGGGTCCAGTTTTATTTTTTTACACATAGACCTCCAGTTAGACCAGCACCATTTGTTGAAGATGCTATCCTTTTTCCATTGAATGGATTTGGCTTCTTTGTCAAAAATCAAGTGACCATATATGTGTGGATTCATATCTGGGTCTTTGATTCGATTCCACTGATCAACAAGCCTGTTGCTGTGCCAGTACCATGCTGTTTTAATTACTATTGCTTTATAGTACAGTTTGAGATCGGGTATGGATATTTCTCCGGAGCACCTTTTATTGTACAAGATTGTTTTAGCTATTCTGGGTTTTTTGTTTTTCCATATGAAGTTCAGAATTGAACTTTCATTGTCTTTAAAAAATTGTGTAGGTATTTTGATAGGGATTGCATTGAATCTGTAGATTGCTTTTGGTAGGATGGCCATTTTTATTATGTTAATTCTCCCAATCCATGAGCAAGGAAGATCATTCCATCTTCTCATGTCATCTTCAATCTCTTTCTTCAGAGTTTTGAAATTTTTTTTCAAATAAGTCCTTCACTTGCTTAGTTAGAGTAACTCCTAAATATTTTATATTGCTTGTGGCTAATGTGAAGGGTATGGTTTTCCTAATTTCTTCCTCTGCAAACTTGTCATTTTTATATAGGAAGGCTACAGACCTTTTTGAGTTAATTTTGTATCCAGCCAATTTGCTGAAGGTGTTTATCAGCTCTCTGGTGGAATTTTGAGGATCATTATCATATCATCTGCAAATAGGCATAATTTGACTTCCTCCTTTCCAATGTGGATATCCTTGATCTCCTTTTGTTGTCTTATTGCTCTGGCTAGAACTTCGAGTACTATATTGAAGAGATATGGAGTGAGTGGACAGCCTTGCCTTGTTCCCAATTTTGGAGGAATTTCCTCGAGTATCTCACCATTTACTTTGATTTTGGCTATTGGCTTGCTGTGTATAGCCTTTGTTATGTTGAGGAAAGTGCCTTGTATCCCTGATCTCTCTAAAACTTTAAACATGAATGGGTGTTGGCTTTTATCAAATGCTTTCTCTGCATCTAAAGATATGATCATGTGGTTTTTTATCTTCAGTTCGTTTATATGGTGGATTACATTGCTGGATTTCCATATATTAAACCATCCCTGCATGCCTGGAATGAAGCCTACTTGGTCATGATGAATGATATCTTTGATGTGTTCCTGTATTCCTATTGCAAGTATTTTACTTAGTATTTTTGCATCGATATTCATAAGAGAAATTGGTCTGAAATTCTCTTTCTTTGTTTAGTCTTTGTGAGGTTTAGGTATCAATGTGACTATGGCCTCATAGAATAAATTTGGTAATGTTCCATCCATTTCTATCTTTTGGAGCAGCTTGAAGAGTATCGGTATTAACTCGCCCTTGAAGGTCTGGTAGAATTCTGCACTGAAACCATCTGGCCCTGAGCTCTTTTTGGTTGGGAAACTATCAATGATTGCTTCTATTTCTGTAGGAGAAATGGGACTATTTAGCTTGTTTATCTGCTCTTCACTCAACTTTGGCAAGTGAAATTGTTCAAGAAAATAGTCCATTTCCCTTAGAGTTTCAAATTTTGTGGCATATATGCCTTCAGTATAGGATCTTATGATTCTTTGTATTTCTTCAGTGTCTGTTGTTATGTCTCCCTTTTCGTTTCTGATTTTGTTGATTTCAACACTGTCTCTCTGCCTTTTAGTTAGATTGGCTAATGGTCTTTCTATCTTGTTGATTTTCTCAAAGAACCAGCTCTTGGTTTTGTTGATTCTTTGGACTGTTTTCTTAGTTTCTAATTTGTTAATTTCAGCCCTGAGTTTGATTATTTCCAGAAGTCTACTCCTTTTGGGTGTTTCTGCTTCTTTTTTTTTCTAGGGCTTCCAGTTGTGTTGTTAAGATGTTTGTGTGTGATGTTTCCAATTTCTTTTTAAAGGCACTTAGTGCAATGAATTTTCCTCTTAGCACTGCTTTCAATGTATCCCACAAATTTGGGTATGTTGTTCCTTCATTTTCATTGAATTTCAGAAACTCCTTGATTTCTTTCTTTATTTCTTCCCTGACCCAGGTGTCATTTAGCAGAGAGTTGTTGAGTTTCCACATACGTGTAGGCTTTTTGTTATTTCTGTTGTTGTTGAATTGCAGCCTAAGAGCATGGTGATCTGATAGGATACAAGGTATTATTTCAATCCTCTTGTATCTATTGAGTCTTGCTTTGTGATCTACGATATGATCAATTTTTGAGAAGGTTCCATGGGGTGCAGAGAAGAAGGTATATTCTTTCTTGTTTGGGTGAAAGGTTCTATAGATATATGTTAGATCCATTTGACCCATGGCATTGGTTAATGATGTTATTTCTCAGCTTAGTTTCTGTTTCAATGACTTATCCTTCAGTGAGAGTGGGGTGTTGAAGTCTCCCACTATTATTGTGTGGGGATCAATGTGTGGTTTAAGCTTTTTTAGCAGATCTTTTACAAATGTGGGTGCCCTTGTATTGGGAGCATAGATGTTCAGAATTGTGATGTCATCTTGGTTGACTTTACCTTTGATGAGTATGAAGTGTCCTTCCTCATCCCTTTTGATTAATTTTGGTTGAAAGTCTATTTTGTTCAATATTAAAATGGCTACGCCTGCTTGCTTTTTGTGACTATTTGCTTGGAATATTTTTTCCAACCTTTTACCCTGAGGTAATGCCTATTGTTATGGGTGAGATGTGTTTCTTGAATGCAGAAGAATGTTGTATCTTGTTTATGCACTCATTCAGTTAGTCTGTATCTTTTTATTGGAGAATTGAGACTATTGACGTTGAAGGATATTATTGACCAGTGACTGTTAAGAGTCTTAATTTTGATGTTGGTTCCAGTCAAGCATTTGTGTAGTTGTGTTTTTGCCATGGTATATTTATCTATTTCCTGAGTAGTTTTGATTGTAGCTTGACCCTTTGGGATGGAGTTTTTCTTCTAGTACCTTCTGTAAAGCTGGATTTGTGGATAGGTACTGCTTGAATTTGTTTTTGTCATGGAATATTTTGTTTTCTCCATCGATGGTTATTGATAGATTTGCTGGGTAAAGTAGTCTCCCTGGCACCTGTGGTCTCTTAGGGTTTGCAGGATCTCTGTCCAAGCCCTTCTGGCTTTTATGGTCTCTGCTGAGAAGTCGGGTGTAATTCTGATAGGTTTGCCACTAAATGTTATTTGGCCTTTTTCCCTTGCAGCTTTTAATATTTTTCTGTGTTCTGTATGTTTTGTGTTTTGATTATTATGTGACGGGCAGTTTTTCTTTTCTGGTCAAATCTATTTGGTGTTCCTTAGGCCTCTTGTATGTTTATAGGCATCTCTTACTTTAGATTTGGGAAATTTTCTTCTATGAATTTGTTGAGAATAGTTTCTGGGCCTTGGCGTCTGATATCTTCTCTTTCTTCAATGCCCATTATCCTCAGATTTCTTCTTTTCATGGTGTCCTTAATTTCTTGGATGTTTTGTGTCAGGAGTTTTCCAGATTTGGCATTTTCTTTAATGGTTGCTTCAAGATCTGTGATTGTATCTTCTAGGCCTGAGATTCGTTCTTCCATCTCTAGGATTCTGTTAGAAAAGCTCACCTCTGTGTTGTTCACCTTCTTCTCTGAGGTCTCACGTTCTCATTTTTCTTCTGTCTTTGTGTTTATCATTGAATACATTTTCATCTTCAGATCTTGAACTGATTTTTTGATTTCTTTCATCTGATTGTATATTCCTGAGTTTCTTCCACTGCCCTTTTATAGGTCTTCAGAGTTTGAACCGTTTTCTTGATTTCTTTCATCTGGTTGTTTGCATTTTCCTGCAATTTTTCCAGTTCCACTCTATGTGCTTCTTTTATGTCTCTCACCTGTTTGGCTGCATCTTCCTGCATTTGATTATGAATTTTATTTGTTTCCTCCATTACCATCCTCATTACTAAGGATTTGAGGTCATTTTCTGTCAGGAGCCATAGGACCTTGCCTGACCTGCCCCGGTGGCTGAGAGGCCCTGCTGGCTGAAAGCCACAGCTGTCTGCATACTTGAGATAATTATTCTGCCTGGCAACCACAAAGATCCATCCTGACCTTGAGAAAGAGAACATTCGGGGTATCGCGACTTCTGAATAATCGCCCACTCCACACCTGCTGTCCTTGGGCCTGGCCCAGAAGATTTTGTAACTTTCCACTGCATTCCTTCCTACCCCCGCCCTCTTAGAAGCTTACTTTAAATTTGGATACCCCCTTACAATAAACAGCCCTCGATAAGCAACGTTTTCCTGGGCCCGTGTCTCTGTTCTTGCCCTATTCTTTATTCACAGGTCGCGACCTTCCTCGCCACTCCACAAATAACTGAACCCGTGGGTCAGGGACAATTTTCTTGTATTTTCATTGAATTTAAGTTCTCTGGGTTGTTTTCTTTGGGATAGCTGGAAACAGGAGATGCCATGTTGTTTTGTTTTGTTTTGTTTTTTGCATATGCTTTTACACTGTCCTTTAGACATCTTGGTGTCTCTGTTTTTGTTGGGTAGCTTCCAGCATTGGATGGAGGGAGTCTGATGATAGATTCACTTGTTTTCTCATGATTTCTGTAATCTGGAAGCTCCGATGTTTCACTGGTGTGGATGGCAGGAGGTTAGTCCTGTCTTTTTGGACTCTTAGAGCCAGTGATCCTCAGCTGCCCTGTACTGTGGGTCCTGCAATCATTCTGGGTCTCTGAATGAGTGTTGGGTCAGGCCAAGGTATCCACAGCCTTCTGGGTCCCCTGCCAAGTCCAGCCAGGGACACTGGGCCCGAACCACGCGCCGAGCTCAGCTAGATTCTCAGGGCCCGAACCATTTGCTGAGCTCATCAAGGGATTCTGGGCCCAAAATGCACACAGGGTCCAGCCAGAAATTTTGGGCTGGGACTGCGCACCAAGCTCAGCTTGGGGCTTTTGGCCCAAAGTGCATGCTGTGGTCAGTTATTGACTCAGGGCCCGAACCGTCTGCCATGCTCAGCCAGGAATTCTGGATTCAAACTGCACAATGTGCCCAATCAGAGTTTTAGGGCCATGACTGTGCCAAAAGCTTAGCTAGAGTATCTAGGCCCAATCTGTCTGCCCCAAACTGCACGCCGAGCTCCACCTGAGTCTCTGAGGGCAGAATTGTGCACGAGCTCATCCAGGGACTCTGGACCCACACTGTGTGCTGATTTCAGCCCGGGACTCTGGGCCTAAACTGCATGGAGAGTCCAGTCAGAGTCTTAGGGCCGCCGAGCCTGTGCGCAAAGCTCAGCTAGTGTCTCTGGGCCCAATCTGCCTGACAAGTCCAGCTAAGGACTCTGGGCTGAATCTGCATGCTGATCTTAGCCTGGGTCAGTGCCCCAGAACTGCATGCTGAGCTGAGCTAGTATTTTGGGCAGAACTGCTCGCTCAGCTGAGCTAGCACCTCCGGTGGAACTGAGTGCTCCGCCCAGCCTGCATCACAGTAGGAGAACTGCAGCTGCACTGAGCTAGCGCCTCTGGTGGGACTGAGCGCTCTACCAAGCCTACGTCACAACAGGAGGACTGCGGCTGTGCTGAGCTAGTGCCTCAGGTGGAACTGAGCGCTCCACCTAGCCTGTGTCACAGCAGGGGAGCTGTGGTTGAGCTGAGCTAGTGCCTCAGGCAGAATTGCTTGCTGAGCTGAGCCAGCGTCTCCCCAGCACTACACACTGAGCTGAACCTGGGACTCTGGGGCTGAACTCTCCACCTAGTCCAGTTTGGATCTCAAGGCACCATGCACTCCTAATCCTGCCCAGAGTCCCCTCTTCCGCAGCAACTCCCACTGGCCACCACACCAATCGCCTCCATTGGAAGGCTCTGAGCTGCAAACTCAGCCACCACCGCTGGTGCCGCTGGTGCCGCTGTTGCTGCTGCTGCCTCTGCCGCTGCTGCTCTGATCCGAGAAAATCCGTGCTCCTCCTGTGTGCAGGGGCACGCAGGTCCTCCAAACCCTGGTCCTTCTGAACTGTGGAGCACTCCTGCTGCCATGGTGTGGGGACCTCGGTGTTCCTGACTCATAAATCTGTGCAATTCCCTGAATTGTTCACTGGAGCTTCCAAACACGGTCAACACTGCTCGCCGCCATCTTGGATCTCTCCAAACAATCTTTCCATATGAAACAAATAGAAAAAGCTTCCTAAATATGCTGATCTTTGAACTTGCTCTTGAAACACTGGGAGTTATGGGGATGAGGAAATAGCAAACTTTATCATAATATATATTTGCTGAGTTTGAAGCATTTATTATTACAAATATTTTTATATTTATGACTGTTATACATGCAATTTTAAGTCAACCAATGTATTTTTATCATCCTATCACCCATAAGCCTCTAATAGTATATCAAAGTTTATTCAAAATTTGTCATCAATTACACTTTTTAATGGAGAAATCTTAGTATGTTCATGGAGTGAAAAAGCAGGTACATTCTAGAGTAAAGATGAGGTAATAAAATGCAAATATGAAGGATAGTCTGCTGAAACAGTGAGTGTCACATGGATGTTTATCATTGCCTTGTGAGCTGAGCACAGTCCCCACCCTGCTCTGTAGTTTTGGCTAATTAACCATGATACATCCCTGAAAAGAAAAAAAAAAAGATAATAAATAATTTGATGGGTGAAGAATCTCATATAAATGAATAACAAGTATAAGGGAACACCTTTAATTAGATATTGATTATGGTATAGATCCATATTTGTCACTTGCTGTGCTTTTATGTAGCCTTATAGAAGCAGTGTGCTTGTAACTTGTCCCTTAAACACATACTTGAAAGACTAAATACAAGGAAGATCTCACCATCAAGGTGAATAATAAATTAGATTCAAATTCAAGGTGAAAGGTGTACAGGCTCACAAATGACAAGGAAAACATAAAGGATTCAGATTTCCTTGAAAGAGAGAGAGAAAGAGAGAGAGAGAGAGAGAGAGAGAGAGAGAGAGAGAGAGAGAGAGAGTTCCACAATAAACATGTTGGCTCCTTCATCTCAAAGCCAGGCAGGACTTAGCAAAGCCACAGTGCTAAAATGCATGAAGCCCCTGCCTGACAATAACCCTACCTTGGGCTGGTGGCGACATAAGAAAAAACATACTTGCCAGGTATAATGCAATCAGCCCTAGACATAGATGGCGACGGATGCCTTTTTGAGTCACCAGGAAGAAATGACATTTTGAGGTAAGGAAGTTTAAGCTCAAGTGGACCATGGTCTTCTTCCATAAGATTCTTCTTATATGGAAACTTTGTTACAGCGCTTCCTTCCCAATATTTCTTCTCTTTATCTCTTTCAATGGCCCCCCACCTCTCTTCTCAATACTGACATGAAATATCTAACCGAGATTGGCCTCAGATTCATGACGATCCTCTTGCATCAAACTCTGAGTGCTGAGATGATGACATTCATTATCCTTCACTCTTGCCTCACTATTTATTTCTATTCTTCTATTTTTATCTATTCATTTTATTGAAAATAGATTCCTTTCACATACAACACATCCTAATCATAGTTTCTCCTCCCTTTACTTCTCCAAGTGTCCCATCCTACCCACCCAGAACCACTCCCTTTCTGTCTCTCACTAGAAAAGACCAGGTTTCTAACAAAGAATAAATAAACATAGTAAGATAAATATAATAAGATGAAGTAAGAACTATCATCTCAAAATTGGACATAGCAACCCAGCAGGGAGTAAACAACCCAAGAAAAAACACAAGAGTCAGAAACCCATTGCTATGCATGGTTAAGAGTCCCATAAAATACTAAGTTAATTAATATAATATATGTGCAAAGAACCTGGGGCTGACACATGTAGGCCTTGTGCTTGCTGCTACAGTGCCCATGAGATCATATGCCCCTTGCTTAGTTGACAGAAATGGCCTTCTTCTCATGGTATCATTTTTACCCTCAGGCTCATACAATTGTTTTGCTGTCTCTTCTGGATGATACTCTGATCTCTGAAAGGAGTTATTTGATGAATACTGCCCATTTATACTATCTCTTCCTGTGATATGTGGCTGTGGGTCTGTGCATCTGTTCCCAATTGCTAAAGAAAGAAGCCTTTCTGATGAAGACTTGGTAAGGTACAGATCTATGAGGATAGCAGGACATTATTAGAAGTCATTCTATAAATACTTTTATTTATTTATTTATTTATTTATTTATTTATTTATTTATTGAGACTAGTAATATTTGGTCTTACCCTAGGTCTCTGCTATCTACAATATGGTGCTTGGTAACCCATTTTGTGTTGGATATGGGTTTCTTTTCATTGTGGGGGCCTTATGTCACATCAGATATTGGTTGTCTACTGCTACCAGTTCTGTTCTACCATTGTCATATCATATTCTGCAGGCAGGACAAATTGTGTGTTAAAGGTTGTGTGACAGGTTGGTGTCCAGGATTCCCTTTTGGAAACCTAAAATGAACTGTTCTAGACAAAAGAGGAAAGAATTTGGGGGTAAATGCTCCATGTAGGCACCATGTTGTCTGCTCCATGCTCAACAAGTTTTGTGGGTGCTCTTTTTGCCAATGTAGCCCATCAGGCAATTTTAGATAGCAACCTGTTGTCCCAAAAACAACATGGATTGTTTGAGGAATTTCATGGGCCTTCAATGAGTGCAACCCAGTCCTGTTAGTGGGATGGCTAGTGTGAATTACTTGCTTAAAGAAATCCAGTAAAATACAAATGAAAAATTAGAGTAAATAAAAAATGAAAGAAATCCAAGGAAAAACATATAAACAGTTGAAAGAAAAGAATAAAACAGCTCAAGACCTAAAAACAGAAGTAGAATTTTTAAAAACTGACAAAATTTTGGAAATAAAAAAGTTTAGAAATTCAAACAGGGACTAGAGAAGCAAGATTAACCTATAACATACAAGAGATGTAAGAAAGATTTCAAGAGTAGAAAACAAATAGACTACAAGATACAATAGAAGAAATAAATATGTAAGTAAAAGAAAATAATAAATCAAAAAACTCCTTAAAAACCATCCAAGAAATCTGACACACTATGTGAAGGACAACTCTAAAAATAATTAGAATAGAGGAATGAGAAAAATCCTGTCTCAATGACTCAGAAAATAATTCCAAAAAAATCATAGATGGATGTTTTCCAAATCTAAAGAAGAAGAAACCTATAATGGGACAAGAAACATATAGAACACCATATAGATTAGATCAGAAGAGAAAGTCCTCTTGCAAAACTATAATTAAGACACTAAACATACAAAACAAAAAATTATATTAAAAATGCAAGGAAAAACACTAAGTAACACATAAAGTCAGAGCTATTAGAATTACAGTGGAGTCTCTAAAAGCCAGAAGAGCCTGAACAGATGAATTTAAGAGACCACAGATGTTAGGCCAGATTATCTTACTCAGTGTAACTTCCAATCATCATAGATGAAAAAACAAACAAACAAAAAAACAAAACTAAACTGAACAAAAAATAAGAAATTCCATGATAAAATCAAATTTGAACAACATTTATCTACAAATCCATTCATACAGAAGGTACTAGAAGGAAAAATCCAACTTAAGAAGGATAGCTACATCCATGAAAACACAAGAAATAATCTTACAGCAGAAAAATAACAAGAATAGAAATATAGACACAGATATTCTCTCTCTCTCCTTCCCCCTCTTCCTCACTCTCATACATGCACCACTACCACTACCACCGCCATCACCACGGCCACCACCACCAGCAGCAACAACAATAACAACAAGAGAACACAAATCTTAAAAAAAATGGTCATTAATATATCAATATCAGTGGTCTCAGTTCCCAATAAAAAGATACAGAATGCATGCAAAAACAGGATTCATCCTTTAGTTGCATCCAAGAAATACACCTCAACATCAAAGATAGACATTACATCAGAATAAAGAAATGCAAAAAGATATTCCAAGAAAATGGATGAAGGAAGAAAGCTGGAGTAGCCATTTTAATATCTAAAAAATTGACTTCAAACCAAAACTAATCAAAAGAGATGAGAAAGAACACTACACATTCATCAAAGGAAAAATCCAAGATGACACTTCAGTTCTTAGCATCTATGAACCAAGCATAAGGGTGCCTAAAAACAAAGGGTGTTTGTAAAAGAAGAACTGCTATGGCTTAAATAACGTATTGACCTTCACGTGCTGATGGTAGAAAACAACTTTCACCAATTGACATGTCATCTAGACAAATACTGAAAATAACATATGCTCTAAACCAAATTGACCTAATAGACATTTATAGAACATTTCACCCAAACACAAAAGAATATACCTTTTTCTCTACACCTCATGGAACTTTCTCCAAAATTGAGCATATACTTGGACTCAAAGCAAGTCTCATTAGATATAAGAAAATTGAAATAACTCTCTTAATCCTATCAGACCACCACAGATTAAAGCTAGATACCAACAAAAGAAACAATAGAAAGCTTACAAATGCATGGAATCTAAACAACTCTCTACTGAATGAAAAATGGGTCAAGCCAGAAATAAAGAAATTGAAGACATTCTAGAATTCAATGAAGATCAAGACAAAGCGGCACATTTTCATGTTCCGTCTTCCCACCATTCTGAGCCCCGTGTATTTTTCTCAGCTGAATCCACTACAGGTTATAATTTACTTTCTTAAATCCCAACAGCTTTGGTTCAAGTTGCTTTGGTCTTACTGTCTCCATGATTATGTCTGATTCATGCATCTTCACATTGAATATTAGAATACTTTCTTGTAAAACAAAATATGATAGAGTCATGTGTATCCATATATGCCTGTGATTCTAGCAGATGAGAGGCTGAGGTAGCAGGTTTGTGATGCATTTGAGACTAGGTGGAGCTATATGATAAATTGTTCTTCCTACAAAGATGTAGGGAGCTATACTCATCTCTACCAGAGATGCAGCCCTGTAGCTCACCTTCCATTATAACACGTAGCTGTTTGTATAGACCATATCAGGTAAAGATGTGAAACTTTTAGGATAGCACTAGATTACTCTAAATTTAATTATACATTTAAATAGTATCTATAGGAATTCTCAAAAAACTATATATATTCCACTTCAAACTCTCCAATTACTTTCCTAGATTTAGCTTATACCTTGTGATGAATTTCATGAAACTCTATTCAGAGGTAGCTGAGAACATGTCCTTGCTGATTTGTACTATATTCCTGAGTAGCCGTCTTATTTCCTAATCACCACTATTAAGAGTAACTCTGGAGTTCATGCCAGAGGCAGGCCCCATTCTCTCCACAACCATGGATAATGGGCCATCCATTGGCTACATCTGAACATGGGGTCTAGGTTTACTGTATGCACCATCCTTTGTTGATGCAACAGTTTGTTTAGGACCCCCTGGGTCCAAATTCCCCCCAGCCTTGATGGTCTCCTTGTGGGTCTCCTGAACTCTTTGGGTCCTTCCATCCTCCCATTCTTCCACTTTTAGATGAAAGAAACTGTTGCACGAACCAAAGACAATGCATGCAGTAAATCTAGACTGCCTGTTCAGATATAGCCGATGGACAGCTCATTCTCCATAGTTCTGAGGGGATCTGGTGCTGCCTCTGACATGAATTCTGATGCACCCCTCCCCCCATTTGATTATTTCCCCTTGGTGAGGGAGCCTAGGCAGGCACACAAAGGAAGGGGAAGCAGGCTATCTGTACAAGATCTAATAGGCTGTGGTCATATAGTGGGGTAGGAGGTCCTCTTCTGTCAGAGGTCTACGGGAGGGGAATATGGCAAAAGAGGGAGAAAGGGTGGGAACAGGAAGATACAAATGAGGGGATAACAATCAGGAAGTAATCTGAATAAATTATCATACATGTTTTAAAAATTCAAAAAATGTAACTCTGATTATCTGTGGCTCCTTGTGTATTTCCCACTGATCAACTATTTTTCTGTTCTTTAGGCAGGCCCTAGTGATCGCATTATCTAAAGGGTCCATATGAACAATGTCTTCTGATACTGCTGATACAATGTTTTGTTTTCTTTTTGGTTTTGAAAGAGGCTGCTTTTTTGGGAAATCTCTTAGTGCTCCTGTTTTCTCACACACCCCAAATATTACCTGGTTTATGTTCTATCTTCATAAAAACTCCTTATGCCTGCTAGGCAGTAAACAGTCAAGGCAGCCTCTCCAGACTTATTTCAGCCTGTAGCCTTCAGGTGTTAGAGTAATCTGTGGTATGGGTGATGTACAGATACTATTACCCAAGTCTCTGTATGACATTGTGAACATAACAGAGAATGAGAAAAGAAGAAAGAAGCTGTCGACTCATTAATTCTTTTAGTTAAAAAAAAGTCTAATATTGTAGTTTGAATAGAAACCGTTCTCCATAGGCACAGGTATTAAAATATTTGGTCCTCTCTTGGTAGCACTGTTTCAGAAGTGTCTAGAACAGTTAGCAGCTGAAAGCTAGATGAGAAAGCTTTGGTAATTTATTGCCTTTCCTCATTTCCTGTTTTCTCTTTGTCTGTCTGTCTGTCTGTCTGTCTGTCTCTCTCTCTCTCTCTCTCTCTCTCTCTTTCTCTCTCTCTGTCTTTCTCTGTCTCTCTGCTTTCTGTTTACAGATATGATCAGCCAGTTTCCACTTCTGTGTCATGCCTTCCTGACATTATAATCTGGAGCCATAAGTAAAAACAACCTTTTTATTTCTTAAGTTGCTTTTGGTCTTCATGATAATAACAGCAACAATAAAATTAGTATGTATATCAATGTCGATTTCTCTGAGATGCTCTGAAAAGTATGTATGTGATTGATATAACACTGTGTGTTGGTATAAGCATGATAGATTTAATACATATGATTAGGCCTTTCAATAGGTCCTACTTATGTATGGGAGATAGAAGTCTTTGTCATTAAAAATAAAAAATTCTTTATCCACTCTTCTACTGAGGGACACTTAGGCTGTTTCCATGTTCTGGCTATTATGAATAAGGCTGCTATGAACATGGTTGAGCAAATTTTCTTGTTGTGTGCTGGAGCATCTTCTGGGTATATTCCAAGGAGTGGGATAGCTGGGTCTTGAGGAAGCCCTATTCCCATTTTTCTGAGATAGCACCTATGGAATACTACTCAGCTATTAAAAACAAGGAATTCCCGAAATTTGTGGATAAATGGATTGAGCTAGAAATGATCATAATGAGTGAGTTAACCCAGAAGCAGAAAGAATCAAATGGTATATACTCACTTATATCCGCATACTAGCCCAAGGGGCATGTCCCACGAAAGCCTTCACTTACCAGAAAACTGGGACAGAGGGGAAGGCATCCTATTGGGACTCTAAATGAGAGACGCATGGGAGAACAGCAAAATAAAAGGATCCAGAGGGTCCTAGAAACCTACAAGTAGAACAATATGATAGGCAGATTTGGGCCCAGGGGTCCTGCTCAAACTAAGGCACCAGCCAAGGACAATACAGGAGGTAAACTTTAAACCCCTTCCCAGATCTAGCCAATGGTCAGAATATTCTCCACAGTTGAGTGGAGAGTGTGATACGACTTTCTCACGTACTCTGGTGCCTCACATTTGACCATGTCCCCTGGAGGGGGAGACCTTGTGGCACTCAGAGGAAGGACAGCAAGTAGCCAAGAAGAGACTTGATACCCTATGAGAATATATAGGGGGAGGTAATCCCCCTCAGGAACAGTCATAGGGGAGGGGAATAATGGAAAAATGGGGGGAGGGGGAGGAATGGGAGGATACAAGGGATGGGATAAACATTGAGATGTAACAAGAATAAATTAATAATAATAAAAAAAGATAAAAAAAAAACAGGAAAAAAAAATAAAAAATAAATAAAAAATTCTAAAACTTTTCTCATGAATGTCCTGAGCCACCAGACTGACAGAGAAAACCCCTACATAGTCCATGTTGTATCTTTTGTGTTATTTGAATATTAGCAAAAGTTTTGGACTAGAAATCAGCATATTTCATTAGTGTTTTGTAAAAGTTGTTACATATGTGTATTGACTACTTGTGTAACTGAGTATATATTTTATCCATTTATTTACTTGGCATATTTTCTTTTCTAATTGTTTGTGTAAACTAACTCTGTCTTTCTATAGTAAAATTCATTGTCTTATTTCTTTTCCAGTTGCTGTGAAAAAGTATTCTGACAAAAGTAATTTACAGAAAAGGAGTATATTCCAGCTTTTAGTTCCAGGGGCAGTCCATCATAGGGGAGAGTCAAAGCAACAGTAATTGAAGCAGTTGGCTCTATTACACTCAAAATCAGGAAGCAAAGGAGGATGCACGGGTGCTCCTGGCCACTTCCCTTTCTTCACTTGTGCAGTCCAGGGTTCTTTTCAGGAAATGGTGCCATGAGTAGTGGGCAGGGCTTCCCACTTCAATCATAATAATAAGAAAATACTCCACAGGCATGTCCAGAAGCCTTTCTCCTAAATTATTGTAGATACTATTAAGCTGGGTACACTAACCATCACAGTAGTCATACTTGTAGACAATATTCATTAAACATTATCCTCTATGTTCCTACATTACATCATCACAGTATCATTAATTTTCACATGCTCTTGGTGCTTGCTTGTTTGTTGTTCATGTCATCTCCTCTCTCACGTCTGTCACTCGAAACATTGAAGATTCACCTTGCATCCTGATCAATACACTCTTAGCTATCTGGTCTCATTTTCATGCTTAGATTAGAATTATTTCTGATGTCTTAGTATCTATGTCCTCAATGATTTTTTTCTGTTACTTTTCTCTGGGATATTAACCTTTATAACCTGTTTCCTTTTCCATCAGCTTAATTTCTTCTAATATTTAGTATTCCACCCCTCATTATTCTACTATTTTTGACACCTAATCAGAAGTATGGCTTTAAAGCATCACGTTTATTTGTTATATGCACACAGTTCTAGAAAGAATGAGATTCCACTATGAGACACTTCAGAAATTATGGAACTGTGGATTAATTGTAAGTGGTATGTGTAGATTTACAGGGCAGTGATTTTTTAAAAAATGAGTATTGAAATCTTTTTTAGAATAAATTAGCAGTTTCTATAGCTGTGGTCATTCTTGACAATTTGTGTGTGCTTAGAAGCCTGGAGTCACCTCTTAAAAATATTAGTCATGAGAGACATACTGTCTTCTATTGCCTGTAATTACAGTGAATTATTTCATTTAGTAACATTGGAAAATGATAAAAATGTTCTATAGCTCCTATCCCTAGAGCACTGCCCTTCCCACATCCATATAGCCTGATCATAAAATGGTAAATGGCTTATTTGCTTTTTGGTTTGTGTAGGTGCTAGCAGAGTTGACACACTCTTGAATTTCATCTATTTTCAATCAAATGCTCTCTATAAACTTGGCTTCTTTCTGCTGCCTGAGCCCATTACTAAGTTATATAGTCCCTTTTCATTGCTCTATCACAGTGCTATAGATTTGAATGACATGAGCCGTCTGTGATTCTGCTTATGAAAGACTCCATAGCAACTTAAGATATTGTTTTCAGGTTGGACTGCATTGTACAACACATATCCCAGGCCTGCTTTGATTCCCAAAAATACACCATAGGTTGATAATAACATATTCCCATAAAAAATATCCTACCCAAAATATTTGTACACAAAGAAATTGAATGACTGCAAGTAGAAGATAATATTTTTATTATTAATCTTGAACAATATCATCATATAGAAAGCCTGTACATTTCCATTATGAAGTTGGTTTCATTGAATTTTTTCCTCTGACATCTAGTTATTTAATCTTGTGCCAACATTGTCTGTAAAGCATATTTTTGCAGCTATGCCCACTCAGCTTTTAGATTATTGATGTTTTCATAGAGAACAGTGTATGTGTGTCAAATGATATTCATTGATCTATGTTTGTTTGTTAATGCATGCACTTGTTTAGTTATTGTTGTGGCCTGTCTGATTGTATACTTATGCAAGGAAAGAAAAAGGAAAAAACTACATTTCTTTTTAATACAAATTCCATCTTTGAGTGAAGACTATTTGAATTGAAAATGCATTGGAATCAATGTTTCTTTAGATGTGAGTTATCTTCTTGCATTTTTCAGTATCCAATGGAATTAATGGAATCTACAATTGAAACAAATAATTCTAGTTTTCAACAAGAATAAATCTTTTTTTAACTATATTGTGTCAAGTTGCTTTGTCTTTAAAAATGACTTTTCTATATAATCTAAGATCTCTTCTTATTAAATAAACACTGTCAGAACAAGACATCATTTTTAGTCCCCACCTATTAAAGATTATTTATTAAAGTTTCTAAATAAAATATCTTTTCTGATTAATTTTGTGCCATTTTCCAGTATTGATTATGTCCACCCATTCTATGCAAGGTTTAAAATAAAGATACAATTTAAGGAGGTTTAGTTGAGTCAATAATGGCATTTATTTGTTCTTGTCAAAACTATCAAGAAGTAGTAATAGACAAATGCACTACCATCATTGCTCACTCTATAACGGGCGAGCTGAAGGCAGACTTCCAGAGAGATAAAGATGAGTTTGAAATAATGTTAAGATGAAGAATCACAATTAAGAGAATGCATGCTGAAAAATCAAGGGTAGGTACAATTAAAACTGACCACACTACATTTTCCAGGTTGCTCCTGGCAACACATGGGTGCTTAGGCTGAAAATGCACCTTTCCTACCCAGGGTCTCTTCTAGAAACCATATTACTGCTGTAGTTAAAGGAGAAACAAGCCTGGGTTATCACTTTGGATTGCTCTGATGAAGGCTCCTTACTCAAACATACACTGGGAAGAAGTGAAACTGATATATACCTGATTTTGAGTTCAGTCTTGTGATGACCAAAAGTTAAACTTTTCCAATTAATATATACTCTGGGTTTTTTCATGTGTATAAGAATCCCCCACTGCTTATGTTTGATTGAAAGATTAAATTAGGCTGGGCGGTGGTGGCACATGCCTTTAATCCCAGTACTTGGGAGGCAGAGGCAGGGAGACGGCTGTGAGTTCGAGACCAGCCTGGTTTACAAAGTAAGCTCAGGACAGCCAAGGCTACACAGAGAAACCCTGTCTTGAAAAACAAAAAGATTAAATTAAATGTTATGAGGGGTTTAAATAATTACTAATAACCAAGGGCACATTAGTTGATTAAACTATATATTACATTTCACTGCTGAACTTATTTTTATGTCAGAAGAAGAAGAAAGTATATTAATATTACAAGGCATGTTGACCCATAAAAGGGCAGCAAAGAGCTATAGACCTTGGACAAGTACCAGCTATGTCAATCCAGGTCCAAGTAAGAAGTGGAGTCACACAGAGGTCATTCAAGATGAGAAATGCCGTTTCAAGCAAAGAGACTAGAAGTACTAGATCATGCCAATTTTCAGTACCTATAAAAGACCCATGTCAGACGTCATGCTATAATAGAGAGATAGTTGGGAGTGTCTTCCAGACACAGATTTGTTGAATTCATGTCCATGAGGTTAACTTCACTGTACTTTGGATCTAGAAGCTCCATAGAGTAAAGCCTTGGTCCTCAGGATGACACTACTGGGTCAATACTAGTCAAGTGAAGTGTTCCTTTGGGTTGTGAGTTGGTGCTGTACTAGAGACTCCCAAAACATACAGCCTATTGCCGTTGTCTTTGGTTATCTCCAGAGGTGAAAGAATGGTTACTCCCTATTTCTAAAGGGACTTTTTCTCATCTTTGTGACAAAGTACCTGGCAAAAGAACTTGCAAAGCATTTAATTTCTGTCTCATACACTCGGAGGATTAGTTTGTGGTTAATGTTTGGGAGCAAATAGCATCAACATTTTATATAGTGTACAAGACACAGAGGAGAAAAAGAACTGAACTTATAATCTTACTATAGCTTTCAATTGCACCCTGGCAGCAAAATATCTTTACCAGCATATCTACTGTCTGCTATTTCCAGTACTTAAAATGGTCACCTGCAGTTAGGCAAGCAACTTTTAAAATCACCAATTAACTGTAGTTCAGACTGAACTTCACACAAGTCATGTTTCTCTATGGACTTTGATTTGGTTGAATTAAAGTGATGTTTCTCTCATTTTATTTGATTTTGTTAATGCATGAGTCTGTTTTTCTGGGGTAGGGAAGGAAAAAACCCAGGGATACCATCCCATCTTTCAGAAATTTTAGCATTTAAGAGACAAACATGGAGAATAAAGAAGTCCCAGTCCACATTCTTTCTTTCTAGAGCACCATATTATTGTCTCTGCATCCTGAGCTTATGTGTATTATTGAACAAATTCCTGCCTATGTCCTCAGTAATATGAACAAGATTCTCGTGAGAATAAAAGTACATTGCCCCTATTTGTCATTTATCTGTGGTGATTCCATGATTTCATATGGAACTTTCTGCTAATTCTTTTCTTGATTCAATGTGGTGATATTTTTCCATATACTTCAATTAAATAGACACATTATTTTATACAAATATATATTTATGCCAATGACAGGATTCTTTTATGAGCCGTAGGAATCCATGCTTTAACTCTTGTAAGTCTTTCAAATTTCTGAAGTGAGTTTCTCCTTTAACTTTTAAGTTATAGAGAATATGTTGATTCCTTTAGAAACAGCTTCTCAAATGTTGTAAGTTACTAAAACCTGCTTGTGGGATATGTTGAATTTATTTATGAAAGTTGAATGAATGATGAATAGAGATTGAAATCCAAACTTTTTTGTTAAAAATTTGACCTCTGATACTATCCATGGAAACTTGAACCAGCTACCTGACATTTTCTCAAATTTCAGTTCTATATTCAATCCTTAAAATGGGAAAAAAATTAAAAACCCATATAATAGAAAAATAGTTACATTTGATCACTGAAATAATGAATCTGTTTTCTGTGCTTTCATTTACACATGACATATTATATGAATAGATGCACTCATGTCTAATCTAACAAAACATAGAAAAGCTACCTATATTTTAGTGAGAATTCCTGCTTTCAATTATATGTAGGGATTTATAATTATAGAACTTATCATGTTGCCTGTGAGAGAATGAGATTATAGAAAAACAGGGTGAAAAAGCAGTCATTTGGAAACACTCACTTAACAAGAACACCTCCAGATCCCTCATTCTAAATTTTGTTTTATATTCTCATGCATCAGGAAGGAAGAGTCTTAATATGAATTCAGTTGTATTTCCTGATCATATCCACCTCTTGAGAGACGCAACAAAAATATCAATAGCAAATTTGTCAGCCTCTACCAAATGACATAACGTGGCTTGTTTCTTTTAAACAGAGACTGGGGTGGACAGTGAGGGAGGGAGAAAAGGAGGGAAGGAGGGAAAGGGGAAGGGAGGGAAGAAGAGAGAGAGACACATCCACACCCAGAGAGATAGAGAGAGAGATAGAGAGAGAGAGAGAGAGAGAGAGAGAGAGAGAGAGAGAGAGAGAGAGAGAGAGAGAGAGAGAGAGACTATTTAAGAACAGTATCATGTAGCCTTTAGCCTTGAGTACCTTTCCACTGGCCACTAAGGTCTTGTTTATGAATTCAGAATAGTATGGGAAATGCAGGCTGATGCTGAAGAAATAAAGGCTGCATGTAGAGACTGATGTGAGCTAGACCTGGAGATGAAGCTAGGCTTCATAGTCTAAGAGACAATGGAAAACTTTGGAAAATAGCTTAGTGAAAATCCAAATGAGGCTGGGCAATGGTGGCACATGTGTTTAATCCCAGCACTCGGGAGGCCAAGGCAGGTGGACTGCTATGAGTTCGAGGCCAGCCTGGTCTACAATGTAAGTCCAGGATAGCCATGGCTACACAGACAATCTCTGTTTCGAAAACAAAACAAAACAACAAAACAAAACGAAAAACCCAAAAGAGAACATAATGTAGAAAATGTAGGAGACTGGCCGGTTGAAGTTCATGAAAAAAAAGTCAAATCGATGTAGTTGTGTAATTTCCCTAGCTGTAAATATGTCTAGAATATTTGAGTTCATCAAAGATGTGCAGGGAAGGGAAGAGATTTTTCATGGTCATAGAACCAATTAGTCATTATAAGTCATAAATGCTTTTATCCTGTACCTCGTTTTTATCCATTGTATATGTGTGCATGTAGAGGTGTGTGCATGTGGACATGTTAATACATGCAAATGGGGACATGTGTGTGTCATTATGTGCATGTGAAAGTCAGAGACAAACATCAGATGTCAGTTTTCATTGTCTACCTTGCTGGAGGCAGAGTGTGCTCATGTTTATCACAGGAAACTCACCTGGTTAGCAGCCCTTGAGCTTCTATGGACTCCCTGCCCCAATTGCAGGGGCATTGGGACCACTCATGTATGCTACTGAGAATGACTTTTTGTGAATTCTTGGGGCCCGAACTCAGATTCCTGGCTTTGATTGGCAAATGCCTTGCCCACTGAACCTTCTTGCCACCCATATTTATTATTCTGTACACTGCAAAGGATCCACATAGCATGCAAGAACCTTCTTGGTATAAAAATAAATCCATAGTCATGTACAAGTTTATAAAAAATGGGAACTTAAGACTCCAACAAACGGCAGTGCTACTGGCACATAGCACCTACACCTGATGCAGTAGACAGTATCATTTCTGCATCCTGAGGATGAACCCCAAGGCTGTCTGGAGTTCTCTGTTTGCACCTCTTACACAGATCACAAATAATAAATCACCTGTGTAGCATATTCCTGTGTACTTGAGTTGCAAAGAAAATGTTAGAAAGCTATGTAAAATACATGCACGTTCAATCTCCATATCTGTACAGGGACGTCTCTTAGGCACATAGAACAATTCAGAGAGCCTGAAATGAATCTTCTCACTGTGGTTCATCTCTTGTCTCATTTCCTGCACAATGAAGTCAAATAGCTGCATTACGTAAGACTTCAGAAGAACAAAACCAGTATTGTATATATGATGCTAAATGATACTAATTTTATTGGCTTATAGCATTCAGAACTCTATTATACTACAATGGTTTCTACAGTTTGGAATTTTGGACACCAGTAGCTTCTCAGGTTAGCTAGTTTGCAGCCACAGGCCAAAGGGGACCAAAGATGCAGAGACAGGGCAGGGTTGAATGACTTATATCTCCACATAGAGCTCCAAGTATAAATACATATTCAGATGCTATGGAGTTGGTGGGCTGCTGCCCATGTGCAAACAGAACCGAACTTATCCACTCAGATGAATTCACTATGAGCACAGGAGACTCCTTCCTCTGCTTTTGTTCTCCACTGTCTTGGAGCTAAGAGGCTGCTGCATTCCTCATATAGCTTACTTACATATGCCAATCTCCTCTAGAACACGCCTGATGATACACCAGGGCCTGTCCATGGCATTTCTCATGCTGGTTGGGTTGCCAACCATAGTTAACAACCGCACACAAACACACGCACACACACACATACATACAGACACACACACACACAATCTCTCTCACACACATACCAACACACAGAGAAACACACATACACACATTTGGTACTAATTTCTTTTTCTAATTCTCTTTCTTTCTAAATTCCATTTTTAAAATTTAACCCCCAGTATAAAAAATAAAAGAAAGAAAAAAAAAAAAAAGAAAAAAAGAAATGTTTCGGAACAGCGGCTATAGGCGTCACATGAAGATTTGCTCTCTACATTCAGTTAATTATATGTTAATTACGAGCTTTTCCTTTCCATTTTCCTGAAATGAACACTTGTCTTCTCACCTCCTCTGTGAGGTACTCTGTTAGAAATGGGTGTGTACTGCTCAAGTCCCTAAATAACAGACAGATTGCCCAGCCCAGAATTCAGGGCATGCAGGATTTAATAACATCTGATTGATTGATGAATCAAGAGAGAGCAGACTGGGTATGACTAGCTGAACAATTATGTTGAAGGATGAAAGGAGAGAAACAAAAACTCATTAGTACGTGCAGTAGTGTTGCTTTTTCTGCAGTAATTCTCCCTGTTTTGTAGAACCCCATCTCCTGTGCAGTGTTGTGCTTGACTTTATAAATCCACGGCCCCTCCTCCTCCTCCCAGATGAGCTCTTGCCTGTCTTATGTCTTGTGGTACCTCCTGTGCCTACTTGGGGTTTGAATTCTTAAAAGATCATGTAAACACTCTCCTGTAGCCTGCTGCCTGCTAGAGCTAAAGGCTTTGTCAGCGACGAGCCAGCAGCAGAAGCTCAGTGCTGGGCTGTGTTTTCACAAGTACAAGACAGAAAATCCATGTAATTACTCCTGACGCCCAAGAAGCTGTGCCGCCTGACAGAGCAGCATGTGGAGGAAGCAGTTTGTCAGACCTCTGCTGACTAATTCCCTGCTCCATCTGTGGTTGTGTGTGAGTGACTAGTGTGGTGGGTATGAGCACGCCTGTGTTTGTAAGTCCAACCACCAGCACTACCGAGACTGAAGTGGAAGACTCTAAGCCTATCCTG
This sequence comes from Acomys russatus, assembly GCF_903995435.1. Lineage (NCBI taxonomy): Eukaryota > Metazoa > Chordata > Mammalia > Rodentia > Muridae > Acomys > Acomys russatus. Next base: position 16,178,181 of record NC_067156.1, on the reverse strand, counting down.
ATTTGGTGAAAAACTCAACAGGCTTCACCACCATTCAGAGGAAGCCTGGACTTTGGAAGGTACTTCAGGTAGTCAGGCATCATGGGAGAAGGTAACCCTATTCCAGTGTGGTGGTTATGAGGCTGCCACACACTGCTACAGCTTAGAATCAGAATCAAGTCACTGCATATCAGCCCCAGTCAAACTCAAGGCATCCCTTGTGGATAGGAATTTAGATTGTCTGAAAGTCAAGAGCCCTGGTTGGCTTGATAACCCTGGGTCTTCAGAGGTCTCAGTAGATGTGAAGAGTGATGCAGCTGCTTTCAGGAGGTTTCTATTCATCCTGAATATTCAGGAACATCTACAGGGGACAGCTAGCAAATCTTCACAACCTATAGTCTGTAGGCCATCATGCAACACAAAACATTAAGTTTACTTAACATGTAACTTTTCTAGCTGATGGTTTTTTAAATTTTGTATCTCCATTATGCCAGTTCAAGATGGTTTGAGTTAAGAATGTGGAATCACCAGCTCATATTCATCTTGCCATCATTAAATTCTCTGAATTTGGCTAAAGAGTGAATTTCAATGCTCAAGCATGAGTTTATGTCTTTAAGTGGCTTTGTTGGTGGCTTTGTTTACAATACTGTGAACTTTTTATGGGTTAATTAAGTTATTCTTTTTCCTTTTAAAATGCTATATTTCCAGGGCTTGCAACATCAGTGTCCATGGGGGTGGCTTTGAAGTTTCAGAAATGGATTACAGGCCCAACTGCACAGTAGGCTATAAGTGCCCAGTCCCTTGCCTGCTGCCAGGCCTCTTGCTATGATGGTCATGGAGTTACATTCTGAAATTGTAAGCCAGCCTCCAGTGGAATGCTTTCTTTCACAAGAGTTGACTTGGTCATGGTCTCACTTCACAGCAACAGAATAGTAACTAAGACAGAGGTTGTTTCCTACTTGATTTAACAGGATGGAAAGCCCAATGAAGTTCCTATATCTCAAGAGCTTGCAGTCTTCTTCTAAAATGCATGCTTACTCTGGGTTTCTTTGCTTCTGCTTATGGCCGATACTTCTATGTGATGTGCCTTGGATATATTTTTTTTTCTGTCTGCTTTCCATTCCAATAAAATACTACTGCTTTGATGAAGTTAGAGTCTCAATACTAGCATTAACCTTGTAAGTCATAGAAGAATATGTTTCTGGTTGCTTTCTGATCTCATTCTATTCTTTACCTACTACATTCATAAACTTTAAACAATGCATTATATTTATAATCTCTATTCTACACAGTAACTCAGCCAGATTTATTGCTTTATTCCAAGTATATCTGGCACATTTTCTGATGCATACTAAATATCCAATGATGTATTTTTCTTCTTTGGGAACATCGCTTTTATGATAATCACATGCATTACTTTTAAAACATGTTTTCCTTGTAATAACATGGAAAAACACTGAAAATCCCTCTGCTGCTATCAAGTTCTCAGCAATCTTGATATAGTGTATATGCAGAGCAGCACATAAGCATAAAAGAATAGCAGAAGCTCCAGGCTTTGTATGCAGTGTTTGTTTGCCGCCATGTTCTTTCTTGCATGGGCTTCTCTCTTAACTAGATTTAACTGTCAATTTGCCATATCCTTGAGTTATCTAAAAAGTGAGTCTCAACTGAGGATTTTCAAGATTGAATTGGCCCATGGGTATCTTTCTTGGAATTTTCATTCCCAAGTGCCTAGCCTACTGTCAGGAGAAGCAGTCAGTTCCTGTGTGATAAAGGATGATAACTTAGCGTGAGCATGTAAGAGTGCAAATAAACAATATTCTTTCATGCTTTCTGTTTCAGCTCCTGTCTGGGTGTGTGCTCTGAATTTCCTCAATAATGGACTGTGATCTGGAAGTGTAAGCAAAATAAACAGTTTCCATTTGAGTTGTTTTTGGTTAGATGGTTGTATTACAGCAACAGGATAAAACTAGGAAAGTGACATGATTGCATAGTCTACTTCTAGTTTCTATTTATTGCTCTTTGTTTCATGTTCTGATTTGCCCCTGACCTTGTGGTCCCAATAGTACCTTGAGTTTTCACTTGTCCTGGGGGTTCTCATTTTCTTCTTCTCTATTTGCATGGATTTCAAGCAATCATTAATTGATTTTGACAAGTGACGGAACTGGATGGGTGGGTCAAGGAGGAATGTTTTTGCCCAGAGATGGAGGAATAAATTTTGCCCTGCTTTCCCATGTTCTTGCATATTTTTGCCTGAGGGTTTTTCAAATCTCAGGCTGCCAGGCAGTTGTAAGTGGTCTCAATTAATTGAGATTTTTGAAGCTAAAAAATCAATTTCTTTTTTTTTTAAATTCACATTAAGGATCAAGATTATTTTATTATTACATAAAATGAGCTTAGCAAATGGAAAACTGTTCATTCACCCAGCACAAGGAGGACATGAAATCAGAACAAGTATAGTATGATGCAGAGATGATTAAACTATGGCGGTGACAGTGATCACGGGGAGTGTGTCCCCTGCTAGAGATACATGCCCCCTCCTCATCATTGTGAAGATAAAGACCCCTCACTCTTTATGGAGAATTTGCTCCAAGAATACTTACAATAATGTTTTTCTGTACAATTACAGGATGACTTAGATCCTAGCCTAGGTCCAATTTATAAGATTGGATATGGTTTTCTAGTACTTTCTCCTATATCCAGCATTCTAATATTATTCAAAAATACTAGAAGCACTGAAATTTATAAATGCAAAAGATTTACATAATTGACCTTTACAGCTTCAATTTCCATGTTAGGACAAAAACCCTTGGCTGTTTTGTCATTCCACTAAGAAAGCACAGCAAGTGTCCAGGGCGGGATATATGTGTGTGTCACCAACACAGGTCTCAAGATGAGGAAGATTAGGTCCAATATTATGTCAAGGACTCTCTCTCTCTCTCTCTCTCTCTCTCTCTCTCTCTCTCTCTCTCTCTCTCTCTCTCTCTCTCTCTCTCTCTCTTATTTTCTTAATACAGGTATAGTGAACTTTATTGATGACATTCAAGAGAATAGAGATCCTTAAGTTCCTCTCCTTCTTCTGAGGAAGTGGGATGATGGAAACTGTGAAATGAGATGCTGTGTTTGGGGGATGAAATGGGACAGGAACTCCTCAGCAGAACCCTGTCCTCTCTCTTCCTCTTTTGCTCTTGCTGGAGTTGATATAGGACTTCTTACTCCTTGGATGCTATGTAGGCCATGAAGTTCACTAGTCTGTTGCGGTACCCATGTTCATTTTCATACCAAGAAGTGAGCTTTATGACATTGTAATTGAGAGCAATGTTCACCCCAGAATCAAAGGTGGAAAAATGAGTTCTACTATGAAAGTGGCAGGAGCTAACATGGTTCTCAGTGTAGCCCAGGATGCCCTTTACTAGGCACTCTGATGCCTGTTTCACCCTTTGTTGATGTCATTATACTTGGTAACTTTTTCTGGGTGGCATGCCAGATCCAGGAGAGACACACTGGGGATAGGAACAGAGAAGGCCATGCCAGTGAGCTTCCTGTTCAGCTCTGGGATGACATTGCCCATAAGCTTGGCAGCAACAGTAGATGTAAGAATGTTGTTCTGTGCAGCACCCTGGCTGTCACACTGCAGCTTCAAAGAGGGGTGAACTACAGGTATTTTCATGGCAGTGATGGCATATACTGTGGTGATGAGTCCTTCCACAATGCTACAGTTGTCATGTATGTCCTTAATGGGGGAGGACAGTTGTAGACAATCTTGAGTGAGCAGTCATACTTCTCTTAGTTCATACCCATCAAAACATGGGGTCATAATTGAAGATGATAACCCTTTAGGCCCCATCCTTCAAGTGTTCCCCAGCCTGCTCCATGGTGATGAAGACACCAGTAGATTCTACAACATACTTGGCACCAGCATCACCTTATTTGATGTTGGTGGATGTCTTAGTTAAGGTTACTATTACTGTAATGAAACACTATAGCCAAAGCAACGTTGAGAGAAAGAGGTTTATTTAAATTACATTTACATATCACAATTCATCATCAAAGGAAATCAGGACATGAACTCAAGCATGGCAGGAACCTAGAAGCAGGAGCTGATGTAAAGGCCATGGAGAAGTACGGTTTAGTTGCTTGCTCCACATGGCTTCTTCAGCCTGCTCTCTCTCTCTCTCTCTCTCTCTCTCTCTCTCTCTCTCTCTCTCTCTCTCTCTCTCTCTCTCTCTCTCGCTCTCTTTTCCTTTAATTTTTATTATTCTTTCATACATTACATCAAGACCACAACTTCCCCACCCTTTATTTCTCCTAGTTCCTTGCCCCACCTCCCCTCTCTCCTAGATCAAATACTGCTCTGTTTCCCTTCAAAATATAAATAAATAAGAGCAGGTATCTCAGAGATATTCACCAAACATGGCCTAAAAAGATACAATAAAGCTTGGCACACACCTTCAAACCAAGTCTAGATGAGGCAACATAGTAGGAGAAAAATTGTCGCAAGCATGGGCAAAACAGTCAGGGACCTCCCACTCCAATCTCTAATTGTTTAGAATTCCTCAAAAACAGGAATACCAGTGCAAGGATGGCACAACTCACAATGGGCTGGGACTTCCACAGCAACTGCTAACTAAGAAAATGTTCTACAGCTGGGTATTTTGGAGTTATATTCCCAACTGAACTTCCATCTATTCAGACGACTCTATCTTGTTCCAAGTTGAGGTGAAATTAGCCAGATCTTGATCCTGGAAAATGGTGATAACCTTTGTGTTGATTGTAAATTTTTTGTTCTCAGCCTTGACTATGCTGTGGAATTTTTCATGAATAGAGTCATACAGTAACCTGTAGTCCATGTAGTTGAGGTCAATGAAGGGCTCAGTGATGGCAACAACATCCACTTTTCCAGAGCTGGTGGAAGCCCTGGTAATCAGGAGCCCATTATGGCCATATTCATTCACTCTTGTAGAAGGAATTCTTGCAATTTCACAGCATTTAGAGACTGGACAACAAATGTTACTATTAGTTTGCTTAACCATTTTTCCAAACTTCTTTTGGACCCCCCAAAATGTATCCTATGCTCCAAATCAGAAGTATTCAATGCAAAGAAAAACACCTCTCATTCCCTTAGGTTCAGGTGGATGGTATTGGTCATTTAATGGGCTGTGGATGTTTGTTGTCATTTAGAGGTGTTGGTTATAAGTTGTTAATAGTCTTAGTCAGGAAAAAAACATGGTATAAGAATTTAGACTCAGCATATGTCCTTGTTGTGTGGTAAGGTATTTTCTGGGTATATTCCAAGGAGTGGGATGGCTGGGTCTTGAGGAAGCCCTATGCTCAACCATGTTCATAGCTGCTTTATACATAATAGCCAGAACATGGAAACAGCCTAAGTGTCCCTCAGTAGAAGAATGGACTAAGAAATTGTGGTACATTTACACTATGGAATACTACTCAGCTATTAAAAACAAGGAATTCCCAAAATTTGTAGACAAATGGATTGACCTAGAAATTATCATAATGAGTGAGTTCACCCAGAAGCAAAAAGAGACAAATGGTATATACTCACTTATATCAAAACACTAGTCCAAGGGATACATACCATGAAAATCTTTACTTACCAAGAAAGTGGGTCAGATGAGAGGACATCCTATTGAAACTTTAGGCGAGAGTAGCATGGAAAAATGGGGAAATAGTAGGACCCACAGGGTCCTGGAAACCTACAAGAAGAACTTTATGACAGGCAGATCTGGATCCTGGGGTCCTCCTTAAACTAAGGCACCAGCCAAGGAGAATATAGGCAGTAAGCTTCAAACCCCTACCAAGACCTAGCCGACGAACAGGATATTCTCCACCATTGAGTGGAGAGTGAGATCTGACTCTCACATGAACTCTGGTGCCCCTTTTCTGACCATGTCCCCTGGATGGGGAAACCTGGTGGCACTCAGAGGAAGGATAGCAAGTTACCAAGAAGAGACTTGATATTCTAAGAGCATATATAGGGGGAGGAGGTCTCCCTCAATCACAAACATAAGGGAGGGGAGAAGGGGAGAAGTGGGAGGGAGGGAAGAATGGGAGGAAACAGGGGAAGGGCTAACAATCGAGATGTAATATGAATAAATTAATAAAAAAAGAATTTAGACTCAGGGATTTCTCTCTTTCCTTCTCTTTTCTCTTTCTTTTTTGATACACTGGTATAAATTAGTATATATTGATATAGAAATAAAGTTATTTTGATATGTTGGTATGAATTGTTATAAATTGATTCAATTTTTAAGTTATTTTTGATACAGATATGTATAGAGGTGTTTCTACTCTTATATAAGTTATCGGACCTTTTCAACTCATCTAAAAATACAAGGTTTACTCCTAGTCCTTTTTATAAACTGTTGTTACAAACTGTTTAGGATAATTAAGTAATGTGAGTTAATAGTTAATTATACTCATGGTCATATCAGTCACTAGTCAATTTTATCACAAAATATATATCCTAGGTTAAACTGAGAGTAAACAATGAGAAAAAAACAAGCAACATTTGCCTATTCAGATATTATATAGATAGATGGAGTGTAAGATAGATAATAATTAAATGCTATGTAAATGTATATAGATAGATAGGTGGTCTTCAAGAACCCCAGAGACACACAACACATGACATTTAAAGATGTTTTTATTATTTTAAGGTTTTTCTGGCAATGAGACCTGTCAAGCTCCTTGCAACATTCCATTTGACTGGAAAGAAAATGAGCATTGAAGAATCTCCGTTAAGAGATGGCTTTCAATGTGATAGGACAGCCACCAGGCAAATAATGTCTTCACTTTCACTGCAGACAAAATGCCATCCAAAATGGGCAAAAAAAAATGTATTTAGACAAAGTTGGCTGCCTACCTCTGCCAAGACAGAGTAAGCAAGTCCTTTATATTTATGGCTTCACAGTTATTTCTGTAAGTTTTACAGGGCCAGAAGGCTGGAGAGATGCTCCAATGTTATAGAAGAAAGTGGGTGAAGGTTCAGGCAGCCAACTGCCTTTAAATTCTTAGTATTAGAAACTGCTTGCCTATACTTCCTACATGCTTAAGCAATACTTATTTCTTTCTCAAGTGTCTGTTGGGGTTGAAGACTATATAGTTATATTCTTACAATTAAGTTTAGTTGTTTTTTATTCATGAAGTTGTTTACATCTAAGATGTTTTTAGATTGGTAATGTAAATAAGAATAGAAAATTATTTAGGTATAGAACACTTAATTCATCAAAATCAGATATATGGTAGACTACATACTCCTAAGTTTCCAAATACATATGGACTGGACATTGTGAATGTAGAATATACCTAACAGTTTTTTTAATGTTTCATATTTGTTATTACTGTATACAGTTTGTTATTAAAAGAAAAGTAGCATTTTATTTGATTGAAAGGGGAAATTGTAGAAGGAACCTCTTGTATGTTGTAAAGATGCAACACCTGTTCCATAAGAAACTTATGACCAGTAGCTGAGGCAAGAAATAGTTTTGATATCTGGCAGGCAGAAGGATTCTGGGATAGAGCCATGAGTACAGGATTGAACTGGCAAGATGAGAAGGGGAGAGGATGCGTGGTAACTAGGTAACTAACTAGCCATGTGGCAGAATGCAAATTAGTATGAATTGGTTATTTTAAAATATGAGCTAGTCAAAGAAGAGCTACATGGCCTACATATTAGTAAAAAATAATTGAGTTGTTATTCTGGAAGCATAAGAGGAAGAGGAGAAAAACACCTACAACACACTTTGATCTTTACCTCTGTGCCTCAAGTACTCGGCATAATTATGTGAACATATTGGCAGTCTCTGGAGCAGGGTGGAGTAGGGAGCCATTTCCAGGGCTTCTAACCCTATCTTGTCAGGAGTAGAGTCAGGAAGATCTCTGCAGCTAATTTGCCTGCTTGCCTCAGGTCAGTAAAATAGCATATGTCAAAGACAAGCTGTATGGCATTGAAGAATGACAGAAGGCTTTCTTGTGAATGCTACGTGATTGTATAGACCCACGCTTTCACACATTCACTCACACGTGTACCCACATATCAGCATGTGCATATGTGTACACACATACACAAACATACATATGAACATACACACCCACACACATGTACACATTCAACGGAAACGTAGGATGTAGAAATTCAGCAATATCTGAAGATGTTCCCAAGATTTTTCCACATCCCTTCACATCCTTATACACCCTTGTCTATAGGAAGTATTTTGTGGAATTTGATAAAATTAAAGCCAGGATTAGTAGAAAAGTTTGAGACATTGCTTAATACCTTTTTTCTATAAAACTAAGTCAGTCTCGCATTCTCAAGTGAGAGAAAAATGAAGCCTATACCACCAACTCTATTACTATAAAATCTCATTGTCACACTTGAAACTTCCTTGCAATTAGTAGCTGCTAGCCATCTGGCTCCCATAAGGGACACTAGGAGGTCTGATGTAGACTCACCGTACTTGGAGGAAAGACAGGACACCAAATCACCCTTGATAGACATGCCAATAAATCGTCACGAGTTTGATAAAGAGTGATTAAGGAAAACACTACCTCTTCCTTACACAGAGGATAGTTAGATTCAGGAACTGAAGGCTGTGGAACTGAATGCCACTTTCTTGTCTCACTGAGCTGCATCTAGGGAAGGAGACTCTCACCTCTAACCCACTGCAAGTACTTCACTTTCCATCCCTGAGGTCAACAACCAGACTGGAATCAATTTAATGAGGAAATCTACTCTGTGTTCAGGTGGTGGAGAAAAGCTGAGGGACAAGACTGTTGACTTTCAGTACCTATTTCGTTTTCCAGTTATTCAGTGACACACTTGATTTCTCTTTCTTATTCTTTGCTACCCAACTTCCTGTTAGTGTTTCAGGGAGACAAAGATGTAGTAAAATGTGTACGCAATTCCACAGAACACGGCACTCCCATGCCAAATATCATATTTTATGAACGTGTCCTGTCTTTCAATTCATTCCTCTAATTATACATTCATTTTTTATAGATTCGGTGAAGTCAGAAAAAAATATATCAGTGGAAAACAAATGGATTTATATGTTCAACTTTACAGTCTAATCCAATGTTGATCTAACTATGGTAACATAATGCAGGATTTTCCCACAGCTAAAGAGAATGGTCAGTGGTCTAAAAAGCAGTTCTTTTAAGACAGAAGGTTGAGGGTTTTCCTGAAATGCTTTATAGGCTTCTTTTTAAAATAACTATTTATTTTTACTTTTATTGTTTTACTTACATGTGTGTATGTACACACAGGAGTTTCCCATTTAAGATGGAGGAATTGGACCACTAATACCTGGAGTCAGAGTAGAGTAGGAGTCACCAAGTGGGTCCTGGGGAAGGAACCAGGATCCTCTTTAAGAGGAACAAGTGATTTTTCACAACTGAAAAATTTCCCCAGCCGTGTTATATGGATCTTGACTTCAGAAAGCTGGATTACTTGTCAGGATTCTCAGTTCATTTTCTCATCTTGTGAAAAAAAAAGTCATGTCTTCCATTTATATTTCTCTTGAAGAAATGGTTCTATAGCTAAATACTCTGGAAACCACTGAATGTTTTCCATAGAGTTGTATTCTTACCATGGGGATGTGTGGTCATCTGATGAACGTATTCTACTTGTACTAAAGCCAAGTCAGTTTGATAGGGTTTCTGCTCACTGCTTCGATTTTCTTATTGAGGCCAAAAGAGGTTGAATTATTTTCATAGCCGAACTATTCTATGAACCCAATTTTTATACTCCCTGACCAAGTTCACATTATGAGTGTTTTAACTTGTTCAAGCATTTTGGTCAGAAGAAATGGGATTTTGTTATGTTCAATATGCATACTGATATGGTTTGTGCATGCTCAACCCCCACAGAATATTATCTGACTGAAGGAAATAAACAAGATCCTTGACTCTTTTCTGCAAAGCATGTTGCTCCAGAAATTCTACCCATCGAATTTTGTGTGCCTGTTTGCAGAGCCCATTTGGGTATGCTCTATGGCATTTGTCACATACTCGCTGAATTGAAGTGCTGTTGGTTCACTCACCAGGATCTCTGGTAACATAACTTATGAGTGTGCAAAGGGGTCAGTGTCCTTACTGGTTTCTCATCTAGACCCCACTGAAAGTAACTACTTTTTTGAGAAAGATCGCTTTCAAGAGAGTCTTCCAAAAACACTAATAATTTGGGGTAAACCACACAGATACCAACCATAGGAATGTTCACTGTGTCTTTTTTAAAATAAAAACATAATTATGCAAAATCTTTTCAAGTGCAGTAATCTTTCAGTAATTTACACACACATAGACTGACAGACATAGAGTAAGCCAGGGCACATATTAAGATCTGGAGTTTACCTATATCTTTAGCATGTATTGGTCAGCCTATGTCTACTGTATTTTAATTAAGACTAGAATTCTGTCTCCCAACAATGAGTGGTGTTCCAATTGATATTTAGTTTGGGTGTCTTCAACAACATGAGTGTAGAGTGAAAAGAAAAGCACCAGGCACCATGACGATAATATTTATCTGTAGGAACTCTTCTCCATGTGCTTTGTATATGCATTTTGATATGCATATTGAACATCATGATTTCTCAAAAAATAAATCCCATTTACTATGCTCATATTCCATTTCCTGTACTCACATATCCTGTTGCTTTGACTTTATTCAAGGTCTCTTCTCCTCGCACCTGAATCTTTATTTTTGTTATCTCTTTGCTGTGAGATATCCAAACAATTATGTTCCAAGCTCTTCTACATGGGAGCATTAAGATGCCGCAGACATGAGTCCAGGACAATATTTTCTGGCTTATTCAGACCTTCTTTCTCTTAGTTTCCATCACAAGACCAACTGTGCAGTCTAATAGACAAACCAAGAGTTCTCTCATCGTGTTATCACAGAGGTCAGCTCCATATGGTACTTTCCTCCAACAAGACGGTTAATGCATGCCTGAAGTAGAGAAAAAAAACAAAGATGGGAAGAAAATACCTCAAACAAAGGCAACAGGAGAAAAAGGTTATGGCAGGAGCTAATATTCTGAAGATACTCTACCTATCTGCTGCCATTGTGAAATATATGAGTCGTACTTATGAGCTGTCCATCAAATGGTGGCATATTCTTCAGCTCTTTCTGGTGCACAGAAGTGCAGAGAGACATAAAGACTGAGAGAGAAAGACAGAAAGACTGAGAGAGAGAGAGAACAACAATATAAAAAAAAACATTGAAGAGAAGAATGTGAGAATGTAATGCCAAAAGCACGTGTACAACAGAGTATAACACTCGCACCAATAACACAGCCATCCTCTGTAGCCACCACCAATGAATTTCATGTCTAGAAACCTTTTTAGGAAGCTTGAAACTCTAGCCCTCTGGTCCTTTTATTCCCACTGGGTCCAACATCTAACTTGAAATGTGATTCATCTAGTACCCCCAGTATTTTTGGAAATGAAAGGAATGGAAGTGTCCATTGAGAGGAAGTCTACATGTTTAATTGTAAGATCTGTTATTATACATACAATTATTGTGAATAATAAATTCAAATATAACAAATGCCATAACATACTGTCATTTCAGCTTTCTTTCTACATGCAGAACTTATTGTAATACTGAGGCCTGATAAGAACAGCAGTGCTCCAGATCCAAAGTCTTTTGTAAAATTGTTAAAAATACACATGATGTGGACCAGAACTATTAGTGAACAGTATTTTGTAATATTATTTTAAAATATGCAAACATTTAGAAATTAAAGAAAACCAAAAAACAATATTATCAATCATGAAGCTATATAAAAATCTACTAGTTATATATGCATATATGTATATAACACATTATATTGTACAAATATAATATATAATGCATTACATGTATATGTAATATATAACATATATAATTATATGAAATATATGTAATATACAAAAATTATATAGACACATATGTATATGAATTTTGAGATTATAATTGCATCATTAGCCTTCATCTTTCCTTCCTAAAACACCTCCCATGTAACCATTTCCTTACTAGGTGTGTGGATGTGTGTGTTTTCCTAAATACATAAATACAACCTGCCTAGTCCTTATATTAGTACTTAGATGTATGTGTTTTCAGAGTTGAGCATTTGATGTTGGCTAACCAAATGGTGTGTTTTTCTCTGGGGATGACTATTTTTTTTTTATTCTCAGTATTTCTTAGTTGCATAGAACTATTTTCCAAGGGTTGGGGCCTTTATGCACATTCTCCTTTCCAAATAAACACATCTATTGGTTCCATCATTGTTAAGGTCATGTTTAGGCATCAAATAAATTTCTCATCGCAACAGATAGAGACCATCACAGAAAACCATAACCTTTCAAAATGCATAGTCGCAAAGCTAAGCTAATTAATTTTTATTTGTAAGCAAATTTTACTCTGTTCTCAACCATAAGAAAAGAAAAGACACAACAAATTTCCTTCCAGGAGTCACCTAGGAATATGGAGAATTTGTCTTTTTAGTATTTGCTTTTTCTGCATCAGGGTGCTCAGTTTGGATGCTTCTTTTCCTCTTTCTCTTCATGTGTATGAAAGCTAATCCTTTAAAAGTTTTACTTTTCCTAACATGAATGTATGTACAGGGAAGGAAGGAAGAGGGTTGAAGACTTGCAAAGAGGATCAGATTATCTTCATTCAACAGGCAACACCCGCTGGAAGACTCACACTTGCAGGTATTAAGACCCACCGAAACACCTATTCAGAAATCAATTCCACAAACAGGAGGAGACATTTCTTTTTGTCTGACTCAATTATTTTGGAAAGAAAAGACAAAGTGTGGCAATGATGTGGACACGATCCCTCTGTGCAGATTAATAGATTAATGCCAATGTCCAATTCAGGTCATATGTTCCTCTCTTCTTGAGTTCTCAGATGTAGACACATGAAATCTGGAGTTGAAAAGATTCTTAGAAGCCATATAAACAAGAATGCCATATAAATCAAAAATGCAGTCGAGTGACCTCACTAATCTATGAACATCTTGGGGCTGCTGAGTAAGTGTTGTGCTTGGAGTGGGTCAATGTGGACCCACAGTCTTTTGAAAAGACAACAAAGGCTGCTTCAATAGCCTGCTGTAGCTCAAAGACATTTTCATATACATGCTGCGATTGTCAGATGCACTCTTCAGAGGCAAAACAACACTGATTAATAAATGTTTCAGGCTACATTGAAGGTTGGTGTTTGTGATTTAGCCCATCAGATCTTGTTTTTCAAATATTTCATCTCAATCATTCAATTCTATTTGCATGCCTATTTTTTTTTTTAATAAATACGGCTAATGGTTCAGTGAGTATGGGTGCTTGCTAAATAAGAGTGAAGTTCTGGGTCCAAATCTCAAAGGGAGCACTTAAAAAGTCAGTGCTGACAGATAGAGGTAGAGTCATGAGGATTTCTGGGGTTTGGTGACTGCCAGCTTACCTCAGGTTTCAATGAACAGTCTCATCTCAAAAAATAAGTTAGAGGATGATAGAGAGAAAACCTCTCCTAGCTTTCATATGGTAGATATACATTAAATATAAAGACGTGTATATACTGTATACATATATCATACCCAGTCACCCTTGTCACACATGTCAGAAGTTATTGTAACGTTTCAATAGCCAGTACTATTTAGAAAGCTTCTTACCTCAAAAGACACCCAGGGGCAATGCCAGCAGCAACATCCAATGACACAGTTATTCATTATATCAGAACAGGACTGTAGTGTCTTTGACATGGGAGTTTGACATTGAAAGAAGTCTGCATTAGATGAGAAAACCTTGACCATAAAGAAAAACATTAGACAGACATTGCTTCTGAATAACTGGTACACTGGGCCCAGATGGAGTCATGTGGGGTCTTTGCAGAATTAGAGGTTTATCCATAGCAGCAACCAGCTCTCATTCTTACTTTACTTTTTCAGTGACTGGGATGACACAGTGAAATATGAGAGAAATATGGCTTCTGGAAACTAAATCAAATGAAATAAAGATTGTAGAAATGTCTTGTAAATGCTAACTTTTGATGAGACATTTATTACTCCACGCTTTATGAGAAAATAAAATCAACATACTCTGTAGAACTTTGGATTTGACGTTGGAGATGGCAGAGCATATCCTCCTTCAGCCTCACCAACTGTGGCTAGGATGGACTGCCTGTGATGATGCAGCTTCTGGAGGAGGCCTGTAACAGAGGATTGCTGTCAAGGTCTGCCTCAATATATTGTGGGAATAAAATCATTGTAGTAATGTATTCATTTTAAGACATTAATAAATAAATTATTAATATTAAGGATATTCTTTTAAGAAAACATATCTCTTGCTTACATATAACCTTTGTAAGCATCTCTTTCTCTGTCCACAATAAATGACATTCATCATGTATTTGAATGCAGCACCCCCAAGCCATATGCACAGCCTAACAAACCCTATAAGAACAGACAATGTAACCCCCTCCTCGTAAGGGTCATTGGGATTCCAGTGCTTTGAAAGCTACAGAAGGGAAGAAATTCTCTGCAAACTCCCAGTTTGCATTATATGATAGATCATTTGAAGTAATCTCGGTGTGACTAGGAGGAAGGGACTTCATCTGAAGTGAAGCTGATCGAGAGAAGAGGCAGACACAAGGCATGTGAGCTCATCCTAGAAGAATGGATACATAGATGCTAGGGACTAGAGGAAAGATCAGAAAACAATGCTCTTAGAGGAGCACATGCATTCTGCAGATTGAGGACAGGGAAGAAAGAAAGTAAAGTTATTTGGAGAGGAGAGATGTAGGAAATTTGCTGCAACCAAGAATGAATATAGCAGAATCATCCCATAAAAGACCTTTCAAGCTACACGTATGGAGTCAGGAAATGCTCTCTGAGGGAGGACTTCCATGAAGATGGTGTATATGCTTCATACTTGGAAGATGAGGAAGACTGGATGATGCCAAATGATGGCATCTACTTTGCTCTCCATCATTCAAATTTGAAAGGGCGTTATTCAAACCTGAGCTTAGGTTTGTTTTGATTTTTGTTATGTTTGTTTG
Organism: Acomys russatus; assembly: GCF_903995435.1. Taxonomy (NCBI): domain Eukaryota; kingdom Metazoa; phylum Chordata; class Mammalia; order Rodentia; family Muridae; genus Acomys; species Acomys russatus. The sequence goes on along the minus strand of NC_067156.1, from coordinate 16,163,150 downwards.
CTTGTTTAGTAAAGTCTTTAGATATGTCAGGGATATGCTGCACATGCACACACACACACACACAGAGAGAGAGAGAGAGAGAGAGAGAGAGAGAGAGAGAGAGAGAGAGAGAGAGAGAATACCAAGTTTTACCTAACAAACCATGCCTGTTCATTTATATAATGAAGAAATACGTTTTGCCATTAGAAAAATATATCAAATTCCAGTTTTCTTAAAATGTTCATGCAGAGATGAGGAAAAGAATGTATTTTCACAAAGCTCATCTTAATTTCTTTTTGGAAAAAAATTATCCTTCAGTGCACCAAGTCATAAGGAGGTGTAGCCAGCAAAGGCTGCACAGTTAATGTTGCTCACGGACCCCTATGGAGCGGAAGGATTTTACTAGAACTCTATGAAGTGTCTTGAAATTAATTTTCCTATAATAGAAACTACTTAAAAGAATTATCTTGCTGTGCAGCAAATCAGTTCATGTGGCAGATTTATGCTTTCATCTGGAATTTTCTTAAAGGGGGCAAATGCGACAAAGAGATGGTTTGGATGAACTTAAAATCAGTCTGCTCGAGCCTAGAGTTTTGTTCTTAGGTTTAAAGAACTTCAGAAATGTTGAGTCCTAAAGAAAAGAAAAACTGTTTTGGATAAACTTCAATATATTTTTCCAAAGAATATTTCAAACTGGAAGAACTTCTAAGGTCACAATTATTTCAAAGACGAATATTCTGAGCTTGGGGGAAAAAGAGTGGAGAACTGATCAGTAATGCACAGGCACACATATCTACACACTCAAGTGTGCATTAACTTGTGCATTTGTGAGCATACTATATCTCTGAGGATATTTTCAAAGAGTGTGTCCTCTATATTCCTGTATCTGGGATAGAAATTACACAATAGAAAATCAGCCCAAGATCAACCAAATAAAGTGTACTTGATGCTTATGCAGTGGGCTTGACGGCTTTGCTTGGCTTTTTGTCCCATAGATAACTGATTCAGAGAACCAGTAAAATCTCTGCCATCCCACCATCACATAATTTCACTCATACTGTGGATGGCCCATAAGAAGACTAGGAATGTAAGAACATCACATAGCCTGTTTTGTGCCAAGGAAAGAAAGTAGAGGCCATTGCTTCCATCTTTGGTGTGTTTTTCCAAGATGATGGAGCCCTGCTGAACATTTGATGGAACCTGAAACAACACAATGGAATCCACATTTCCATTTGCTTACCTACAGTTCCTCTTTCTGACTCTCAAAATACCACACTCTCTGGCAAAAGAAAAGACTCAAAAGGTAATAATATTTTTAGGAGGCACTTGCATCTTAGGCATTCTGAATAGGGAATATTTTCCAAGAAAGAGAAGCATCACACTTTTGATGAAAGACAAAGATGTGTAACCAGTCAAGAACAGAATATGGCAAAAAAACATGGCAGCCTGCCTGTGCCTGTGAAGAGAGAACAGTGTGGTGAATGATGACAGGGATTGGAAGACGAAAGAAGCCACAGAAGACTGATAATGCAAACCTATTCTGAACTAATATAGCTACGAAACAGTAGCTATTGCTTATCAAAGTCACACAAAAGATCCCTGACAGAATTGCAAAGGTGAACTTAAATGTCACAGGAAGAGAAGAAATCTGTAGCTTGATGATTAACAAAACAAAGATTATAAGCAAGTGAGAGGCAGCATCAAAGAAGTGGTAATCCAGAGAGTCCAGCTCCCTTGCTCTAAGGGCCTTGTTTGCTAGTCTCTCATAAAGAAGAAGGTCAAGCTTGCAACATCTCTACTCCATCTGTTTTGATTGAGGTGATAAAAGGGGGAGAGTATACTTAAAGGGAGAGGAAGGGAGGGAGGGAAGGAGGAAGAGAGAGAGAGAGAGAGAGAGAGAGAGAGAGAGAGAGAGAGAGAGAGAGATCTGAGTTTGAGGCTAGCCTGGTCCACAAAGTGACTTCCAAGAGAGCCAGGGCTACACAGAGAAGTTCTGTCTTGAAAAACAAAAACAAACAAACAAACAAAATTAAAAAAGAAATCTTTGAGTGAAAGGGTCACTTACATTTCCTTGAAACAGTAAAAGGAAAGTTTCTGTGGGATTTGTTTGTTTGTTTGTTTGTTTTCATTTAATGGGATGAGTCCATTCATAGACATGTTTGATTTCAAGTACACAATGCACATGGAAAGGAACTGAAGAGCGTGTTGATGATTTTAAATATAAATCGTGTGATCCGTCTTAGTGCGTTTCAACATGATAGGATGTTCAGCTGTGTTCATAGAAACCATTCTGAATCTTCTATACTAATTGTTATGTTGACAGTGAATGTTTTGCACATCTTTGACAGAATAACAACTTTTGGGTGGCATACATTCACAGCAACAGAAGCTTTCTTTTTTTTTTCCTTTCCTTCTTGCATTATGGGAGCCTTCACAAGGACATCAGACATACCCCTATACCTTTCCTTTAATAATGTTCCTACGTAAAAATACTAAAACTGCCATTTGATCCACTGTACATGAGCATATCCAGGCTCATTGTGGCCTATTCACAACAGCCTGGACATGGACACGACCTAGCTGACACATGAATAGATAATAGAAACATGGTATCCATGAACATTGCAATTTTATTCAGACACAAAGAAAAATGAAGTTATGAAAATTCATGCTAAATTAATACCGTTAAGTGATCAAAGTTCAGATAACTATATCTTCTTTAGCAGGTGCAGGACCAGATTTCAGTGTTATACACATTGAATTGAGTGTGTTTATAGACAAACATCATGAAACCAGAAAAAAATCGTAGGAGGGAAAAGAGAGGTTGAAGGGGAAGTGAACAGCAGAACCCATGTGACATCAAAGAGGAGAGGATGTTTACTAAGGGTGGAAGGTTCAAGGAAGAGAAAGGGTTGTAGAAAAAGGGAGCAGGAGTGACATTAAAATAAAAAGGAAATTGTGTTTTCATAGTGAAAGAAACTACTTTTGAGAATTCTTAGATTTTAAAAGTAAGAGTTTTGAAAACCAACCAACAAAACACTGTAACCATTTCTCAGAAACTTTGCAAAATGACTTACTTTTTAAGACATGAGGGGAAGGTGTCAGAGAGAGGGGGGGTGGAATATGCACATGGTATATTTCTTCCTTAATTGATAATTATTCAGAGCAACAGATCACCTTGATTCAAATCAATAGACATTTTAGCTTATTCTGAAGTCTAGCCCTGGAAAATATCTGATATTCATTATCAAGAATAAAATATATATATCATGTACTACTGAACAGCTTCTTCTTCAGCTTTGTAAAATATATTGCCAAGGGCTGAGAAGCAAGCCTGCTTTGCTCCAAGGGCTGGAATCTCTGAAATGCCTCTGCACACCCAGACATTTCTTTTCTAAATTCTTACCTATGTCACCTTTATATTTTGCAATTATGTTCCAAATAATAGGATAAGTTAAGGGTAGTTGCCTCTGATTTGTTAATAGGTAACTTATTAAATAACCTAGATTTGTTAAGATAAATTTGGGGAATATACATTTGATTATGTTTCTCCGTATGAGAAATTAATACTTGATGCTATGTACTTTGCCCACAGCAATCCAGTACTGGTTCTGATCATTCAGCTTGAGAATAATTACTAAATCTCAGACTCAGCTTCTGCCCAAACCTCTATGCTCTCTGCTTATTGTATTTCTAGTCAACTAAGACCTTCTGCCTGATTTGAGGAGTTAGCATGTGAAAATATTTGCTGAACTTGATTCCCTGATGCGAAGTACTATCCAGAAGAATCAAATGTATTTGTGAAACATAAACACATTTTTCCTTATCTGTAGCTTACAATCAAAGCAAAGTTGTTTTTTGGTTTGACAAACATCCTATTTACCTTGGAAATAAAGTGAAGCATATTTTTGCCTTTATTAATTGAGCATGATCCTATAACCGACAATTTCAATTTGAGTCCTAAGTAAGTCCACTGCTCAAAAATGCTCCACACATTTACCAACCTTGAGGGCTCTGTATTCCATGTGGGCTCTAATCTTTGGAAGATGCATTTTCCCCATCAGCTGCCTTAATGTCCCCCTAGGGAGAAATTTGTCAAAGGAGGAATTTGTAAAGTCACCATCTTCACAAAGGCCCTAGAGAAGGAATCTAGCTGATGTGTTTCAAGACTCTGAAGGTGAAAAATGGGGCCGAGTAGCCGTTGGTGCCACAGGGACTTTCCTGGATGTGTTGGAATACCTTCTGTGAATTAAATCAGAGCAGTTCTTCTATAGAGCAGAGTTGTTTCCCTGGGAGAATTGCATGACATCATGTGTGAAGCCAAGAAGCAGCTGTTTAGAGGGAAGGACTCACTAACTGCCCATGGTTACTCACTTAAAATTGCAAGATGTTTGAAAGAAGGAAAAACTTAGGAAACCTTGAATCTTATAAATGGAAACAAATATAGGACTTAATGGGTTATTATACCAAGTCTTAGAAGAGAAACTGACCCCGTCCTGGAGAGAATAAAGGGTTGCTAGGTTTCCTGAACTAGGCAGATAATTTCTGTGCACAACAGAGGAGAAAATTCTCCACAGACCTAACTCTGGTGGTGCAGTCTTTATTTACATGCAGGCTTCTAGTGATTAGACATTGCTTATTCAGAATTATTTTTATTCTGCAAAGGTTGTATGTACATGTGTGTATATGTGTGGGTGTCAGATGCAAGTTTCTCAATGAACAACCTTAATCATTAAGTAAAATAGTAAAATCTTGTGACTCTATAGAGAATGTCCATTTGGCATTAGATATTGAAATCATGACACATTCAAATGGGAGAAATACATAAATTGATGATTGTACAAACTTTGCTTCATTCGTTTATTTGACATCAACTTACACCTTTGGATACCTGAATTATCAAACCTTCCTTTTCCCAAGTCACATTTGTGGCCAGTGTTGGATTCATAGTGCAATTTTATTATTCTCAATGGGGGAACCAGTTACATTTACCTGCGATTTTAGCTTGTTTTGTACAATTCTAGTAAAACAAGAACCCTGAGGGAGACTGGATTTTACTCCAGCTGAGTTCTTTCCAAACTTTAATTTTACAGGTTGACGACACATAAGTACTGCTGTTGCCTCCTCACTACATTTGCCTAATAGTAAACAAGTGTAATACAGTGCATAAATATTTTATATCCAGTCTTAAATGAAAAAATATGTATTCTATAATGAATACTTAATTAGGACTGCAAACAGAATGTAAGGAACGGAGCCCCTACTGCTTCTGAGACAAAGCAGAGTAAAATGAATTACTATCATGCAGGGAATGATATTAATAGTGTCCAGTTTTATAAATGAATCCAATTTTAAGCCACTTTAGTTGCTGTCATACTGAGAAAGAGTGGGACATGCCTAACATATCATTTCCATTCTGGCAAATGACAAGATTTAAGCAGAAAACAATTTTAACTTACTGATGTTTGCCTGCATTAAATATTTCTAATTACTGAAAAGTCATAGTCAAACATCACTTGGAAAACAAACGTCAGTGCTCTTTTCAGGACCAGTGTACTAAGAGGTACCATGCTGTTTTTTCCACCTCTTACAAAAGTCATGGAAAGCAAAGTCATGGAAGCAGTGTTAGGGTGACACTACTGTGTAAGTCACATTCTCAGTTCACTCCTGTCAGTGCACCATGAGGGAAACAGGAGTTGTTTTAGTTTTGTTACTCAGATCCTCTACAGGTAGATAAAGCCAGGAGGAAGTGAAGCAGCAACCACCAGGAAAGGTGCCAGTAGACCAGCTCACAAAACACCATTGTCCGTGTGGCAGGAGCAGAAGCTAATGTGGTGATTATTATGGAAATGAGACTAATTAGACTATAAAGATTGGACATCAGATAAAACAGTAATAGACTGTTCTAATTTTTTCAGAACTACTGATTGAAACATTGAGTCCATTAACCTAGCATTTTGCAATTTTCTACTGTATATGCTAGTCACTGATTAAACACAGAAAATATTAAGGTGGTAGAATTCCAAATTTAAGATTAGTATTTTCTGTTTTACATGGCAAATAAGACCATCTTGCATGTAAAACATTGCTTAATTCTAAGTTTTACTACCCGAGTATCCATTGATCCATTTGACCAGTTTCCTATGGCCAAAGCAATTCTCATACATACCATGATATACATGTATATCTTGTAATTTTGTATATGTAAAATGTTTTACATATATACACATGTATATATATTGTACATATGCATGTTATATATAATATTATATATACAGCATTGTATATAGTATTATATATAAAATATTATACATAGTATTATATATAAAGTGTTTCACATATATAAAGATCTTCCATTATTAATCTTTGCCTTTGCAGACAGGTTATTTTATCTTTTCCCTGAAACCTTCCTTGACTATGTATAAAAACACATATGAAGCAGAGAAGAAAGCAAAACGTCCTCACACATATTAAGTTATGTCATGAAACTCAAACAGAGGGAAAACACATGGATGAGTGGGAAGATGGATGGATGGGTGGATGGATGGATGAATGGATTCGTGGATGGATGGGAAAATGGGAGGATGGGTGGACGAAATGATGCTAGGACTGATTGGTGACTTCATAATGGAAAGGGTAAGTAGATAGGCAGAAAGATAAATGGTCTGTAAGTGGATGGATGGATGGGTGTGGGTTAATGGATGGTCTGACTGATGAATACACAGTGCTTAAATACATAGATGAGTGAGTTGGGAAAAATACAAGAGTGGAAGGAGCAAAGAAACTTAGTAGATGATCATCTTCTTAGACTATTTATCTGAGCTTTACTATTTCTTCAGTTTCCTGAAAGGTGAAACCAGATATGACTTGCTTGATAAACCTTTTGGTTACTGAGAGAATAACTGTTCAAATTACAAACTTAATTAGGATATCTTAATGTAAGTCCAGATGATGGAATCTTAGGCTAAAATTCTACCAGGACATTTTATTTTCATTTGTTCTGTTATTCTTCACAAACATTTCATGAAATACTTTTTTTCATATAGCCTGCATTTTAGTATTAACAAAACAAACACCAAGATTGTTCAGAACCATGCCTGAGTTAGGCAGGTAGAAAGTATAACTTTCTATAACTATAAATGACTTGAACAGACATTTGAGTCAAGAGAAATATGGCTTTTGGGAACTCTTAATAGTTATGTTCCCTGAATATAAGCTCTACACTACCTGATGTGTTCAAAAGAAGATGACCGTAACACATCTAAGAGAATCTCATCTCTCATTTCTCTCATAATTTTTCATAAATACGTCTTTCACATAAAAATTATCTCCAAAGTGCTGACAGAATCTGGCCCTAAGAGCAGACAAGTTCAAATAGGTGCAAGCCATAGTGGATAAGAGTGTAATCATGAAGCTATGTCTTGTTTGGGAAAAGAGCAGTGGCAGGAGAGAACAGATGCTCCCATCCATGGACAACAACCCTTCTACCCCATGATATACTGGCACTAAAGGCACTGTACATCATTGTGACATGCACTGAAAGTTAGAGCTGCTGAAAGCACTTCTGAGTTCTCTGGGGGACCTGACTTAAGCCATGATCTATGAAAGGGCCTGGGGCAGCTTCATACTTGGCTTTGCAATGATACAACAATCCTTCAGCTGCAAGTGTTGCCTTCACTACAAAGAGGCATCTCTTAAGCAAGAATAGTGGTATGCATGCAAAGCTCATGGAACAAAATCAAAACCCATGTACTCTTTGTAGTCCTGTGTGTCTAGAAGAAGCTGCCTCTCTGCTCCTGAGTAATTCCTGCAATAGCCTGCATCTCCGCTCTTCCCTGTGTACAGAGTGTGGCCATGGTTTGGGCCTATGTATGGGTGCTTTTCCTGATCTCCTGATACTGTCTGTGAATTCCATTAAACTTGCTTAGAAAAGAAAATTCACTGTTAGGAAACATGTTGATGTCTTTCTTGTCCAGAGCAAGGCAGGCCAGAGAGTGTTCTATAAACATTTTTGGAATTAGAAGAAAGTGAAATTTATTTGCATAGTTACAAAGAAAATAGGAACCAGAGGATGGCGGCCTCTGCGCTGAAAGGTGCATTTGATGACTATGTCTAAATTTCTCATTAGTCTTACTGCAGTTACTTTTATGAGAAGTCAGCAAACAAATGAAGGCTCCTCTCTTGTGTTTAAACAGTTATAAAAGCCAGGCATAGTCGGTCCCCAGTGATGGCCTACAGCCATTGGTAGACTCAGCTGGGACTGATCGTTATAACTCTGCTCCAGACACCACTGCAAAAAAAAGCAAAACCATCATTTTTCACTAGTCAGACCAATAAAATTGTAGGGCTATGGCTCTAAAAAAAAAATTAAGCCTCAGATTTTACTGAAGGAAAAAAAAAAAAAAAACAAAAAACCAAAATAACTCTTTATCTTTCCAGCACCATTTTATAAGAATGTAGCTTAAAATATGAGTTCAGCTTATATTAGTAAGTGTAGCTCAATTTTCCATGGCAGAAACACTTAATCTTTAACAAATTAAAAAATCTCTTCTAATTTATATATAATATAATTATATATATAATTTATATATTATACATAAAATAATTATTTAACTATGACATTTAAACCTCAGACTTCACTGAAGAAGAAATTAAAATAATCTTTATCATTCTATAACTATTTTATAAAGTATAAGTATGAGGTGCAGCTTAAAGTATGATTTCTGCCTAATATACATATTAGGCAGAAATAATATTATATATATATATATATATATATATATATATATATATATATATATATATATTATATATAATGTACCACTCCTACCATGTCCCATGACAAAGAGACTTATTTGGAATTAGATTTCCATTGTGCAGGTAGCTTTTCTTGACAGAAAAACAATCCTTTCTTGATGATGCAAATGGTGACTTGAGGTAACATGGTGACATTTGTATCTTATCTGTAGATAAATTACATTTATTTGTTTGCTGGCTTTGTATTTTGGTTGGTTGGCTTAGTTTTTGGAGACAGGGTTTCCCTGTGTAGCCTTGGATGTCCTGGACTCTTAGTAGATCAGGCTGCCTCTGTCTCCTGAGTGCTGGGGTTAAAGGTGTGTCTGTCTGTCTGTCTGTTCTCTCTCTCTCTCTCTCTCTCTCTCTCTCTCTCTCTCTCTCTCTCTCTCTCTCTCTCTCTCTCCTCTCTCTCTCTCTCTCTCTCTCTCTCTCTCTCTCTCTCTCTCTCTCCTGCCCCTTCCCTGTGCCTCTCTCTCATATTTTCAGATCCAGATGTAAGCTCTTAGCTGTTTGCCATGCTCCCCAACATAATGACCATGAACTCAAAATCCTTCTGGAACTGTGAGCACAAAGCATGAAATAAACCCTTTTTTATATAAAAAGAAAAAGGAAGGTAAAGTAGTTAATACTTAAATATGATTTAACAAAAACTACATATATTATATTTATGATCCTTGATAAGTAATATAAAACTGTGACTGAAGTCCTGAATGTTGATTGTTATCAACTACTCTGATGTCTAATATCCTTAGTTTCATTCACACTAAAAGAGCATCTTAGTCAGGACCTGCCTAGGGCAGTTCCTCAGAAGTATTGGGGACAGACACAGCACCTCTATAGACCACCACAGGATGAGTTGTCAGCATGGCTTCTGCTGTGGGAAACATCACAATCTGAGTTAATTGTTGTTTATATTTTCTTTCTTTATTTTTGTTTGGCTTGTTGTTATTTGTGTCTTTGATTTTGCTATTTGAGACCTGGATTAATCTCACTGTGTAAGTCTGCCTGTCATGGAATTCACAATATAGATCAGACTGGACTCAGACTCACAGAGTTCTACCTGTCTATGCCTCCAGGGTCCCTTATTAAAAGCGAACAGCAATACACCCAGCTTGATATTTATGTTTTCATTTCTCTACTTTTTTTACATATTATATCAATTTTATAATTTTATCAATGTAATACACAACTCAGTAGTCTTTCTTTTACTATGAAAAACTATAAAACTTTTTTCTCACCTGGTTTTCTTTTTCCACTAATGACAATAAATCCCCCATAGTAACAGAAACAGGAAACAAAGGCTCTTCTATTATACTGAAAGACAATCTTCCTGTTTTATCCCTGCTTTCATTCTACACATCCTTCCTTCCTCTCAAACATAAACCATTTCCACTAATCACAAAAAGGCTTGAAACTTTCTTCAAAATCTGGGATCTTCCTTCAGTTCACTGTGAGATATGTTTTGTTCCATTTATGAATGTCTGCTATGACATGGACTTTTAGCGGAAGCAAGTCATGGCAAGAAGAGGTGCATTTGGATGCTCTCAGAGCCCATTAAGAGACACAGTTTTTCTGCAGAATAATTTTTAAAATAGCAATATTTGGTGGTTATGGGTATGAAAATAGTATAATTTCATTGGGCACTGGGATCCAAGCATCTAAGAATCACATGTACTCTCATCTTTGTCTTGTAATGTCAATCAGTGAGCATGCTACTCCTCATTTATGCTAGCATGTGGAAGTCTAGAACATTTATTGAAATATGAACAAGCTAGAATTCAACTAGTTGCAGAAACCTACTGAAAGATTCCCCCATGAGGAGATGTTAGTCCAGAATCCAGGGTTCTTTCCTCCAGGGTTATGCTTTTTAAGACTTTATTTTTCTAAGTATATTCGAACTATTTAACACTTTGAGATTTAATGTAAAATAATTAGTCAGTATATTTAAGAAAGCACAAATTGTTTAATCTTTACTTTTTCCAGATTGACAGCCCTCTGGAGAAAGCATTACCCTGACACTTCTCCCGTGCTTATGCTGTCCTCTTTGGAGGGAATTTCTGCCAAATCCTATCCTATGAGAACTTAGGAATTACACTTCTGGGATATGCATGCGTGGGTGGTCCCACTCTTTAGGGACATATGGCTTCATCTTTTCCACTGGACTGAGCACAGGATGACAAAGAGCTGCACACGTCTCTATGGCAGCTCTCACAGTCCTCCTGGACAGGCACAGCCTGATCCTGGTATGGTTTGACTAACAATATTAGATTTTGTGGTTCTAAGACAAACAGCTTCTGATCACCTTCTTAGGGACTGAGTGTGAGCACTTTCAGTGCCAGCAAAGTCACTCTTCTATGTGTTTGATCAGAATTTTAGAAGGGAATTCCATGAAAATATCTGCTGGTGTGTGTTTTGTGTATGTGATTGTGTGTGTGTGTGTGTGTATGAAAGTATATATATGTGTATTTGTATATATGTATGTATTCTTATATAGGTATCTATTTATATGAGTGTATATGTTTATTTCTGTAAGCATATATATATATATATTTGTATGTATGTGAGTATGAGTAAACATGTATGTTTACAGGAAAATGGGTGAGTTTGTGTGTATATATGTATTATTATGTTTGTGTATATGTATATACGTATATTTATGCTTGTATAGGTTTACATACGTGTATTACGTTTATGTATATATGTGTGTATACATGTATATATGTGTCTATGTGAATGAATATTTGTATATCTACATGTGTATGCTTGTATATTTCTGTGTCTGCATATGATTACCCATATGTTTCTGTCTGTATATGTATATATATGTGTGTGTGTGTGTGTGCATATGTCTATTTGTCTGTGTACTATGTATAATATGTATATATGCATGTGTATGTTTTTACATTAGTGTGTATTTGTGTATAGGTATGTGCATATCTGAGTGTGTATGCATTTGTGTGTGTGTGAATGTGTGTGTTTGTGTATGTGTGTATGTCAGTGGGTATTGAATCTAAGGTTCTACTCATATTAGGCAGGCACTTTATCAATATAGCCTCAGCTCAATGTTTATTTTTAAAAGTTATTTTCAGACAAGATGTTGCTAACTCTGTAGTCCATACAGGCCTTCAACTAGTGATCTCTTTGCTTTAGAAATCCATTTGATTGCAGTGAAAATTTCCATCGACATCAGTAATGACTTCTTTGCATTTGGGGAGTGTTTGAAGAGAATTTTAACGTAAAGAAGAGTAACAAAGGTGGAAGATCTGTCCAGAACTTAGGTGGCCCTGATTTCTGCAGACCTAGATAGCAGACAAAGAGGAGAAAAAAGTGTCCTGGCATAGGAACTCACCCTGCCCTGCTTGATCTAGTTCCTCTCCAGTAAGAGGTGAGCGTCCTTTTTACTGAAAACTGACCTCTTGCCTCTAGCTCACCTTGATGTAGCCAGCAGCCAATGGACTGCATCCTCTGAACATGTGAGCCCAAATAAACATCCCTTCTGCAAGTTGAATTGCTCGGGTGTTTTGGCACCATAGAAAAGTGACTGACACAGGGGTGCTTTGCTTCAGTGATAGGCCTAGCCACACTTCACTGCCATTGCCAGGCTGTACTTACCACTAACACAAACACCATGCTACATGTACTAAATATGTTTAGTCAGAAAAATGCCGCACCTGTGTTTTAACTCAACATCCATCTATACTTCTGAGATAATCTTTTGTGACTATGAACTAGCATGTGGCTATCTGGATGAGTGCATGGGAAGGCTAATAAATGATTAGCAGAAATGTGAAGACGGATCTCCCAAGGCCTGACATTGAATTCTACCCTTGGACTTGACCTGTTACTCAGTCCCATCACTCTGTCACTTACAGATAGAACTGTGATATGAAGTGTATTTCACAAAAGGTTATCTCATTACCCTGGGAGGCCAGAATTGCCTGGGGTTGTGCAGCATTCTTAGGAGGAATGCCAGCAGATGTGCATCTTCTGAATCAGGAAATACAGTGCTCAGGGAAGCCTCACTGAGTGAAACTAGAGCCGACAGAGAAGGTTATGCACACAGGAAACAGTACAGTCTTTTTATCCTATAGACATACCCATCCACCATCCAGGTGGGTAGCGGTGGACCCAGCTATAACTGGATGGTTCCCACTTTTCATGCAGCTAGACTCCTAGAAACCTCCTTCACTTTCTCTCTGACTCCTAATACACTAGAATGACACCAGTCTCAGTGGCTTGATCTTTCTAATGTCTCACAAATCTGTGTTTAGCCATAAATCATGGAAAATGGCACAAATTGGTCAGGAAACAAAGCTTGACAAAGCAGTGCATGTGGTTCTGCTTAGCTGGGTTGAGAAGTGTTACTCAAATGCCTGCTCTGTGGGGACCATTCCTATTGGGTGACTTCCTCCTTGCAAACACACAGTTGAATTCTGTGATAACAGAAGTAAAAACAGAGACTTGAGAATCAACTAAAAATCCAACATGTATTTATATTGCCTCTGAGACTTGTTCAAATGTTTGTAAATAGGAAATTATGTGAGGGAGTTTGAACCCTCTACCCAATTAAGGTTAGTGTGAGCACTCTGCATCTCAGAGGTGATGGAGCCTGGGAGTTCACATCACAGTCAGAAACCCAAGGGCAGCTTTTCCTTTCTGGTTGTTATTCACTTGTTGGGCTCCATTGCAATGCATAGGGCTGAGGGAGGTGAATACATAACAACATGAATAGCCTTAGAGGCCAACAAACAGCTGAGCTCTACAGACCTTGCAACAACCGAGACATCCAAAGAACTGGAACTGCCCCCAAAGAGGGCACATGAGGTTATTGAAGCTCTCTGGATCACAGCCACTACAAAGATTTTAAATGTACACCAATCCTGCTGTTCCTGTGATTTTAACTATGTTTCCACCTGGCAGCCTTGGATAAGGCCACAACCAAACACTGTATCATATATATAGTGGACAGTGTGGCTGGGGAACAGTCAGGAATGCCTCAGAGAGAATTTAGAGGTTATATCAATTATCATTTACCACAGACTCTCATGCTATGTTGAATATGTTTTTTTTTCATCCTTGCAATACAAATGAGCTAGCAGTATACTGAAATATCTTCTGCAAATGGCTGCTGAGTTCATAGCTTCCTGCAGTCCAAGAAACCAAACAATAAGGCCCCTAGTTACACCTCAGAAGTACTGCAAAAGATAATAAGGACTGATTGCTAAATCATCTGAATATCAGAAGCCAGAATCCCACCCATGGAAACATGACCAAGAGTCACCCTGGTTCTGCCCAGCTGGTTTGAGGTGTGTTAAGGGAATTCTGGCTATGTGCCAGCCATTTCCATTGGGTGACTCTCTACTTACAAGCAAACAGTGTTGAATTCTCCACTAGGGCCAGAAACAAATCTTGTATTTCTGAAGCTCATGGACTGAAACAGGAGTTGCCCCAGAGGATTATGATGTCAGCCCCTAACCAGAAAGGCCTAGCTGAAATGTGAACATTGACCTCTCCCTCAGTCTAGACCTCATCTCAAAATAAAGCGTTCAAATTCTCAAACAAGCTGTAAAATATTAATGAAGAAATGAGTAATTTTGAATTTTATTCTACCTAGAAGCACTGTAGAGGCTTCAAGCTACTGAAACAGTAAATAACAATAAAATGAAATGACATACTAGAAATGCATGCATGTAGCTGGAACCATGGCTTACAAATTACATACAAAGTGAGTACAGAAAAATTTTATAGGTAGGGCAAAGGGAACAATTCTTACATACTTACGGTCTCTGTGTTTTAGAATCACAAGGACCTATGTGAGAAGAAAATGGTAGCCCTTAGTGGTCAGTAACTTCCTTCTGTGTATAGAATTTCAATCTCTAAAAGCTCATATTGTCCATTAAGGACCACTTTGATGACAATAAAGAAAAGAGAAAAACAATTGTGACCATTAGTATAAAACCTCACTACACTCATAGGAAACGGGGTCAGAAGGTCTAGGGAAGTGAATTCCTAGGGTTGACCCTAGGCACCAAGCGAGTGTTCAGACCAAGTCAGGAGACCAACACAATATCTGACAATTATATGTACTGTGTCCCAATAGAGTGAATCTTAGTGGAGGTGAAGCCAAATAAGAGTTGGCCAGGGCTCTGGGAATCAAGATTATAGGAAATAGTATACTGGGTTAAACATGTCCTGTCCCAAAATCTCTGTCCCCTGACTTTAGGATATGAACATGCGTCAAGTTCCTAGAAATTGGACCCAGAGCTAAATCGATAAGTGAGTATTTCCTGGCTTTTTTTTTTCTTTTTTTTAATGTGTTGTGACACTGCTGGAAATAAGGCAGAAGAAAATGGAGAGTAATTCTCCTACAATTTTGAGGTAAAACCTATCTATCATCTATCTATCTATCTATCATCTATCTATCTATCTATCATTTATCTAATAATCAATCATCTATGGTCTATTATCTATCACCACACATCTATCAATATGTCATCTGTCATTTCTATACCTTTTATCTCTCTTCTTCTTTAACAATCTTCACCATTATCATCATCTATCTTTAACACTTATCTATCACCTAACATCGTCATTACCTATCAAGAAATTGTCTATCTCTCATCTATTATTTATCTACTTTTCATTGTCTTTCAAAAATTTTCTATTTATAATCTATCACCTATCTTTCTTCTATCTAGACAGCTTCTATTGTCTATCTATCATTTATGTGTAATCTAACATCTATCCATCTAGTTATTATTGATCTATTTCGGTGCATTTCTATCTATCCATATATATCCATCTAGATATTTATTTTCTCTTAATGAGAGTGAACATTTGGGCAGTGTGAGGCCTTATGACAAGGTTTTCTATAGGGAAAATACATGCAGTGTCACCCACCATGAGTTTTGCAAGAAAACTGTGTCATACCTTTAGTATTCATGCAGCCTTGATTTTCATACTGTGGCTCATGCCTACATTAAAATTTCCAGAGCCTTGTGATCTATGATTGTTTTTAGGGCTGTATAGTCCTTTTCTAGAAATAAACAACAAAAATCTGCTGATCTTATGCTTTGCTTTGTTTGCTTATCTTAGGCAGTTTCTGATTTGTTATTATAACCACTCAAAACAATTGGGACACTGTAAATACTTTTCCTTACCTTTTGAAAGGAAACTTCTTGTTTCCCTTAAATGAAAGTCAGTCCCTTTACTGTGCTGCCCAGGACACATTTTCCTGACTTCTGGTTTCATTGCATTCTGTGTGGCTCTGAGGAAGCTCTCATCTACAAAGCCATAAACATTCTCAGAGCACTGAGGAGTACTTTCTGTTATTCTTTTTTTTTTTTCTTTTGAATTGCAATGACCACTGTTTCTTCTCCAAGGCACTTTATACTGCTTCCCATAACTGATTATTTTTATCATCTCTGTCTATTGATAGAAGCCTTGGAAGTCACTGCCTTGGACCTTTGCTCCATTTTCTCTCCCATCACGAAGCATGGTGATTTCTTACAGTACCTGGTCAGAGACATAGAGTATGGATTTATTACAGCTTCAATTGGAAACTGTGAAAAAAATCAGAAGTCATTCTCTGATCGTTAACGGCATTGGATGTGAGATTAAACTGCATGAAATGGAGCATTTGGGTCATTGAATAGATGTGAAAAATAGGAAAACACAATAAACAGACTCCAGTGTTCACATTCAAACAATGTCTACACAAAACAAGAGCTTTGCATGACTGCCACAAATATGCAGATATGTTTCCATTTTTGAATATCTGATTAATCTTTCAGTGCCTAGGGCTCAAGTACACCCCATAGCATCATTGCCCACTGAACTTCTGGAAACTCTCATATTCGTTAAGGATGATATAATCTATGTGTTGCTGATTTTGCTATCCTTAAACCATCAGATTGTTGGTTTTTTTTTTTTTTTTTTTTTTTTTTTGGAAACTGTTTGCTGCCCCTGGAGCTCTGAGTTATTTTAACAAGCTAGTTCCACTTCTGATTTTCTATGCAAACAAAAGAATGCAATTGACTACAGGATATTTTCTTAACTGCCATCTAATGTGGGTTGTGTTTTAGAGTCAGAGACCATGTACAGCAGGCCATAGGCACACTCTTTCCATTTTTTAAAATTACTTTGTATCTGACAAAAACAAAACAGTAAGTTTCAGTTTTCATAAGCTATAAAAAGAAGGCAGGCTTTCACATCTTTGACCTTAATATCTATAGTATGAATAGGTCTCTTGGTGGCTAACTATGAATGGCCCTATGCCCTCTGATGCTCAGGTGAGGTCAAACAATCAAACAAGCATTTGATATACCCCTCCCACCTCTTTCCTCTCCATCTCTGTCTTTGCTGTCCTCTTTCCCTCTTCTTTCTTTTCCCACCTTCCTATTTTTCTAGCAACCATATGACAGATATTTATGTGGTTTTGCCAGAAAAATTCTTCATCCCATGATCTAATCTCATCTATATTTATTTTTATGATCTTGTCCATCTTTACAAATGAAGTATCCCATGTTGTGCAAATTGTAAAGTCAAATCCTTTCTTATTTTGCAAAAAGCTATATAACCAAAGACCAGTTAAGATGGGGACACATCTGTGGGCTTACTGTACTAACACACAGTGGTCAGAACTTGAAACTTCAGCTTCACAGGCAAGGGTAGATCAGTTTTCTTTAATCCACATATGGGATATGGAAGAGAGAACCAACAGGCAAAACCATGGAAATAACCTTCTCAAATGTTTTTTTAAGTGTTTTTCTTTTCTCCTTCTTTTCAAACCTTCCAAAAAAGAAAGATCTGTGTCCACTTGGTTGCACTATTTCATAGGTATTTGTGTAGCATACTACTTTTATTTTGGTAGATAATAAACATCATTGATCTGCCTAAGCTGTGAGATGCTGCTTAGTAACCCTAGTACACTCTCCATGAGGGATAGCCTCTTAGATGGGATTCTACGATGTGATTATTAAGAAACAGATAAAGAGAAGAAAGTACATAATCCCACTGAAGATCCCTGTTGTTGTCCATCATAAAAATCTGAGAAGACCCGCAGTGATGAAACTGAAAGATAATTGTGAATTCCATGGACTGCTACTGATGAGGTCCATATTCTAGAAATTTCAAAGGCCCAGTACAGGGACCAAAATATCAAGACTGTTAATTATTTCTTTCCAGATCCTTTGCTAGAGATGTTTGTGCAGGCTCCAATGACAAGCACTCTCTTTAGCTTCTGTGTTTCCACAATTGTACCATGGAAATCTCAAGAACAAAATAGAATTCTCTGTTGTTTACCCACTATGTGACTGTTCATTATGTCAATGTAGACATTTAAGTGATAACATATCAGGACTCAGGCCTTGGTCATCAGCACCGGCTGTGACAGAAACTTAAATACAGCATGAAATCCCTATTCTCTTATCTATGCAGTAGAATGGTAGCATTACCTACTCATTGCGTTATTGTAAGGATTAAAGAAGATAACACTAATGCTTAGAAGAGTGTCTTGCACATCTTAAGCCCTCAATAAATGTTAGCAACCATCATTTTTATTAAATGATTATGGTTTAATGTGTAACACCTCCCAAGAGAGTTTAAAGGGATTTCAGCTCTTGAATTCAAAAGTATTGAGCTTTAATGGTGGAATTTCAACCATCTTAAAAAGCTTTTGTGGCTGGAAATGGAAAGCATTTTCTGTGCAATAGAAACACAACACATGAGTCCATATTTAAACTTTCTCATAGATTCAGTCTTGGATGAATTTTCTTTTTAGTCCTATCTCCCTGAGGATGATAATTTCTAGTTTCTTTGTGGTCTGGGAATATGTGGGCTTGAATACAATGGCATTATCCAGCTCCAAGCAGCTTCAAACTGTAAGCAAATCAATGCACTGAGCCTTGCTCCAAAGGCCAGCTTCATTCCTCGGGAAGGGGCAGAAATTCATTCTCATGCAAGGAAAGCTTTCCCCTTTATTAATGAATACTTTTAATCCCTAAAATATCACTCTGAATTAGTCACACATGGTTGCTCTCATTTTGTTTCAAAATTGAAAAAAAATATTTAACTAAGGTTAACCCTTTCTGATTTCCTCCAGAACAAAGAAAAACCAGTGTTTTTAATAAAGACGAGCCATGGGCTTTACACTAGATGCCTAAAGATGGTCATAACATAACATTTAGGACAAATGATCTATCTCCATTCTACATGAGTGTATTAATTTTCATTTAGTTTCATACATTTTATATCCATTTGTTCTTTGTGCACATTTAACATAGAGAGAGCTACTAAAAAAGATGACGCTTACACATGGAAACACAGAGATTTTATCATGGGAACACTTGAAATAATAAAATCCTTAACATAAGGAGTATCATTAAATCTACATCCAGATAGATGAACCTCATTTACAGACAGAGTGAAAGTTGTGAGAAAGGAAACATGTTACAATATTACATTTTAGTTATTTTTATTTTAGAAAATTCTATGACAATAAAACAAAATGGAGTAAGATAGTACAGAGATGGCAGGTAGTTTACTGGTTTTTATTATGTTGTTTCGTTTTAATAATCAGTGCATTATTCTTAAAAGCAATTTTTTTTGTCAATACATGACTACTCCAAACTGTCCTGAGTGTCATAGTCCTTCCTGCGTGAACTAAAACTAACACTGAGTAAGGAGTTCTTGATTGCAACACAGAAAGCATAGCCATAGGTGTCTTTAATGCTTTCTCAACCAGTTCAACAAAAATCACCAATAAGTGCTACAAGTGAACACTTTTTATATTCAAGGGATTCTAACAAACACATCCCAAGAAATAAAATGCTCTATTCAAAAGGTTTCACAAATACTGATTTCCAAATATTTGCATTGACCTAAGGTACATTTGTGAATCTAAAATATCTTAAATTACATAGTTAGCATGAGAGTGAGATGGGAAGAGAAAAAAAAATGCAATCTAGTCTAGGCACTTGAGACTATTTGTTTTAAAACTGGCTGAGCTTCTTTCTGTCTGTCTGTCTTTCTTCCTTCTTTTGCTTCTTTCTTTCTCTCTTTTTTCTTCCTATTTGTGTGTATGTATGTGTGTGTGTATGTGTGTGAGTGTGTAGAGGAGGGCATACATATAAACAAACATATACATACATATGTATGTCGTCCTCTCTTTTTTTTCATTTTAATGTCAATATTTTTTATCATTATCAGACAAAGATTTGTATCCCAAATAAATACTGTGATTTCTTACAGAGATACCAAAGCACTTTCCCATCCAGAAGGCTCAGCAGCTTCATAAGCTGTGCCACAAGTGCATGGCTTAATGGTATCAAATTCTCTTTCTTCTGGAAAACATTTCTCTCCTCGCAAATGTGTACTGTTTTGCTCCTTGTACTTGCTTGAAATACAAATTCAAAATGCATTTGTTTTATTAAGCTGGCTTTTAAATAATTAACCCTTGCATGCTAACTTGGAACATCAATTAGTCATTGTATCATACTGGGAATTCACCTTATTACCTGCTTTGACAAATACTTGAGAACGAATTAGTGCATTGCTGGCATATAAGAGGAGTACTAAAAATGACATATGGAGAGCCTAAAGCAAATTGCACCATTTTAACCTGGGCTATGAGGCTTGCCCTTCCCCAAATATGACTTCTCCTACCCCATCACAAATTTCTAATAGCTCCCTGAGGAATAGTGACTTATAGCCAAGGAGAGAGGAATTGTCAATGCCGTTTGAGTTTGGGAAAACATAAAAATTCCTCTTGTATTTGTGTAGTCATCATTTTCCAATTTCCTGTGATCCTGTTATTTATGAGCATTTTACTGAGGCCAGCATGGGGCTGAGTTCAGCCTTTAGAAAAATGTGGTTATAGACCTTGATGCCTGCTGGTTAAAAAGACACAGACTCTGCTGCCTGTCACTCACAGGGCTATTATCGAGACATGTCTCAGCCATACCTTGAAGATGCTCTTTTCAGATTTCAGAGTCTCCCTTCTTTCCCTGACTACTTGGAAACTTGAAGAGCAAGATAGAATGAAATGGAAAGTGGGAGACCACCTCAAACTTACACAGTTCATGATGAGAAAGAAAGGGCAGCCACAACAGTGGAATGGAAGTAAAGCCAGAGGAGAGAAGAGGGGGATGGGAGAGTCAGGGACAACAGCATAGACATATTGAGCAGTGAGCAGATCAGCTGTACTCTGTGAGAATGAAGCACATTTGAGAAAAGAAGAAAGACAGTTACAACAACGTGACCTGTGAAACACCTTTCCTTTGCCCAACATCCTTTAAAATGTGCCTATATTTTTTCTTTGTTTTCATCTTCCCATTATCTGAAAAGAATACCTTAAGTAAAATAATAATGAGAAGAAGTTCAATTTCCTTTAGAATTATAGAGTGATTCCTCCAGGATTGTAGCCTTAATATACATATAGCATTGTGGCACTGGGCCTGATAATATACAGGAAGGCCTCACACTCAAGGACCCTTCCAGGTGATAAGGCTTTTATTTCCTAGGTACACCTGGGAGCCACTGAGAATAGTTCATCCTAGCAAGAGAGAACAGACAAATTAGCTTACTCTTTCAAGAAAGGCATTGCCCAATTAGAACCCCCTGTCATGTTTGTACGGCATTATATATTACAGAGAGTGGAGAGAGCTCTGAGTGAAGCTGTAGAGAGGGGGGAAAAGCCCTGAGTGACTGTCCATTGGTAAGATGGGAATACCCAATGTCTCAGATCCATGGAGTGGCAAAGCATCTCTCTCTCAGAGAAGTTTAGGGGGGGTGGCAAAGACTTCCCCTTGTCCAAGTACAAGTGTCGACACTGTTTAAACGTATGAGTGTTTGTGATAAATTGACTAGTGTGTTAAATTTTAGCTGTGGTAGCTTCCTTTTCCTAGATATGTACAACTCTAGACTGGTTTTGCCTACAGGGACCTCCTACTGAGCCCAGCTAACTCTTCCAGTGATGAACCCCTGAGGTCTGACTTTTCTGTTTAGGAGCTGCACTCCAGGAGAGCAAATGCAACTTACCTTACTCCAGGTTTCTTGCCTGTTTTTCTTCATTCCTTTGCCACCCCTGTCAGGTATCCAAGTGCCAACCTGTGCAGGTGGCAGTCATCTATGTATGTAAGTCCTTGGGTGATGAAGCATGGGGAGTGCTTTAGAAAGGCAAGAGGATAGATAGAAGGACCTGGAGGTGACAGGAGCTGCACAAGAAAACCAACAGAGCCAACTAATCAGGACACAGAGGGACTTGCAGAGACAAAAGCTCCAACCAAGCATAGAGTAGATCTAGGCCCCCTACACAGATAAAACAGATATGCAACTCAATCTTCATGAGGGTCTCCTAGTAAAGGGAGCAGGGGCTGTCTCTGACATGGGCTCTGCTGCCTGCTTTTTGATCACTCCCCCAGTGGTACTGCCTTGCCAGGCCACATGAGAAGAGGATACACTCAGTCTTCATGAGACTTGGTGAGCTGAGGAGGGTGGCTATCAGGGGGCTCCTCTTTTCTGAGGAATAGGAGAGGCAGAAGGAGGAAGAGAGAGGGAGTGTAGGACTAAGAGACGAGGGAGGGGACAATGACCAGGATGTAAGGGAAATGAAATAATTAATTTTTAAAAAGAAAGAAAATGTATTTGACTATATGAATTTGGCTCATTTTAACTAACAAGTTGACATAGAATTTCATTCATTCTTCCAAGGAATGACGCAATTTAGTTCTTTATGGCTGACTAAAACCCCAATATGTGCATATCTATCATGTGGTCTTTAACAATTTGCTTATTGTCAGACACATAAGTTGATTACATAATTCAAGAGCTGTCAATAGTGCCAAAAATAAATGAGATGTATAAGCGCCTCTATGCTGAGCTGATGTGGAGTTATTTGGATATATTTCCATGCTGCATCAAATAGATATTTTGTTTTTAGACTGTGGAAAGCACTCATTCCTATTTTCATAGTGACTAAACTAATACACATTTGTACCAACTGTCCATAACAATGGCATAGTAGAAAAGAGTTTAACAAGCAGAAAAGACTGGTTTACTAAACAGACTTTTAGCAAAAGTGTAAGCTGGTTAGGATAAGCAAACAACAAGTCACTCCAACAGGACTGATAACAGTGGAATGCCATTCCATTACAGCCTTTAGCTATGAGGGCTAGAGAAAGAAAGATGTTCTCAAACTATGGTGAAACAGTTGGGATGAAGAAAGGGAGGGGGAGAAAAACTGTTGAAAATGAATAGTGGTATTCAGTATAAGAACCAGCTGTCTTCACCTATATATGATGACATGACACAAAAAACTAGATGACAAATAATATAGATTCATTCCCTATGGTTCTAGAAGCTAGGGACTTGAAGCTAAGGCTCTGGCATTTGATTTCTAGTGGCAGCCTGCTTGGCACAGAAGGGAACATCTAGGTTTCTTTACACAGTAAAAGGGATGAAAGGGCAAATGATGCTTTCTGACTGTGTAGAAGGCTGAAAGTCACAAAGGTGCTTAGACTAGCCTTCCAGCCATTTATAGAATGGACCAAGTCATGAGCAGAGTCATGCTGATGTCATCATTCTTGAAAGATCTATCCCTGTACAGATGAGAGCAATGGTCCTGAAGTTTTAATACATGCATTTGAGGAAATTTGACCCCTGACCAAGGATTACCACAGAAGTGGTAAATCTGCCTCATTGGTTCTCTAGTCTGAATGATAACCTTTGACTCTGTTATTATTGGAGATAAAGTGTTTCCCTAAAAGCTCTTATATTTAGAGCTTGGTCAACAGTTGGTGATATTCACTTTGGGAGATTCTGAGAACTTCAGACCTTGGTGAAGGAAATAGGTCATTGGAGGCAGGTCTTTTGTTGATGGAGCTCCCAGATCCCTATCTTCCTATAAGCCAAGAAGTGAAAATCACCCGCTGACACATGGTGACTCTATGCTATGGCATAAGCTGCTTAAGAGCATGTACCCTGAATAGTATTATAGACTGAACCCTCTGAAGTTACGAACCAAAATCAATAGTTTCTCTCCATCAGATATTACCATGAGATTTTGGGTCACAGTTATAAGAAAAAGAACTTTCAAAATCTTCCATTGGCCCAACTCAAATGGAATAGTATTTGCAAAAATGCCCCAGACACAGAGAAAAAATAGATGTCACAGAGCAACAAAGAGTGACAAATCAGAAGTCAAGAATAAATCAGTGAAGATGTAGAGAAACATGAATACTTCTCTATTGCTGGTGGGAGTATAAACTCGTAAAACCACTTTGCAAATCAATTTGGTGCTTTCTCAGAAAACCTCAAAACCTAGCTATATTAATCCTCGGCATATTACCTGAAAGATGCTCCACCAGACAACAAGGGCATTTGCTCAGCTATGTTCATGGCAGCTTTATTTGTAATATCCAGAATCTGAAAACAACCTAAATGTCCCTCGACTGAAGAATGGATGCAGAAACCATGGTACATTTACACAATGGAATAGTATTCAGCCACTTAAAATGAGGAAATCTTGAAATCTGCAGGCAAATGGATGGAACTAGAAATGATTATCCTGAGTGAGGTAAGCCAGACCCAGAAAGATAGGCATGATATATATTCACTTATAAGTGGATATTAGCCCAATAGAGATGTCCTGTGAGAGACTTCACCCAGTGGGGGATTGGAACAGACGATAGGACTCACAGCCAGATTCTGGGCAGCGTGCTGAGAGTTGTATGGAAAAGTGGGCTGAAGGGGTCAGCAGCTCCACAAGGAGACCACTAAGGCCATCAGATCTGAACCCAGGGGTGTCTGCACTAACTGATGCACCAACCAAGGACAGTGCATGCAACGAACTCATACCCCCTACTCAGATATTGCCAATGGGCAGCTTATTCTCCACAGTTGGGCATGAGGGAAGCAGGGACTGCCTCTGACATGAACTCTGGTGACTGAGCTTTGATCACTGCCCATGGTTGGCAGGCCCTGCAGGCCCACAGAGGAAGAAATGCAGGCTAACCAGGTTAAACCTGATAGGCTGTAGTCACAAAGTGGAGGAGGTGGGGCCCCACATCAGAGGTCTATGGGAGGGAAATAGGGAAGAAGAGAGAGAGAGAGAGGGTAGAAACTGGAAGACATGAGTAAGGGGATAACAACCAGGATGTAATATGAGTAAATTATAATAAATAAAAATTTAAAATATTAACAGTTTAAAAAAGAATAAATCAGCTAATAATTGCAATACCACTTATGGTGATTCTAATGTAATATTAAGGGCTGATTATAGAGTGTTTAGCTGACAACTTATGTATTCTGATAGAAAGAACATGAAAGTCTCGGGCCATGGGGAGAAAAACTGCTACCAAGAGGAAGCACGAAAGGGGAGGACAAACAGAGTGGCACTGACACAAAGAGCAAACTTCATTTTCTTGGCTCAAAATGTTTTCAGAGCCGACTATCAGCAGTGAGGGGAAGGTGGCTAGAGACCATGACACTCTAAGCTGTGTCATTTCCAGCTAGCCCTGAAGCCTGAGTTTTATCTCAGATCTGTAGCATGCTGTCATGTTCAGCGATTGTCATAATAGCAGCAGAGATAAGCGCCTTTGAGATAGATTACAGGGGAGATGAGCAGACGGGACTGTTCCCTTGCTCTTTTTCCCTGTTGCAGCTTTTACAGAAGCACTTGCTTCTAAGACATCCTTGCCTTGGTCTAACAAAGAGTGAAATATTAAGTACAAAACAAAGGTTTTATCTGTACTTTGGCCTAAGTAACAGATACATTTATTCTATTTTCATGGGCTGAGGCAGCTCCATCTACTAAGATACTGATTTTCCCAAATAAACTGAATACTACTCGATGCAGCACATGGACACACCTTAAAACAAACTCACAGCAATGTCCTGAGTGAATCTGGGTCATTTCTTTACTGACTTACATAACATGTGAAGATTCAGGTAGGGAAGTAACTGTACACATGTTTGGTAAATGAATTCAAAGCCAGGAAACCCAGGCATCCTCAGGAAGATGGAATCCAACCAGATCTGGATTATCATATCAGGAGACACCATGCAACAGGAGAATTTGGACCCCAACTGACTCACTTATTTGTGACCAGAGACATGGAATGGGGCTCTGTCATAGGCAACTAATCTTTCTATTACACAGAGCCATCTTTAGATTTCACAGTTTGCCCTAGCTCCCAGAGAGATCAGTAGGAAATGGGCCTTTGCTCACAGGGATCAGACAGATGACTCAAATGCATCAATCATAGGAAACTATGTTGGGCTATTATGGCCTATAGCAAACTGAAAGGATTAAGCATTAAATTAAAATCTAAACAACAAAACATAAATAGTACTGCCTTGTTGGAGGAAGCACATTGTAAGTTTCATCTGGACGCTGACAATTTGTCCTCTGTGAAATTCAAGTACCCAGGAAAAAAACTGTTCTCTAATTTCTTATCATCCTAATGGACAACTTTTCCTTTTCCTCCCTTCTCTTCTTTCTGCATTGTCTCTTGCTTACTGGAGTGACTTAAGGTCTCTCATCACTGGCTTCTTTATTGATATTTGCAATTGTCATGGATATGTCATTCTTTAAAAGGCTGGCTACACACTGACTGTACAGAAAGGCAGGATTGATTGCATATATTTGATTACATGGGCTGCCAAAGTATACCTCAGTTTATAGCGAATTTTAATAGCTAGAAGGTATGCAAAGGGCAGAGCCCAGGGGAAATCTTGGTACTTTATGTCCTTCCTGAAGCATAAAATTCAGCAAGAATCCAGTCACGTTATTGAGAGCCAAAGAGATAGTTCTGTGAGTTAACTAGGAAGCCATAGCTCCTTCAGAAAAAAATAAGCCAAACCAATTTTAGAACCACATGAGACACAAATCCTAATGATTTCACACTTCTCCTCCTAGCTTGTTTGTGCTCTCATGCTAAGCCTGAAAAATGTGGCTCTGCTGCCTCGCAACTAAATTCAAGTTTTGAAACCAACACACCTCTAAACAACTACCACCACTTACATTTCTTGAAAAGCGTGTCCAGTTCCTATGTGTGAAGCAATGATAAACTAAACACACTGAGGACCATATGCTCCTTAAGCACTGTTTGTCACATGATGGAAGGAAAAATGAGCAACTAAAGCATAACCATCCAGTGTAAGAGACTAGGTTATAAGCCATTAAGTCATCCAAACAAACACTTCTTTGTGATAACTCTTTAATGCTGCTGACAACTGTAAAATAA
Source organism: Acomys russatus (assembly GCF_903995435.1). Lineage (NCBI taxonomy): Eukaryota > Metazoa > Chordata > Mammalia > Rodentia > Muridae > Acomys > Acomys russatus. Next base: position 16,136,130 of record NC_067156.1, on the reverse strand, counting down.
CTTTAATTTTTATCAATTCAAATAGTAAGGAGTTTTTGGAAGTGCTCATTTAGTAAACTGGTCATTTTGCAGGCATGATGCCTTGAGTTTCGATCCCAGTGCACATGTGGAGAGTTGGGGAAAACTACTACTTTTTCAGATGTAAAGAGCGCTGGGAAATAGGCATTTCTTCCTCTCCTTTAAAATGTGTGCCTTATTATCATGTTCCCAGCTGTGTGTGCTAGTTTCTTGAGAGATCCAATATGAAAGAAGGCAGATCATGGTCTCAAATGATAGGCAACATGCATTTAAGTGGGAAAAGGAGAGAGAAGGCATTTTAGAGCAAAAGAAAGAAATAACCCACATGTGGAGATTCACATGACTGAACAATTCATAATGAGAAAGACAAGAACCATGTTTACAAGAGTCCCCCATCACATTAAGGGCAAGTTTCCTTGAATTGGGTCCTCTTCAATCAGAAGCCAAGGGTCTCCTTTTCTAGACATGATAGGTGTCTACGTCCTACTGGTTTCCCTATTAATGGTAATGATCTAAAGTGAAATGATGCAATAGTATGGATGACAATTATTGATAATGATACCTAGACAATAGTCCATAGTACTTTTATCCAACAAAATATTCCACAGTACACATCTCAACTGCTATCTGAACTAAGCCTCCAGGAGTTTGGCTTAATCACAGGGAGAAAAAGGAGAAAATAAGGTAAAAACTCTCTTTACTTAAAAAGACACTGAACCAAACTCAAGAGCTCCAAATTTTAGACCCATATCTATAAAGAGAGGACATATTTACAATAGAAGAAAACAGCCTAAAACATACAACTCTTGCTGATTTACTAATAATCGAATCAAACTCCCGTTCAATTTACGCTTTTATTTTGTAAACTTTACAGATGACATATTCTCGTCTGTTAAAGATAACTTCCTTTTTTGAATTTGATCTTCTTTTCAAGCTCTGATGATTTAGTTTTTACTCTTGAAGACTTAATTTGGACTTGACTCTGACTCAGAAGGAGAAACTCCCAGTGAAGACACCCGACATCTCTTGGCAATCTGTTGCAGGCATTTTTCTTTTGGCTTCCTTCACTCTCTTGGCAAGAAGCGTGACATAGTCTGAGGCCTCCTCCTTATTTTCTCAGTGCTTTGTTTCTTTAGAGCAGTACATCTATGTTTGTGCACATAAAGTAACAGGATGCTGAATCTTTGGTTCTTTGGACCTGAGCTTCTCACCTTCTTTGTTTATAGACATTTCTGACAACCTACTGGTGGACATCATCTTTAGAGAGATTGAAAAGCTTTCAGGTTTTGCTTGCTCTTTTGGGCCCCAACTCCCAAGACACAATAGTAACTGTTAGCTCAGGACTATGTCTCTCTCCTTTTCAAACAAGAAGCAAGTCAAGAATACTCAGAGTGGCATCCACAGTACATCCTCTAACAGACTTGTGCTTGTTCTCTTCAGTTCCCCTTGGTCTAGAGCAAGAATTCCCCTGACTCACTAGCAGGTGCACTTCACCGTATGTCAAGATACCTTGTTTCCTTAGATAAGCCTTGTTTATATTCTTACCATTGATTTGAAACACACAACCCTTCCACTCTCTACTGAGTACAGCAGCAGATACTTTTGTGACCATGCACTTGCTTTTCTTGTCCAATTCAGTGACTTTCTGACAGCTAGTATCAGAAAGAAAATATTAAGCTTCATCTTTACAAAGCCTAAGAGCACCACTATAAAAGAGCCATGTTTTTATCATCATCATCATCATCATCATCATCATCATCATCATCATCATCATTATTATTGTTGTTGTTGTTGTTGTTAATTTGTGTGTGGGCAAGTACAAGTGCCCACAGGAAGCAGGTTAGGATTTTGATGCTCTGTCTATTTTGGACCATCTAACATGACTAAATAGAACTGAGCTTAACTGCCCTGAAAGAGCAGTACAGTCTCAGGGCTGAGTTAGCTTGCCAGCTCAGAGTATTGCTTTCTCTCTGTCAACTCCCATCTCACAAGTAACTTTATTCTGTCCCAAAAGGAAGCAAGGATATACATATACATATATATATATATGTATGTATGTGTATATATATACATATATATATGTGTATATATATATATGTATATATATATATAAACAAAAGAGTACATAACAAATTGACTCGTCAATGGGATTATAGAAATAAAATACTGGAGCCTAGATGGGCACGACTTTAAAAGCAACACATGGGAGGCAGAGACACTCTGATCTCTGTGAGTTTGAGGCCAACTTGATCTACAATGGGAGTCCAGGACATCCCGGAATGTTACACAGAGAAACCCTGTGTCGAACAAATAATAATAATAATAATAATAATAATAATAATAATAATAATAATAATAATAATAATAATAAAAATAATAAAAATAATGAAGAAGAAGAAAAGATACTGGATCCTAACTTTATTCTGTCCCAGAAGCTAGCAAGAATCTAATTTTTAATAATATCCACATAACTAAAAATAACTATCTAGATAAGACTCCTAGTGGAGGGAGAAGAACATCAACCCATCCACAAAAACTTTGATCCAAAACTTACCCTGTCTACAAGATGTACAGGAATAAAGATGGAACAGATAGAGCAGAGCCTGAAGGACTGTCTAACCAATACCTGGCCTAACCTAAGACCCACCTCATGGGAAAGATTCAACCTATGACACTATTAAGGATACTCTGCTATGCTTGCAGACAATAGCCTATCAGAGGACAACTCTGATAGACTCCACCCAGCAATGTTTCAAAACAGATGCTGGGGCTCACAGCCAAACATTGGGCAAAGCATAGGGAGTCTATTAAAAAGTGGAGGGAAGAATATGATGGTCTAGATGTGACAAGAGATCCACAAAAAGACCAACAGAACCAACTAACCAGGATCCAGAGGGGCCAGTGGAGTCTGAAGCATCCACTAAGGACCATGCATCAACTAGTCCTAGGGCCTCTACATAGATAAAGCAAATGCACAGCTCAGGCTTCCTGTGGGTCCACTAGAAACAGGAGCACAGGTTGTCTCTGACATGGACTCGGTTACCTGCATTTTGCCTTGCCAGACCATAGGGGAAGAGAAAGAACTTAGTCCTGATCCAACTTGATGAGCTGGGATAGGTGCATAAGGGGGGAATCCCCCTTTCTGAGGAATAAGAGGGGGTGAGTGAGGGAGGGTGGGACTGATAAAAGAAGAGGGACATAGCTACAACCAGGATGTAAATTGAATAAACAAATAAATTAATACAATAAATATCCAAATAAAATATTTAAAAGAGAGAGAGGGCTGAGAGTTCATCTAATTTTATTACAGAAGAGATATGTTACAAGAAACATTAACATATTCATGAAATTATAAGGCTCCATGTAGAAAGATCCCAAGGCTAAGCAGAAATACTAATTTCTGCCTGTCTTTACGGAAAAAATAAAATACTTATTTTCACATACTATGTTGTAATCCATAAGGTCATTGTCTACTCATGGAGTAAGAAATAGAATTAATGATGAAGATGGTCATAAATTTCGTACTTTTGCTTGTCTTTCTTCTCTTACTTTACAGAGTAAGTCAGCCTCAAAATCATGGAAGTAGATTATATGCATTCTAATAAAATATGGTGTATTGTGAAAACTTCTTGTTGTGTCTTGAATAAATTAAGATTTACCAATGTTGTTGTTGTTGATAGAAGATTAGGAAAAATCCTAACATTCATTTCCCCTGCAACAGTAGGACTCTACTTTCACTGTCTTCTACAACCTTCACTGTTATTGGGAGAACTTAAGACAAGACAAGCTTATTACATCCTACTACCTTCCTGATGCTGTGACTCTTCAATACAGTCCTGATGCTTTGGTGACTCCAACCATAAAATTATTTTCTTTGCTACTTCCCAACTGAAATTTTGCTATTGTTATGAATTGTAATGTAAATATCTGATATGCAGGACATGTCATATGCAACTGCTGTGAAAGGGTTGTTCAATTCCCGCAAGAGCCCTGACTCCATAGGCTGAGAACCACTGTTCTAGAAGATATTTTAGGACCAATTTACTTTGTTTGGGGGGAGGGTGGCAAAATAGACTTTTCTCCGGAGAAGATTGTGTTGGTTCTGAAAAAATGACCAAGTGTGCTCATGTGCGCACAGTGAGACAGAGTAGAATATATAGAAATGTCAAAATACATAATGAGAGACGGGGTTGAGAAATAAGACAGTTTCTAAAGATGAATAAACTCATATGGATTTCTGAAGATAGAATGACTTCTAGGAGACATTCAGAATGACCTGATTTACCGATTTTCCATCCATCCTTTTCCAAATTACCAATATCTTTTACTAAGACAAGAGGGAAGCTCAACCACTTTGTGGCCACACTCTCATAAAACACTAAACATGAACTTATAGTTCAAGAATGACAATGAGGTTTTGCTTCAGAAACTGATACTTTTTCACAGGGAGTGCTTTCGGAGACAATTACTCATGTGGCCTCTTCAGAACATGGATAATTTTGACACCCTCACAGAATCTCAATCAGAGATAAAATCACCACCTGTTTCTGCTGAAAAAACAAAGTGGGAAACAGAATTCTGCTGCACAAATTATCAATAAAGGATTAATCCAATGGAATTAGTACATGAATTGAAATTCTATCAATTTTCTTCACAGACATACACAAACACAAATACACAACACAGAAACACACATGCTCTCAGACATAGTTATGACTGAGAGAAGTGTCTTCCTGAAGAGATCAGAACAAAGAGGTTGTTGTGTTTTTTCATGGTACAGAGCAAGGCATCCAGCAAAGGGGAGAGGTGGAGCATAATAACACAATGGAGCTCCATGCTGCTCCACTGCTTTTCCAGGAAGTAATAGGTTTCACATTTGGAAACACTACAGGAGGCAGTGCTTAGTTAGTATCCAAGATCTACCCACAAGCAAATATTATACAAATCATTACTTCACTTGCTAATATGATGCAACTTTACCTGGATGCAAGGGGATTTAATGCAGATGGTCTGACTGTTCAGATACTAGATACATACTAATCTTTCTATGAGTTCTTCCTCTCAACAGGTTCCCCCAGATGGATCTACCATTACCATGTTCTGATTCTGGGAACATACACTATTCTCTTTACCCATCCCATGGTGTAGGCGGCTCTCCAGTTCATATTTGGAATTTATGGAATATATGAATGAATCTACAACTGCTAGGACCAAACCATTTGGACAACTAAAATGTGCTAGGTGCTAATGCCAAAGTTAGTGACAAAACAGTCCTACAGACTCCTTAATCACTCATGGTATATCTTCAGGATATTTTTAGAAGATGGCAATTTCTCATAGCTATTGTGACTTGTTCTGATTCTTCTCTAAGTTATTGAATGATCTTATTATAACAATACTCCTTGACCAAAGAAAGACATAGAGCCCACATGACAGATTCTAACAGGTTATCCTTTGTAAGTCTCTTATTTCTCTACCAACCCTACAGGGATCTGTTCCATATCTCTATTCCAGAATTTGCTAGACTTTGCACCTTGCTTTCTTGGTCTCTAGAATGGCATTCTGGAAAAAAAGAAAATAAAGTGTTTCAATTAGGTATTTTCTCTTGTAGAAACATGTAGGAGGGTTAATGTGCATTCTTCTGGTTACACGGACGCTGAGAAGATAGTACTAAACAGGATCATCTCACACGGTCCCCTTCACTACTACCTTTATGGAGGAGCATTTGTGGACTGGAAACACAAGTCAAGCTTTGTTATGTTAGCATTATTCTCAGTTCTAATACAATGTCTATCTAGAAAGATTGTTAGATTATTAACACTTTATTGTAATGACAAATGGAATTAGGTGGGTTTTCTATGTTAAATCAATCATTAAGTAGTGCTAAAATTATTTGCTGTTGGGAACACTTCTGTCTTTTGCAAAATTGACACAGTCTAAGAATCTAATTGCTGTGTTTTTGTTCTAGGGCCCTTTAAAATGCGAATCTCGAAGAAAGGCAGCACATCCAATTCTGATGTTTCAGAGGGAGGGACAGTTCTGTTAGGGATAACACCTATTACCATATAATTAAGCAGTGCATTTTCCTGTGGCCTCTGAAACTCATATTTCCTTCTTCATCTGAGAGACAGAGAGACACTTTCAAACCTTCTTTAGCTTTAATTACAATGTGGTGTTGGGCCCAATTATAACTGTTACCAACTTGACCTTTTCAGGTTACATATTCAAACCATTTGCCTGATTAGGGGTAGAAGATTTTAGGCATCAATGTATGTGGGTTTGAGATGATCAGATAGCTGTTTCTTCATTTTCTGGAGGTGGGGAGAAATGTCAGCAATAGCATAAGCTGGTAATGATGGCATTAAATTTGAAAAGGGGTGGAAAAAAACCCTTTATTAGCAAAATGGCATATCTTCATCTTCCATGTGATAAGGCCAGCCAAGCAGGAACCTTTGCTAAAGTTCAGTCTTATTCTGCTTTCCTGTCGCCACACTCTTCATGTATCTATGTCTGTGACTGTGCACATGTATGCATCTATCACCTCCAATCACTGTCTCTTTGAAATACATGCCAAACACTCGTGTTTCCATGCGTGAAGAGAAAAATTAATTTGCACACCCTGTGTATATCACCTTCTCCTCAGTGATATTGGAGGCTTTAGTGATGCAGATGAGATAGAAAGATATGTGGTTTCATTCTTGCATGGAATTACCATTACCATTAATGTCAACAGCAAAAATGTGATGTCTCTGTGTGGTGCTACGACTCTGAATACAGTAGGCAAGCAAGCGTTCCACCCCAAGAACATTACCAGCCCTAGAGAGACTTTAATTTGTAAAGAGGTAGATCTGGTGGTATGGAAGATGTCCTGTCTGTTCCCAGCTTCTAAGAATAAAACAGAATGAAAAGCCAGTATCAAGAATAAAAATGTGACAGGATCATGGGAGAAGTGAAAATGTGAATTCAGATTGGAAGAAGAAATATGTCCGTAGGATGCTTCGTTGTGATTTCCTAGAAACAGCCAGGTTTTCTTCTGTAGAAACCCTTTTCTGTAGGAAACAAAGAACCAATGGAAGTTTTCTCAGCTGGGCACAATCTGTCTTAGAAGTGAAGGATTTTTTGAAATTAAGTTGAAAATGTTGACTTTTAATGTGGGGAGGAAAAGGAAAGTGAGAGTATCGGTAGCCTGCCTTTGATTGTTCTTTCCTTTGTGCTGTAGGGCTCTGTGATGGCTTTCAGATGAAAGGACCAGCTGAATCAGTAATAATACAACTTTGTCCTGGGTAAGAACTGAGGTCAAACACTCCAGGCAGATCCCAACTATACCAGACACTCCACCCAAAATGTGACGCTGCACAAGATGCAGGGATGCTACGTGTGATTTTTCCCCTCGCTGCCCCAAGTATAAATATTATGGCTTTTGCACACATTTTCTGGTATTTGACTTTAGTCTCTTCACTATGTCAAGTGATGCTTTAGCCATGGACACTGAGACCCATTTCTTTCAAGTCAAATCAAGAACAAGAGCTTGTGGTAGTATTAAGCTCAGCTCTACTGACTCCGTATGCAATATTCTTTCCACTTACACCCTCTAATCCACAAATCAGGGGGAAAAGCCAGTGAATTTATTAAGCCTCTATATGCAAATGTGAAAGTTTTCATCCTTAGTTATTTTTCAAATCCGTGCTAATGAGATAGATTGGGAAGCAAAAATATGAGCTTAATTGCAGTTCGCAGGGTGAACACGCACAGTGACTGCAAAGGCTCCTGTGTGTGGCAGGTGCTGCTTACTGATTCATCATCCATTAAGGCAAAGCCATGGAAAAATACAATGAGGCTCTGATTTTCAGGAATCATAATTCAATTTTTCAAGGAAATAGAATAGATAGTGTGAACTCTATGAGAAATTCAGACAATATTTATGACTCTTTATTTGGTTGACTTTTATTTATTTGGTTGTTTTTCACTTGAGCAAACCCACCCACTTCACCTTCACAACACATGTATATTCATGCCCTTCTTATGCCCTGTCAAAGCAGCCACAACCTGCACTAGGAAGGCCTTTGTTCCAGGAAGTCTTTGATGTGTATGCACCAAGTGTATCCCTCTCTGCTCTTCTCTTTTTTCCCCAGGACCCTGAGTGCCACAGATACACTCACCCTTTTATATGTAAGCATGCCAGTCTCCCTTGTTACACCTCATTGAAATTGTATCCCTTTTTAGATCAAGAGTTTGGAATTCTAGAAATCTTATTGGATCTTCTTCTAAATATAAGTAAATTCACTACAAGACAAACTTTATGATTAATCGACAAATCTCTAAGCCCTCTATCAGGTTCTTCTTGCTTAAGTCCCAGTTACAGCTTGTCTTGCTGAGCATTAGATAAGAAGGGCCCTAGTATCTGCTCTGGGAGACTCGGTTTTCATATTTGAAATGGCCTTCTATATTAATCTACTCAAGCATTTAGTTGTTTGTTTAAGCCAACCTTTCTGTAAAAGGCCTAGAAAACTCTTGTCATGTTGACTTCTTTGAAAAGTTATTTTCGCTTTCTTGTGAGATATCATCAAAGTACTACAGAGGGAAACATGTTGTGTCTGACGGACATAGTTTACTGATAGGGTGACCAAGTCTATATATATATATATAGATATAGATATATAGATATCTGTCTGTCTGTCTATCTATCATCATCATCTGTCTATCTACCATATATCATTTATCTATCTACTCTATCTCTATCACCTTATCATCTATCTGTCTTCTATCATCCACCAGCCTATTTATCCACATATATGTGCGTGATTCTGTGCATGTGTATGACATATCACCAACCTTTTGTATCTATGAATACTACATTTATATATTCAGCTGACTGCAGAGGACAACTATCTAAGGACACAGCTGCATTTTCATTGAACTTGCATACACCTTTTCTTCTCATTATTCCCTGAACAATATAGCATAACAACTATTAACATATGATTTGCATTATATTAAGCATTATAAGTAATCTATGGGTATGTAAGACTATGATTCCTCTTTCCTAAAGGGATTCAAGCTTCTTCGCATTTCATAGTTTTAGGACTTTAGACCCACGTCCTCATAGATCCTGAAGGCCAAAGGTATTTCTTAATGCCTCTGACATAGAAACAAAACTCCAGTGCAAAATTCTATAAATCTTTTAGTGACACGGCAATACTCATTAACCTCTGTAGAAGTATTTCCTTTAGTGGGTGTCCAAAAAGACAGACAAAACTTAGTGGGCAAAGTTGGTCTATCAACATCTGTTGAAGACTTATCTGTATGATATTACAGAGTGACAATTCAGATATGTGAAACTGAAAAATGGCAGGGAGAGGGAGAACTTATTATCACATTTTCTTTCAAATTTCAATTTACCTTTCAATTCTAATTCTCCATTAAAAGCAGGCAAATTCGCTCTACAAATATAATCAAGAGATGTTCATGCCACATTAATAGATTGCTTTAGTTTTGTACTTCTTACAACTTAATTATTTAGAGCCCAATTCCCCTACTCAACATTAGCATATTAAGGCAAAATCTAATTTGCAGTAAGCAGCTTGTGGCCACAGAGCCACAGAAAATTGTAGATGGAGCCAGGTAAACATGCTGAATGTCTGTCTTATAGGTGTAGGTAGGATTCATTTGTACATAGCAGGTTAACTATGTCAGACAGTAGATTTCTCTTGCAAAAGTAATATTTTAAGTAATACTTTTGCTTCTAAATAAAAAATGTCTACTTTGAGGGTGAAGTGAGAAAGTAGAATAAAACATCAAAATCAGAAAAGTGAATACATTCCACATTATTTTGTCCTCTGGACGTTAATTTGAGAGTTCAGTCTTTGACATTTGTGAGCCACCTTCTTTCTGAATTCTTTATGAATTATCCCATTTTACCTTCTTATCCATATTTGTGTATCAGAATATATCTTCAGACCAGTATGTGGGAAGGTCAGTTTAGTGAAAGGGACATTGATGCTTGTTAGAATGGTTTGTATAGAAAATGTACTGTGGACTAACAGACACTTCACAGTCATAGCTGGATGAGAATTGTGTCTTCTTTCTTCAGGTTATGATAAGCAGAATTCCCTGTACATTCAACAGCATTCAACAATGTATCTCTCTTCAGTGAGTCAGAAAAGGCTGGTACCTTTATATGAGACCCTGAATTTGCTGAGGAAATAAAGCCAGAAAGAAGGGAGAAGTCATCTCTGAGAGAAAGTCTGTTCTTAACTTCCTAGAAGATAGAGAAGATAGATAAATCCATGATAAGAGGAGACATTTGTGTACATATGTTCCTGCAGATGCTTGTGTGTGAGCTTATATGTGGCAGCCAGGCAGTTGCTTTCCATCTTGTTTTTGAGTCAGCATCTCTCAACGAAATTGAAACTCACAGATTCACTTTGAAGGACAGGCCAGCAAGCTCCAGAGATCTTCCTGTCTTGTATGCCCCAGACCTAGAATTATAGAGTGTTTATCATTTTGTCTTTCTTTTTGTTGTTGTTGTTTTATTTGCTTTTCTCCTCTGCATTTAACTTTTAATGAGTGCTAAGGATCTAAATTAAGGTCCTCATGCTGACATGTTAAGTATCATACTCACCAAGCCATGTCCACTGCCCCAGCAAAGAACAACTCTTGTGGTTGCATTTGAGGAGAGAACAAGAGAAGGGGAATCAGTTTAAAAGTCCCTTCAACATTTTATGGGGCCATTAAAAAGACAACATTAGTATGCAATAAAGTCCTTCTCTTAAAATGAGCTTTGAACTCTAGTTTGAAGCTCCAATGATGGGTATCTCAGAGGAAGAAGCCCGAGGACTGATAGAATCATCAACTATTGGACATTTCCACACTCCTCTAACATAGTTTAATTGACAAGAAATCCAGATTTTGAGTGACCCTTAAATAGATCATTAATAGGAAAGCTGAGGGAAAGATTGTTAAAGCAACTTTTATATTCTAATTACAAGAGTTTACAATCAGCAAGTACTATGTTTAGATGAGCCATGATACATTAGTGCAAAGAACTAAGAAGCCCCAAAAGTGGTTCATTGACGTCATCAAACACAACTCTCATCAGATCCTCACATTTTTTACCATATGATCTTTCAGAGTGTTCTCTGTGAAGTAAAGTGATTTGTGGTAAAGCGAGGTGGCTATGTGGACAGCATCACTTGTAACCTCAGCTCTCTACTTTTTGTCATTTTTTATCTGTAAAATTTGCCATGCCTGTTCACTTGTGTGAGTTACAGTGCACAGATCTTCTGAAACACTGCCATGCTTACTAAACCCATTGGTATGCCTACAAGTTTATCCCAGTGCTAGAGTAGCCCTCTAATAACTACCAATTACTATGATGGTATAATCTATTCCAACGCTCTTATCATTACATTTTTCTTACAGACAAAGACACCTCATTTTGGGGAGTGCTCAGTCTCTTTCAGTGACTTAAGCAATTTCCAGTAATCTCAGTAAGTCATCCTAACGGCTTTGTAAGAAAGTAATTTAATCTATCTTGACAATGGATCATCTGTGGTTGGTGAAGAAGTGAGAAGTAAATCTAGCACATGCTAGATATACAAGGGAATACAAGAAGAAAACAATTCACCTTCTCCTGCATGCTGTGCTGCTATGGAGGGCACCTAAAATGGAGTTAAGCAGGTTTTAACCAAGAAGGAAACAGGACAAAGACAAAAGCCACATCTGGTGACAGACAGAGCTCAAGGGCTGAAGCAACCTGGATTCATCCTGGATCTGAGCACTCTTCATTATTTTTGCTAAAATAGGGCATGCTTTCTCTTTTAACATCTAAATTCATCTAAGAGATTCATTATTGTGGGTCCTTGTGTGCGGGCAGAAGAGATGCTCCCTTCTAGTAAGCTTCATGCTCAGAAATAGGTGAGGGGACACCCCCGTTGAAAGCAATCCACCAGAACCAAATGTGTTTAAAAAAAAAATAGTTCCTTGCAGACACTAACCCACATAAATGGTGTCAAAAGCTGGCTCCTTAAAGAAAAACATATCAAAGGTGCCCTGGAGACAAGACCCTGGAAGTGTCCTGGGAGCATCTTCTGCTATTCAAGTATGCTTAGTCTAAAAACCCAGAGGCTGGAAGGTTTGGCAGCACAGGCCCCATGCCCCATTTCTCCCCTATAGCTCTCTCCCCTTGTCTTTTTTTCTTTTTTCTTTTTTTTTTTTTTAATCACTAAGCTTAGTAAATTAAAATCTAGTTCTTTGACTTTTGACTGCTTTTATTTTAATCAAGTGTAGTCTGGCCTTTCACAAGCCTGGGGCTCCCTTCCTGCTCTGGAAGGGACATAGATTTCTATTGGCCCAACCTGGCTGATCTTGGTGGCCCTGTCTGTGCTCCACCACTGCCCAGGATCTCAGAACAGAGCCTTCTTCAGCTAGCCTCCAGAAGGCTGAAGAAAACTCTGTGACCAGATTCTCAGCCCAGCCTCTGGGAGAAAGGAACCCACAGTTGGCGCCAGACGTGGGGCAACACTGTCATCTACTGCTAAAAAATTAAAAATACCAGAGATGACAAAAGCTTAAGGGGGAAAAAAACTATATCTATTCTTCTTACTTTTCTCTTCCAGTAGAGTCCTCACATGGGTCCAGATAGGGTTTGTGGAATAACTGAAGCCTTTCGGTCAGGGCAAGTCTCTGATACTGGCCGAAGATTCCCTAATCTGACCTCTGTACCCTGACTGCCCAACCAAGTGTGGGTAATGACCTTATAATCTCTCTGTACAGACACTGGTTGTGCAGCAACCAAGTAAAAGCCATCTAGGGAGGTTGCCAGTTCTGAAACTGCAGCTAGGCTTGTGTTTGGTGATGCAGGCAGTAAATACCTCTAACAAAAAATTGTTTAGAGAATGCTGATGGCCCTCAGCAGCACTTCCTATCTTTTTCTATCACCATAGGAAACAGTTCATCAAGTAAGAAGGACCCTCAGATTAAGAACATATGCAACCTTTTAAAGGCACAGGGCGTGAAAGTGGACAAAAAAAGAGATATCTTTATTTTAGGAGGAAGTAATCCAATTAGCACCCTTCATGTCCACAATAACGAGATATGATTCCCGAGCATGGGCTCAAGTTACATCTCTTAGTCAGGGAGTAATAACCTCTCCCAATTTCCGGTTCATCTTAAATATAATCTGTCAGTGTATACCATGAGTTACAGGTCCTATAGGAAGTACTTTACTCCCCCAAACAGATTCCCCCTCCTCCATCCCACTTCCCACTGTAGCAGAGGGAACAGGGTCTGCTCCCCATGCTTCTAAACAGAACCACCCCCTTCAAAGGCCCACAAAAAGGATAAAACAAAAGCCAGCTAGTCCTACAACCTGTCATCCTCCACACTCTAGCTCAGAGTAGCTTGGCAATTTCCATGATTCTGTTAAAAATGAAAAAAATATCGCGAGATAAGGCCTCCTCCCCCGTGATTATGATTCTGACTCAGAACCAGAGAATCAAGAATCCTAAGCATTCCTAGTTAATATAAACCCCACCCACCAGAAACAAGCCACTTAATTGGTATCCACATCAAGCTGCAGATCTAAAGGAACTCAGACAGGCAGTAAGAGAAGATGGCATCCATTCACCTTGGACCAAATCGCTCTTATGGAGCCCGATTGCCACCTTAAATACACCCAATGTTGGGGAGAAGTTTGTCGTTCCTCCCTAACTGGCCCACTATTTCTACAAGAGGAGGCCTATTTCACGGATGAAAGTATGCAACAGCTTTCAAGAAATGAGGGCTGAAATGATACTCCATGGGGATTTGGTGAGCTTTTTGGCCAAGGCCCCCTCCCCCTGACTCTTCTGCGGCACAACAGGCAGCATTGCCAGCAGGTTGTTTCAACCAAATAGGCTTTTGTGTGCTTCAAGATTGGGATAAAATAATCCCACCCTCTGGCTCACAGGATCCCACCTCCTCCCTACTCTTTCTCCAACAAAAACAAGGAGAGACCTTATCTGATTTTATCCTCAGAACCAAAACAAGTGTAGAAGGAAAGATTGTTGAGTTTGCAGCTAGAGACCATCTCCTCAAAAATATTATATTGGAAGGCATGACTTCGGAGTCCAGACTAGCCTGTCATGGTCTCTGAAATGAACGTTATGATTGATGAATAGTAGCCACCCAAGACATAGGGACAAAATTAAATCAGATTGGCGTTTTCACAGCTGCATTAAAAAGGAGAATCAGCTTTGACTGTGGGGAGGATGGCCACTGGAGAAATGACTGTCCAAATAACTCCCTCAACAAAAGACCCTGATTACACTCTGTGGGGACGCCTTAAGCTTCTTAGCCAACAACCCTTCTTCACAGAGTTACAGGAGATATTTTATTGTTCAGATTGTCTCTGTAAAATCTAAAATAAAATTAAAACAATCCCTTCCCCTGACAACAACTATCTGAAACCCTATCAGCAAGTCAACTCTAATGTAAACAAACCCACCTCACTCCCAAATCACAAAACTAAGTGGCTACTGACCAGTCATTCTGGGCAAAACTGAGCCAAGAAAGCTCCAATGCCCCTTAGTTTCTGGGATCCAAATGTGCCCCCTTTAAAGGCCTCTATAACCAAATTACCCAGTTCAGGAAAGATCCTGTTTGTCAGGAGTAAAATCCACAAGAGTCTCTGCCATTTTCAGCACAGATGCCAAACTAAGACCATACTTTGCCCATAACTTTTCCAATCTGGCTTCGGGAGTCAAAAGCTAAGCTCAAGGGTGTCAGGTTTAGTGAAGCATTACAGGCTTTTTCCGGGGCTGTGCCCACCCAAACTGAGTCCTTCCCCTAGGCTGTCTATCCTGGCCATGGGCCCAACACCGGGAAAGCTCTAGAGGCTGGGGGTGTCCAGCCTCCTGGATACTCAGACCAGCCTCTTGGGGAAAGGAACCCACAATTATTAGATATGTTTGTTCCAGGCCGCACCACACAAACATGTCCACATAACAACAACATAAGGACACACACAACAACACACACACAGAGACACACACAGAGAGAGAAAGAGAGAGACCTATACCAAAGAAGATAGCTGATATGTAAATAAGCAAGGCAGTTTCACATCTGGTTGTACTAAATGGCCTGTCTACTAAACAGAATTTCTCTTTGTCTTATTTGGTTGTGATCCACGTTCAGAATGTTAATAAATGACAGTAGGTTGTAAAGATAAAAAGAACAATCTTTTCTGTACCTAATCAAAAACGGACAACAAACATATAGTTATCATTCAAGAGGTATGTAATATGTCTCTTAAGGCAAGTACAAAACTAATAGTAGAGAGATGACACACAGGGTATGTATGACCTGTGAGAAGCAGGCACAGCTAATGATATGTGATCTGCTGCACTTGCATGGTATTACAGTTGTTCTTTCAGTCCAAAGAACTATTACCCATTCTTAGACAGTAACGAGCATCATGTTCCTATGTCTTCTCAGATGTTAATTTTCCCCTGCCCATTTAATATTTCAGCTCCAGAATACAAACACTGGATTCTTTTTCCAGATTTTCTTTTTATATGTATAATTCATGGCGTAGATTAGGTTTGGGAATTCTAAAATTAGTTTTCTCTTGGGACAAGTTCCTTATAGGTTATTCATCTCATGTGCTCAACTGAAAACACATAGAAATATCATGAAATGGACACAGAAGGCTGCTTGTGGAAAAGTGTGTATGTGGGAGTATTAAAACAATAATTAAGGAAAAAGACATCATAATTTGAGATGGTGAATTAAAGAAATTAGGTAAAAAAAGAGGAAAATTGAGTATTGTACTCATATGAAATTATCCAAAAATAAATTAGAATGATTTTCCTTTCCACTACAAGTTTTGAAATCTATTTAGAACCTAACAAAACCTGTACTGTTTTATTCTACTGCATTGATGTGGCCTTCCATAACTAAGACTGAAAAACCTCACTACTTTGGGAACTGAATTAAATGGGAAAATAATGCGGAAGATTGTTGACCTGAGAGGAATTTTTTTCAGGATGAAAGAACAAACATATATTGACATAACGACTGTGATATAATCTGAATCAATTATTTAAAAAATAAAACATAAATGTATCTCCACCCTCAGGAATGGCCACTGGTGACTGTGAACCAGTAATTACAGAAATGTCCTGTAGAGAGTAGATTCTCCAACGGAGGTGATGAAAGGAACCACAGTTGTGGGTATCTTTGGGAAAATGATAAATTTATACAGTAGAAGAGAACTTCTTGTGGCAGTCTGGGATCTGTAAGTAGCGTAGAGAATAATTTTAGGCAACTATTTCCTCAAAATACTTGCCAAGTACGGTATAGATTCACTTCATTCAATAATGTATCATGTAAAAATTAGTGAGAAGTCAACTCTGGGAAGGGACTGTGCTAAACTCTGTAATCGAAAGTCCTATAGGATCACTCCATCACTCTAAGCAGAACGTCAGAGTTGCATCAGGTTGAGCCTACAGAGATGGATGATGACATAGGCATAGTACAGGCATGTGGGTTGTTTTATGGCTGACATCCTCTCCCTTGAACTCCAAAATGAGGGACCCATCAGTGCATGAACCTTTGTCAGAGTCCACTTTGTCTATATAAGCCAACTTTCTCATGGTTTGTAAAAGCAATTGTATTTTTTCGGCTCTCTTCACTTCAAAATAGAGACTTCCTTACATTCATTTGGTTCCTTCTCCCAGGCTTCCACAGCTCTTTAGGCAGACATTTGAAGAACTGTCAGATTCAAGGGACAAAGAGCTCAAAAGGCCAACCTGAGAAGCAGAAGGCAGTGAAAAACAAAAAGGAAGTGCTAGTGTGGCCAGTCACTGTGACACTCCCATGCTTTCACACCTTTGAATGAGTGTTCAAAGTGTTTCATTTTGGGAGCCTCGGACAGTACAGTGTGGATTGTAATGGCTCCAGGCATTTCCAAGCACAGCTGGCCACATGGCTACCCTTGACAGCCAGATCAGTTTTCTAAAAATAAGGGAAATAAAATACAGATTATTTTCAGTTCTGGTGGGTGAACCTCAGTGTGAGCAACTGCTTCCTCACACCTGAACTGTCAGGCATTTTCAGAAGCCACATCATCAACAAGAAACAGGATTTGCCTTCGTAGGAGTATGGAAAAAAATGACAAGAGACAGATACTGTTTGTCTTAGTTAATGCTATTATTACTTTGATGAAACATCATGACCAAAGCAACCAGGGGAGGACAGGATTTATTTGACTTCTACTTCCCCATCAGAGTTTATCCTCAAAGGAAATAAAGGCAAGAACTTAAACAGGACAGGAAGCTGGAGGCAGGAGCTGATACAGAGGCCACAGAGGAGTGCTGCTTACTGGCTTGTTCCTTGTGCCTTGCTCTACCTGAAATTTTGTAGAACCCAGAACCACCACCCATAAAGTCCTGGGACCTGACCATTCCCCCATGAATTAAGCAAATGCCCTACAGGCTTGTCTGTACTCTGATTTTATGGAGGTATTTTCTCAGTTAAGCTGACCTCCACTCTGATAACTCTATCTTATGTCAAGTTAACAGAAAAAATAACAGGTATATTGTTATAGTCAAAAAATAAATTATGAGTAAGGGCTTTCCCATGCCTATCTAATCCAGTATTCTGCCTCAAAATCAGAAGTTAAATATAGAATCTTGTATGGAGAAAGGAAGATAAATCTAAAAATCTCTGCTCCATCTTTATCGCTGGACATCTTATAGGCAGGGTAAACTTTGGGTCAAAGGATTTGTGGGTGTGAGTTAGTATTCCCCTCTCTCCACTGGAAGTCCTGTCTAGCTAGGAGGTGTCCATTTCAAACTCCATGTTCCCTGATGCTAGTAGTCTTAGCTAGAGTCACCCCCATATCATTCCAGGAGCCTTCGCTACAGCAGTTCTGCAGCTTGTCCCAGAGTGCCCATTGGTTTCCCTTCTCTCTCCCAGCCCTCTCATCTCTTACTCCTGTTGCACTCACCATGCCTTATCCTTCCCCTCGCTCCCTTCCCACACTCTCTCCCACCCAGTTCCCTCACTTCACCCATTTCCATTGTCTATTTTATCTCCCCTTCTGGTTGGTATTGAAGCATCCTCCCTTGAACCTTCCTTGTTACTTGGCTTATTTGGGTCTGTGGATTGTAGCATGGTTATCCTATACTATATGGTTAAAATTCAATTATAAGGGAGAATAGATCATGTGTGTCTTTTTGGGTCTAAGTTACTTCATTCAGAATGATCATTTCTAGTTCTTTCCATTTGCCTGCAAATTTCATGATTTCCTCATTTTTATCTTTATTTATTTTTTACTTTATTATAAATTATTCAAATTACATCCTGAAATGTTATCCATTTCACTTGTATCTTCTCATTCCCACCTTCCCTCCCTTTTCTGCCCTATTCTCCTCCCCTAGACCTCTGACATAAGGGAACTTCCTCCACCACCATATGTCCACAGCCTATCAGGTCTCATCCAGATAACCTGCTTCCCCTTCCTTTGTGTGCCCCTGGGCCTCCCCACTAAGGGGAAGTGATCAAATCAGGGGCATAAGAGTTCATGTCAGAGACAGTCCCCACCCTCCCCACAACCAAGAAGAATCCATTGGTTAGATCTGAAGAGTTCATTTAGGTTTACTGAATGAATTGTCCTTGGTTGGTGCAACAGTCTGTGTAGGCCTCCATGTGTTCAGATCTGCCAGCCTTGATAGTCCCATGTGGGCCTCCTCAACCTTCTAGATGTTTCCTTCCCCCATTCTTCCCTACCACTCTCAGTGCTCCTCTCAGAGTCTAGCAGCTAGTCTTCTCATCTGTTCTGATCTCGTTCTGAGTGGAGTCTCTCAGAGGACATCTATGTTGGGCTAATATCCACTTATAAGTGAGTATATACCATTCCTGTCTTCCTGAGTCTGGGTTATCTCACTCGAGATGATCATTTCAAGTTCCATCTATTTGCCTGCAAATTTCAAGATTTTCTTGTTTTCAATAGGTGAGTAGTATACCATTCTGTATATGTACCAGTTTCTTTATCCATTATCCAGTTGAGGAACATGTAGAATGTTTCTAGATTCTGCCTATTACAAATAAGGCTACTATGAATATAGTTGAGTAAATTTCCATGTTGTATGGTAGAGCATCTTTGGGATTTATGCCCAGGAGTGGTATAAGTGGGTCTTGAGATAGGTCTATTCCCAAATTTCTGAGAATTTTCCAGATTGATTTCTACAGTTGTTGTGCATGTTTGCACTCCCATCTGCAGTGGAGGAGGGTTCTCCTTTCTCCACATCCTCACCAGAACGTGCTGTCAGTTGAGATTTTGGTCTTAGCCGTTCTGATGGGTATAACATGGAATATCAGATGCGACTTGATGGGCTAGGGTAGATTGGCAAGGGGGAATCCCCTCTTCTGAGGAGAAGGGGAGGGTGGCAAGGCAGAAGAAGATGGGAGGGTGGGACTGGGAGGAGAGAATGAGGGGACTGCAATCAGGATGTAAAATGAATAAATTTAATAAAAATCTAAATATAAGTTAAATACAACGTAATTATTTGAATGAAAATTTTACTATATACTATTGTTTGTTACATATTTAATTTCAATTAATTGTATTTAAGTGTTTATTCACATTGTGTTCAGGATGATAAACATGGTAATAATGTTCTTAAACCTTATCTTCTTCTGAGGAGAGAGGTATCTGAATACCTCAATTCTGCGCTGCCTCTGCTGCTCATTATATGTTTTAGTACTTGGCCAGCAGATTAACTTCTCTGAAAACTCACTTTTTTTTTTATATTCGAGATGAAAATATCTGTTTTCTTCAGAACATAAATTGATAGCATGACCTGAAACTTTTGATATCATTATATATCTTAATTGAGTCTAAAGATGAGACAGTTTCCAAGTTACAAAGATGATTAGTAGAATATACATGATGAATATTCAGCTGTCATACTGATTGACCAGCATGATTTTTTTAATTTCTTTTTTTAATTTTTGAAATTAAAAAATAATTACAACATTTTCCCTTCTGCCTCCTGTTTTCAAACCCTCTCAGAGCCTCTCCTGCACCTCCTTCAAATTTATGGTTATTTTTTCATTAATTGGCATTGCATACAGTTACATATATACATATATTTTCTTAAATGTAACCTATTCACTTCTACATATTGTTTCCTGTATGTATGTTTTCAGGGATGACCATTTCACATTGGATAATTACTATACTCTTCCCTGGAGAAGCCCACATCTCCCACTCACAGTTTTTCCTCAATTGCCTTTATTTCTTTGTGTAATTTTGAGACCCTGCGGATTTTTCCCATTCCATTTTGGAATGTCCACTGGTGTTGCCTTTTCAGTATTTGAACTTCAGATCACACTTATATTTCTACAAATCTAATACATTTTATTCATTTGTCAATAAACAGTACTCTAGTATTCTGGTTTTCCACAATTGGCTCCAGTTTTGGAATCCTTACACATATCACAATAGCATCTACACGGGTGTTTGAGACATTGAAGGGCATCCACCTTTCTTCTGCCTTCCTTCAAACTGGCATCCACGACATTGTCAACGTAGTATTTTTTCCTGGTACCAGCTAGATAATTAATATGTCATCAGAATGTGGCTGATCAATTGCAGGGACTCTAAAAATCATGGATGGTATATAATAGTTTTCATGTTCCATAGTTCAACTGAATTAACAAATACTAGAGTTTTTTAAAAAGAGTGCTATTTTGTAACATCTTAATTGGGGGGTGAAGACCCTGTGTCAGTGTGTGCAGAACTACCTCATAGACTCCAGTTCCTGAACTGAATGAAAAGTGGAAAAGGACTAGTGATCTGAGCACCTGAATTCTCTTTTCTCTGCTTATTGATCTCCTAAAATTTAACTAAGCAATCTTATGCTCCCAGGACAATGGGTTTGCTCTACAGTCATGCCCTTCTTGCCTTGATGGTCTATTTCTCTACCAACTGTGAACAAAAGTAACTATTATTCCTTTAAATTATTTTGTCAGATATATCAGCTCAGCAACAAGAAGTGTAAATAACTATAATAAAAACAATCAACAGAGTTTCCATACAGAAACATTATAATAAGACTTTAACCATGAGTTAAGTGTTTTGGGGGCATTAATGAAATTAAGCTGTGTTTTTACCTTGTGCTATAGCAGATCATTAGAAAACTTGTTTGATGGTGTCTTAGTTACACAGATTCAGTTGAGGAATTGGCTGGATCAGATGGCCTCTGGACTTGCCTCTGAGGGATCGTCTTGATGTAGTCAAGCCCACTGTGGTTGGTAATTGTCCTAGGCTCTGTAAGAAATCCAGTGTACCATAAACCTGAGAGCAAGCCAATAAACATAATTCCTCATGGAACTAGTTTGGAAGTTTTTAAAGTTGCAAGACTGATGTTATCGTGATGAGAAGCAGAGGAAGCACCTGGCAGACAGAAAGGATTCTGGGATAGAGCAAGACATGGGGGATATGCCTTGGTATATGGCCTAGGTATTTTTAAATTTCTTTTGACTCTCATGAGTCATTATTCTGGGAGCCCCAGGGACAGGAGGAAAACCTTGCACTTTGATGGAGCAAGTGTGTCACTGTAGATACAGGCATTGAGGTCTCCTATGTTCAACCTACACCCAGTGTGGCACCCAACCTCCTCTGTTGTCTGTGGATCAAGAAGTAGAACCCTCAGCTCCTTCTCCAGTACCACATCTGCCTGCATACCACCATACTTCTTGCCATGATGGCAAGGGACTGATCCCCTTCACCAGTAAACCAGCCCAAATTAGATGTTCCCTCTATAGGAGATAGTGTGGCTATGATGTCTCTTCACATCAATTAAAAACCTTCACTAATACAGGAGCTGATACCAGAAGTGGGATATTGCAGCAATAGGCATTAGTGTCCTTTCTTTTGGAGAAATGCAGACTTTGGGACTCTGGATTAGGAAAGCAGTTTTAAGTAGAGCAATGGACCATACTAGTAGAAACATTAAAAGAAAGTGGTCCTGGGGGTGATTTGAACTGTGGGACTTAGCTCGAGAGGTTTTAGAGGGGCAAAGTAATCACTATGTGGCCTAGAGACCATTTTGTGATATTTTGTAGAAGAACACGGCTATTTTATATCCTGGACCACAAAGTTTGCCTGAGGCAAAATTGGAGAGTCATGGATTAACAACTTTGAGAGACATTTTTCAGACAGCCTGGTATTGACTGTGTTGCTCGTTTATTAGTGGCCATACATACGCACATCTACAAGGAAAAGGAATAAGCTGATCAAGGGGAGACACACAATGTACAGTGTGAAGAGAAAAGGTGTACCAGGAAGCATAACGAAGTCAATCCATTTGAAGAAAAGTCAGAGCTAAATAGAATAAAAGGAATGGTAACCTCAGGACCAGACCCTACCCAGCTAAGCTTCCAATCTTGGAAGTGACTTAGAGGAAAATTTATATCTGTGTGTGGTGGCATACACCTTTGATGCCAGCACTCAGGAAGCACAGGCAGGCAGATCTCAGAGACCACGGTGAGATCTATAGCATTTCAGAACAGCCAAGGTTAGACAGTGAAGGGAATCACCAAACCCAGAAAGCTGGTGACAACCTATTTGAATGAGGATACCCGGTTACAGCTCCAGCAAGCAGCAGAAGTTGGCAGATTTGGCTGCATCGTTCTGGTTTTAAAGTCAAGGATGTAAGAAAATCCTGGATTGCCATGGAGATCGTAAGATGTTGAAGAAAAGCTGTGAGCATGGGAGCGAGTGGTGGAACCAACCCAGGAGAGATCAGTTTTGCAGTCAACAAAGCTGAAAGGAGTTGGAGATCTGAAGAGTGCTTTGGTAACAGACATGGTAACAGACAGAGTTTGGTGTTTGCCCAGCTGGTTGTTTGGTCTTGCTTTGGTACTATATTTCCTCACTGTGCTACTTTTTCACCCTTTTGGAATGGTAATGTATATTCTTTGCCATTGTATATTGGAAATATGTGATCTGCTTTTCTATTTTGATTTTATAGGGAATTACAGCTAAGAGATTTGAGATGAGTCTCAGAAGAGACTTCGAACTTTTCACTTTTAAATAATTGAGATTGTTATAGACTGGATGAAGATTTTTGAAGTGAGGCTGAATGCATTTTTGCATTATGATGTGACCACAATCCTATGAGGGTCAGGTAGTGGAATGCGGTGGTTTGAATGAAAATTGCACCCAAAGGCTTATAGTGGGTGGCATTATTTGAAATGATTAATACACATGGCCTTGGTGAATGGAGTAAGTAGGGCCTTGTTGGTGGAATCGTGTCACTGGTTTCAGGAGCTCAAACCAGGCCCAGGCTTTCTCTCTCTCTCTCTCTCTCTCTCTCTCTCTCTCTCTCTCTCTCTCTCTCTCTCTCTCTCTCTCTGTCTCTGTCTCTCTCTCTCTCCCTCTCTCTCTCTCTCACCTTCCCATCCCTGGGGCCTGTGGAGCTAGATATAGAATTCTAAGCTACCTCTCTGCCTCCATGTCTTCTTGCATGATGCTTTCTGCCATGATAATGGACTAAGCCTCTGAATCTCTAAGCCAGCCCCAATTCAATGTTTTTATTTGTAAGAGTTGTGTGGTCATGGAGTTGCTTCAGAACAACAACAACAAAACCTAACTAATCCAATAATGAAATGTATAGTATCCCTTTCTGTCTGAATATTTCATAAACTGAATTAACATATGGTACACATCTAGTCATAATGCTAAGAAAGAAAAGCCATGTACACATATAGGTCACTATCTGTATTGTTTCCTAGAATTGTCATTTGTAGATCACTTCCATATTGTGTGAGTCCTAAGTTAAAATTGTGTAATATACATGTATATAGAAAAACATGCACACACACATACATTAACACACAATGTTAACTTTCTAGTGAACTTGGAAGTGTTTGAATCTTTCATAAATTTCACCTAGAAAAATCTGTGCAATCTTCACTATGATATATATACATACATACATACACATATATATATTATGCATTATAAATTATCAGGTGCTATAACCTGAAGTGTTAAGTTTCCAGTATAAATGAAAATGAAAGGGTGTGCTTTCTCTAATCACTACTGAGGTCATGGCAAAGATAAGTTAGTAAAGAAGATGACACTACTCCTAAACTTCAAACCCACAAGCTTTAAGCACAATTGTGTGTGGACAAGGAAAATAGGTGTCAAGGTGCCATAACACAAACCAGCAAGGTTCAAATGCAAATAAAAGTGGAAGAGCTGGTGAAGATTTCCCAAGATATGTAGCATAGAGGCTGCCACATAGTGAGCCAGAGAAAAGTGTGGAAAGACACGTTCCTGGGTAAAAGAAGACCATGCAATCAAGCTCTGAAGTAGAGAAGACCTTCAGGGAATTGGAGATGATATTAAACATAGTGAAAGCCAGCAATGAAACATAGAGTTGCTGAAATCTATTATATAGTTAGGACAATGTCAGATAATATAAAATTAACACAATGCTTCCTTCTAAAAAAGCAAATCTCTAAATTTTCCTCAATCTCAATGAAGTTACTAGAGCAAACACTTTGCCAATAAAAAAATAACTGTATACTTCAGGAAGTCCCTTGGTGTCGACAGAGACAGAGGAAACACCAATGTAATTCAACAGCGGCAGCCATGCCCTTCATGGAGCGAGAGCGGGCTTGTTCAGGCAATAGCAGTACTCTCCCGAGACTTGGTGCAGCCCTAGCAAGGAAGGTGTGAGGTTTTGGCGGGAGAAAGGGAAGCCAGGGCATGAGGGGAACTCCAGACTTGACTTGGAGTAGTTGCCTGGAGGTTTGGAAAAGTTTGAGTGTTGCAGGCTGGAGGGAGGATTTGGCTCTGGAGAAGGCAAGTTAGTTCTGAGTGACAGCAATTTGTTTGCTAGGTCCCTGCTCAAAGAAGGCAGTAGAACACACTTTTTAAGACTTGTGTCTGGATGCTCACTTGATTTTTAACAGCGTGACCATTGGTAAGTTAATTTTCTGGACTAAATTTTATTCATTAATAAAAAGAATATAGTAACTGTACTTGAAGTTAGAAACAACAAACGAACAAACAAACAAAACAGCTGTATTTACTCAAAGGAGTAACTCTTTCTGTAGAGATTTTTCTTTCTTTTTTCTTTTCTCTTTTTAGCTTTGACTATGCATTCATGACAAAAAGAAACCTATGAGACAGGATATAAGAGAAGACTAGATTCATTCTTTCTAAAAGTAGTCATCACAAGGTCTGCCCACTATCATCTTTTCTGTTTTTTTCTTTTCTTTTTTTTGAATTTTAATTGAAAAAGGCATTTACATATTAATTGGATCTTTATTCCTGGGGAGTCCCCTTGCTCTTGTAAAGTCTTCCTCATCTGAGGCATTTAATACCCAGCTTGAAACATCACTATTGATTGCAGTGGATAGACTGTGATGTCACAAATGGGGGATTATGACTTCACAGGGGAAATAAGAGAGCATGACAGCTTCAGGAGAATCAGATCTTTTATTTATAAGTATGCCTCTCTTAATCAAATGGGGAGCGAAATACCAAACATATAAAAAATGACAGCAGAACTGTAGCTAAATAAATGATCTTCAGAAATATCCTGGCAATGTCACTTTCTCTTTAGAGGATTCGTGAGAAATGCTATAGATGGGGTGCATTTGAGATGCCAAATCTCCCTATACCTATTTCCTGAAAAATATCCAACCCTGGGGTAATTTCAACTGTGTATATGTCCAACAACAAGCTCCAATAGTGTGTGTTACAGTGTGGACTAGGAGTATAGCTGTGTCCCTCTGTGGCTAGAGCTCTTCAGTTGGTGCCTGGTCCCTCTGTGGCTAGGCATCTCTTACAGCCCATTAGCTTTTAGCATATGACACATGACAGAATCCATCTTTGAATACAGGGAAAACCTTTCCACAAGTGCAATTTTTTTTTCCTTTCTCAAAATGTCACTTTGGTACAGTCAATCTAAATATCACATCATATTTTAATAAGATAAACTTCTCAATCCAGGCAATTATTTTACAAGTTAAAACTTTAGTGTTAATAATAAATGTGAAGGTGTTACCATTTATTCAGTCTCATGTGTGTTTCCATGGGTCACAATACAGCACACAGTTATCTTTCCTAAGTTTGCCCTTCTGGGGCCAACTCTATTTTAGTATAAATGGTGCCCATTACAAATCATTTCATCCAGCCTCAGCTAATGGGTGGCGATGGCATATGTTTGTTGTATGAGCCTACTTAGCATGCCAATCCATTTCCTCATTGAGTGATATATGTTTCTCAAAGTGCTTCTGATAGAATTGTTTAGATCTCCTCTTAAAATCAGAAATTCATATGTTGGACCCTAGAGTCTACTCGGGTAGTAGGGGGTCGTCGCGAGAGACCACTCGAGGACCACAGTGTTGATGCAAAAGCACAAGGTTTATTGCTGATGCGCATCACGGGGCCTCAGCACTCACTCGTGAGCGAGGGAGGCGCACCCCGAGTCACGGTTGCAGACTTTTTAAAGGCTAAAACCGCAAAGGTTAGGAGGGGCTACGTGCCCTATGTTAGGATTGGCCCTGGTGGTCGCTAGGGGTGCTTGTCTAAATGTTATTGGCTATTGCCGGGGTCGTTGGTCTTGGGGGCTATTCTTGGCAGGGAGGAGTGTTGGGGAGTTTCCAGAATTTCCAGATGGTATTTTTCTGAAAATTGTTTATCTTAGTTGAAATTGTTTATCTCAGTTGGCCACTTTGATCTCAGAAACTGAAGCCGAGCTGGCCTTCAATTCTTTTTGGGTCATTTTCCCAAGCTTGCCTGGGTCACGTTCCCAGGCTGACTAAAAAAAGGGGACTTACACATAGGCTTAGCAGAAATGTCTGTATGCTCTCACCGTGGCACTAAGGAACCCACCTTTGTTAACAGCTTATTCCACTAATACTTAAAATGAAATTCAAGAACTGAAAATTAATGTTTTTCATGGTATAATAGAAAAGATAAAAACAAAAATAAACAAATATGAAAACAACAACACCCAAACCTAATGGCAAAAATATCATTAATAGCTAGAAAATTAAATATTAACTCATGGGACTGCCCTCATAAGGAAAATTTTAGCTTTTTCCCACTTGGCCAGTTGTGGATTTGCTTTCCACACCTTCCTTGTCTCGCTGACAATATCATTTCTTTCTAAATGTCCAACTTTATAAAGAATTCTCAAGGGTCTATATTTACTCTTCATTGCTACTTTCTTTGCAGTCTACCTAATGACACTAGCAAGCATCATTCATAGTAAAATAGAATATCTGTGCCATTTTTCCCTCAAAAACTGGTTTTAATAAGGTAGTGTATAGCAGCTACCTAAAAGACCATGAGCGTTCTGCATGACGAATTCCATCCAAAATAAACAGCATAATGGCAACCCTCCGAGCCTCCTCTTCTCCTCATGACCACTATACCTGACAGAATAATTATAATTTTGATTTTGAGGTTTTCCAAAATTAAATTGTATAGTATATCATCTTTTGGATACAATTACTTTTTGTCCACATGATATGTGGAGCTTGATACATATTGTTTAATGATCACTGTGCTCTTACTTCTCACTGCTGACTGGATATTCATGATGGCAACATACATGAGATCTAATTTGTGCCTGTGTGGGCAACCATTGTGACTGTCACAGTTTGGCGACAGTGAACATGATTGGAATTGATAACATGGAGGATCTCCTTCAGTGGCATGTGCATATTCTCCTTCAGTGGCATGTGCATATTCTGCAGGACATTCTCCAACATAACAAATGCTCAGTGTTTGTATAGACTCATATGTGGTGTCCCATGAGTATTTTTTCCTTTTAATAACAATTGTCTCATGAATTATTATTTAGTTATTCTCTCTAACTCTGTTGGAGTATTTTTATTAAAATACTATCTCAGAATACTATGGCTATATCATATATTACCAAATATCTTGTATCTTGATTTTGTTTACTTTAGTTACTTAATTATTTTATATTGGCAAAAAGGAATCTACTCCTATAAACATATTATTGTATTCTTAATGGATTTTCTACAACAGTAACAACAAAGTCCTGATTTATAGTGTTTTACTATGTTTATATTTTAATTTTTTCAAAGCACATGAGTGGAAAGGAAACATTTGATGATCTGTTTGTAACTGTACATGTATTTAACATTGAAGTATATAACTCTAGGTTACTCATGTGGATATAACATTGCATATCATATAAATTTATAAATTAAAGACAGTAAATTTTTATGAATTTATTTTAATGTGGATTATATCAAAATATATACATTTTCCTTTAATTTATTTATGTACTCATGTTACATCCTCATTACAGTGTCCACCCATCCTCCTCTCCTCCTAGTCCCACCCTCGCTCCCCCTTTTTTCTCATTTCCCTCTCCATTTAACCTCAGAGAAAGGGACATCCTCATGGGTAGCAACCTATCCTGGTATATCAAGTTGCAGCAGGACTAAGCACATCCTCTCTCACTGAGGGCAGACAAGGTATCCCAGCTAAGGGAAAGGGATTCAAAGGTAAGCAACAAAGTCAGAGACTCTGAGACTCCATATATGTAGGGGGCCTAGGTCCAGGCCAGGCATGCTCTTTGATTGGTGGTTCACCTCCGTGAGCCCCTAGGTTAGTTTACTTTGTAGGTCTTCTTGTGGTGTTCTTGAAACCTCTAGCTCCCTCAATCCTTCCCCCCGCCCCACTCTTCCACAAGACTCCAAGAGCTTGGCCTATAGTTTGGCTGCTTGCATCTCTTTCCATCACCTGATGGCTGAAGATTCTGAGAGGACAGTTGTGCTAAGCTCTGGTCTTAAGAACAGCAGAGTATCATTAATAGTATGAGAGGTTGGCTCTAGCCCATGGAATGGTCTCAAATTGGGACAGCCATTGTATGGGTGTTCCCTCAAGCTTTATTCCATCTTTATCCCGGCACATTTTGTAGGCAGGAAAAATTTTGGGTTGAACTTTTTGTGGGTATATTCGTGTACTACCTGGCAAAATGGATAAATTTATATTGAAAATATACTGTCTGAAAATTATCTGCTAATGTCCTAGTTAGTGTTTATATTCTGTGACAAAACATGATTATCTTAACAACTGAGGGAGGACAGAATTTATTTGGTCTACGCTTCAACAGTACTGTTCATCAACAAAGGAAGTCATGATGACAAGAACTGAAATAAAGCAGATGCCTGGAGGGAGGAGTTGATGTGAAGTCTATAGAGGAGTGCTGCTTACTGGCTTGTTCCCCATGACTTCTTCAGCCTTCTTAGACTTCTTATAGACTTCTTCAGACTTATAGAACCCAAACTCACCTGCCCAGAGATTGTAACAATGACAATGGATTGACCCTCCCTCAA
The DNA here is from genome assembly GCF_903995435.1 of Acomys russatus. Lineage (NCBI taxonomy): Eukaryota > Metazoa > Chordata > Mammalia > Rodentia > Muridae > Acomys > Acomys russatus. The sequence continues at coordinate 16,106,724 of NC_067156.1, read as the reverse complement.
CAATCCCCAATTAAGAAATGCCCTGCAAACTCACCTATAGCAAGATCGTATGGAGGTATTTTCTTCAGTGAAACTCTCTCCTCTGTTTTAACTCTGGCTTGGTTCAAGTTGATAAAAAACTAGCCAGCATAGCACATCTGCAGGATTATATTTAAAAAATCTCATTTTACCTTTATGATAACAATCATAATTTAAAGCTCATGTACAACAAATGAAAATAGAAATTCTATAGCCCTAAATACTTTGGTGAAGTTAAACATATCAAGATATATATATCTTTTTCAAGGTGATTTTTTTTTTTACTTTGATTGGTTGGTTGGGTTTCTGTGTTTGTTTGCTTGCTGGCTTCATTGATTATATTTGGTTAAAGGTCTCATGTACTCAAAACTGACCTAAGACTTGCTTGTAGTCAAGGATGACATTGAACACCTTATCCTCTGCCTCAAAATTATAAGTGTTAGGGTTTTAAGCATGTGCTAACATGTACAACAATTTTATAGTGTCAATAATGAATTTACCTTATACACTTTAATAATAACTCAATCTCTTTAATTCTTCAATTACTCTTTAAGTTTCTTTATTTGATCGCTCTGACAAATATCTCTAGTTTCCATTGTTGAGTATTTTATTAGAAAATATTAATTATATGAAATAATGGTTTTATTTTTACATTTTCATATACTCACATAATTATTTCAGTCGATTTTTATTTTTTAGTTCATTTTAAGTTATGGATATATAGTGTCTGAATCTTTATATATGAGGAGATTTCTATAACATAATTTACAGATATCTTCAAATTAATAATATACTGAATAATTAGTGATGTTTCTAAATTTTAACTCAAAGATATGAAATAACTTCATGGTTCTGGGTAGAGGAGGAGGGGATGTTGCAGAGACTGATACACCAACCAAGACCCTCTGTTCAGATGTAGTAGATGTGTAACACAGTCTCCTTGTTGGTCTCATAATATGGGGAGTAGGGATTACTTCTGATATGTACTCTGGTTCCCACATTGATCACTTTCCCCAGCAGCATGGCCTTGGCAGGACACAAAGAAAGAGGATACAGGCATTCCAGGTGAGATTTGATAGGCTAAGGTCAGATGTGAGGTTAGGGGGGGGTTCCTCTTTCTGAGGACTAGGCGAGGGAGGGAGGATATCAGAAGGAGGGAGGGTGGGACCAGAAGCAATTAAATAGGGTGCTACAATGGGAATATAGAGTGAACAAAATAAAAGTACAAAATACAAAATCCCCAAAGCAATATGAGACCAAAAATGATTTACAAAAGCACCATTAAATTTTGCTCTCCTGGAAATCTATTATTATACTAAGGGTTTTTTGAGCATTTTTAATTGAGAGAGGAAAGAAAAGTTTAGGCAATGGCCATAGAAATCACTTGTTAGACTTCTAGATGGTATTTTGGTTTAGTTGCTGTAATTTGAGTGTTAAAAGATCAACTTTTATTATGTGATACAGTAATTGTCTGTCTATCCAGTCATCTCTCTGTAGTTGAAAAAGTAAAGCTCCAAAAGTCTAAAGATCTGTTCAAAATAATGCCCCCAGCAGGAACAAAGCTTCTGATCTTTATGGTATTGCTTTCATCAGATGAAGCAAGAGGAAGGAAGGACCTCTCTAAAGAAGGCACAGAGGGGTACAGATCTCTTTACTATGAAGACTCATATAAATACCTGATCTCATTAATGAACCTGAAGCATGTCTCAGCCAGAACACACCTGGGAGTTAGAGATGAACTTGAAAAACTATTTGTGAGTTTCTTTCTCTCAACTAAGGAAACTTGGTTAAGGAATGTTGTCTAGTTTGCATTCCCACCAGCAAGATGGAGTGTTCCTCTCTCTCCACATCCTTGCCAGCATGTGGTGTTGCTTGAGTGTTTGATCTTAGCCATTCTGATGGGTATAAGATGGAATCACAGAGTTGTTTTGATTTGCATTTCTTTGATGACTAAGAACATTGAGCATTTCTTTAAGTGTTTCTCAGCCATTCAATATTCCTCTGTTGAGAATTCTCTGTTTATTTATGAGCCTCATTTCTTAATTGGGTTATTTGGTTTGGTGATATTTAATTTCTTGAGTTCTTTATATATTTTGGATATTAGATTTTTGTCAGATGTACGGTTTGTGAAGATCTTCTCCTAGTCTGTAGGCTGTCGCTTTGTTCTGTTGAGAGTGTCTCCTGCCTTACAGAAGCTTCTCAGCCTCATGAGGTCCCATTTATTAATTGTTGACCTTAAGGCCTGGGCTGTTGGTGTTCTGTTCAGGAAGTTGTCTCCTGTGCCAATGTGTTCCAGGCTCTTCCACACTTTTTCTTCTAACAAGTTTAGTCTCTCTGATTTTATGTTGAAGTCTTTGATCCACTTGGACTAGTACAGCCACTTTGGAAATCTATCTGGCACTATCTCAGAAAACTGGGAATAAGGCTTCCTCAAGACCCAGCTATTCCACTCCTTGGAATATACCCAGAAAATGCTCCAGCACACAACAAGAACATCTGCCCCACCATGTTCATAGCAGCCTTATTCATAATAGACAGAACCTGGAAACAGCCTAACTGTCCCTCAGTAGAAGAATGGATAAAGAAACTGTGGTATATTTACACTATGGAATACTACTCAGCTTTTAAAAACAAGAAATTCCCGAAATTTGTAGACAAATGGATTGAACTAGAAATGATCATAATGAGTGAGTTCACACAGAAGCAGAAAGAGTCAAATGGTATATACTCACTTATGTCTGGACAATAGCCCAAGGGACAAGTCCCATGAAAGTCTTCACTTACCAGGAAAGTGTGACAGAGGGGAAGACTTCCTATTGGGACTCTAGGTGAGAGAAGCATGGGAGAATGGGCAAATGGAAGGATCCGGAGGGTCCTAGAAACCTACAAGAAGAACATTATGATGGGCAGATCTGGGCCCAAGGGTCCTGCTCAAACTATGGCACTAGCCAAGGACAATATGTGCAGTAAACATCGAACCCCTACCCAGATCTAGCCAATGGACAGGACGTTCTCCACAGTTGAGTGGAGAGTGGGGACTGACTTTCACACGAACTCTGGTGCCCCATATTTGACCATGTCCCCTGGATGGGGAGGCCTGGTGGCACTCAGAGGAAGGATAGTGGGCTACCAAGAAGAGACTTGATACCCCATCAGCATATAAATGGGGAGGAGTTCCCCCTCAGTCACAGTCATATAGGAGGGGAGTAAGGAGAAAAGGGGAGGGAGGGAGGAATGGGAGGATATAAAAAATGGGATAACAATTGAGATGTACTATGAATAAATTAATAAAATATATATTAAAAAAGAATGTTGTCTATGGTCTAAGGGAAGCCAAAAGAATCATATTTACAACTATGTCAATTGAAAAGTTTCTATTTCTTCACAACTTCTTTTGTGGGGTCTGTGACTAGGAAAAAATAGTTCCACAGAATCTTAAATCCTAGATTTTTAATTTTGTAAATGAATCTTAGGAAGATCAGTTTTTTAACAATCGGACTAAAGAACACAGTGAAAACACATTTTTTTTTCAATATTTCACCCAAGTTAATAGAAATAAAATCTGCAATAATATATTATATTTTCATGCATTGATATTGGTTGCACCTGACAGGTTGATTTATTGAGAATATGTAATGTTTGTAATTCTTCATAATGCATGTGGAACATGTTAACTATTTTAGAGAAATTAGATTCTAAAGGGAGAAAGACTTACCGTTTTACAGAATATTTAGTAAAGATAAATGAATTTAAATTTTTTTCTAATTATACCAACTTATCTTTACAGCAGATCCATGTTTAAAGTAGTTTCTTTATGTATGACATAATAGAGGCATCTGTAATGAGATTTATTTAGAATGGAACCCTAAAGAAAAGGAAGCAGTGGACCCACGGTGGTTCATAATTTTCATTCAAGTACTTTTGAGGCAGAGGTAGGTAGGTCTCTATAAGTTTCACGGTAGTCAAGGCTGAATAGTAAGATCTTTTAAAAAACAAAATCATAACAAAGCGTATCATTTATTATGTGGGTGTAATATTCTGTAGATTTTTGCGAAGTCCACTTGAACTATGATGTTATTTAACTATAGCATTTCTTTCTTTAAATTTAGTGTGGATTGCCTGCCTTTTGGTAAGACTGTCATACTGAAGTCACCCATTATCACTGTGTGAGTGTCAATATGAAATTTTATGTATAGTAAAGTTTCTTTTATGAACTTGGGTGCTCTCGTATTTGTTGAATAAATGCTTATAATTGCTATATTCTCTTGGTGAATTTCTCCTTTAATTAGTATGTAGTGTTCTTTGATATCTCTTATGATTAGTTTTGACTTGAATTATATTTTGTCAGAGATTTTAGTAACTATGCCTACTTACTTCTTTGGTACAGTTGTTTGAAATAAATGTTCCAATCTTTTACCCTAAGGTGATGTCTATACTTGATACTGAGGTGTGTTTCTTAATTGAAGCAGGAAGATGAGTCTTGCTTTCTAATCCAAAGTATCCATCAATATCCCCCAACTTAAAATGCTGTGACCTATAACAGAAAGCTGCATGTAAGACATGCTGGTGCAATAGTGGCAGACAAGTTATGAGAGTAACTAACTACCTTTCTGTTGGATTTACTGATCACTGCATGACATGGAACCCATATCTGAAACTGCTACATTGACTAAATCCTTAGGTAAGGTTTTTGTTACTTGAATAGGTAATAGGCCTAGGGGAAAACATCTACTACTCTTCTATTATGAAAACATAGCAATAAAATGACTTCTAGTTACATGTTGCAATAAATGTAGATCAGTGCATCACTCATAATCACTAGAAAAGGGTCTTAACAATAATTGAAGAGAAGACCCATAACTGGATATTGTGAATAGAGTAAAAGGCTTTGGAGTACTATGTCTTCAATAGGATACCTTCATTGATCCCTTCCCTCAAGGCTCAAGAAAGAGGCAACAGAAAGACGGGAAGAGCCAAAGGTGGTCGATGCCTCCCTGGAAACAGTATCCTTTAAGTGCAATATAAATGACGCAAATAAGACCTCTGAAGCTGTGACAGCATGATCAAGAACTGCAAAGGTTCCAAAGAGACAAAAATCACAACAATGAGAAGGCAAAGTGAACACCAATTCCCACCCCTAACCAAAAAGCTATCTGTAATTGACACTTCCTGGTTAAAGGAAAATCAGTTTTCTCCAGTGCAATGTCACCTGAGTATATCAACCACACTCCAAGGCAATCGCAAAACAGACACTTTTCCCAGTATGTGTAGGCCTTGTGTTTAATTTTGGTTTGATTGAAGTTTTTTGGTTTTGTTTTGTTTTGTTTTGTTTTTTTGTCATATTGGATTTTTTGTTTTGTTTCATTTTACTTTATTCTTTGAGAGAGAGGGGGTGGGGGAATGAGAGCATCAATTTGGTGGAATTGGGAAGTGAAGAGATATTGGAGAGGACAAACATAATCAAAATACATTGTATAAAAACTTAATAAGGTAAAGAAAAATTTGAATGTAATTCATAGTCCTCTAAACCCAGAGTGCCTCAGCAATGACTTGGTCAGCTGATGCATTCTCATTGGAGTGATTACCAGTGGTCTGTGTGGACTTCATACCATCACAGTAGGAAGGAATTTATATGTGAGTTTAGAAACCCAGCAAACTACCATTTGCTGGAGAAATAACATTCTCTAAGAGAACCTGGGTCTGTTATTTTTAAAAGAATATTTCTGTTTTTAATATTTTTCTTATACTCACATATAAGTGTAACTTTCATATCTCATGAAAGAATCGTCTGTTTCCAGTAAATGGAGATGACTACGGAGATCTCCAGCTAACTAAAACATAGAAATATGTGATAGCAGGCTTCCTACACACAAGAGATATACCTACAACACAACCCTTTACCCCAAGGGCTTGGTAAAATCATAGAAAATTAGGCAAAGAGACTGTAAAAGCCAGAGGACAAGGACATCTGCTGCCACATATTGCCTTCTAGACATGATGAGGAATCTGAACACATGAAGTATCCACAATAAATTTTCCTAAAAAGACTTGTACACGAACATCATCATTTGACATTCCAATATGACTGGGAACAATTCAGCAGACTCAACTCCTAAAAGACGAGAGACAGGAAATGATTGAATGCTGAGAAAAAGATAATCAGTTTTTTTCTAAGAATGAGCTACCTAACGGGTTATCTAGTCCCTAGTGTTCAGCTCTGAACATTTGTATACTGTAGTAACACTGCATGGGCTTTGCGGTGGTTTGAATAAGTGGACTCGTGTGTTTGGATGCTTGGACCATGGGCAGTGGCACCATTAGGATGTATGGCATTATTGGAGTAGGTGTGGCCTTGTTGGAGGAACTATGTCACTGTGGGATCAGGCTTTGAGGTCCCCTATGCTCAAGCCCCACCCACTGTGGAGTCTAGTCTCCCTCTTCTGCCTGTGGATCGAGATGTAGAACTCTTGGCTACTCCAGAACCATATCTGCCTGCATGCTGCCATGCTTCCCACCATGATGATAATGGACTAAACCTGTGAAACTCTAAGCAAGTCCTAACTAAATGTTTTCCTTTATAATAGTCATCTTGGCTGTGGTGTCTCTTCACAGCAATGGAAACAGTAACTTAGATAGACCTAGTGGGACACAAAGACACACACAGACACACAAAGAAACACACACACCTTTGCACAACAATAATAATTACGGAGATGTCCTGAGTTGGAGAAGTTTATGAGGACACAGGGGCAATTGGAGTGATGAATGGATAGATGGATAGATAGATAGATAGATAGATAGATAGATAGATAGATCCTTAAAAAGAAAAATTCTATTTATAAATCTAGTTAAAATTTTTCAGGATTTTAAAAGTACAATTGCTTTAAAATGTTTTTAACTGTCACCCCCATCCCACCTCTACCAGGCATCTTTGAAATACAGAGGAGCACTCACATATGAATATTACAGTGTAAAGCAAGCTTAGTCACAGCCTTGAATACAGGAAGGAATGAGGAGCCTTGTGAGCTGGATTGTGTGTCTCCCTCTAGTTTTCCATGTTGACTTCCAATTGAGTGTATCAGCGGGCACTGGGTAGCAGCCATCACAAGCCAGGAGAGTGCAGAATGTAACCCATACACCCTCTCCCAGACTTCTAGTAGAAGTTGCCTGTTACTTTTGGAATCACATCACAGAATTCAGAGCTTAAGAGAATTGCTTTCCAAAGCTATGTCCCTTTATCCTTTGCGAGAACCAATAAAATGCTATCACATAATAAAATCACACATTTAAAGACACCAACTGAAACATCAGATTGCATATTTTACTGTATCTCTACATAAAATATACCACATATTAATGGTAAATCCCTAGGTGTGATGCTGAAAGGACTACGCAAATATCACACTCAGTCTGCAGGATCTGATGAAGTCCTTAACGAAAACTATAGCTTGGTGCTGTGGCTATGATCCCAGGCCTCTTCGTACATAAGACTTTAAAATATAATAAATCAAGGTGAGCTTTCCATCAGTTCATTATAGGGAACAGGGAATTATTACACGGTATAACTGTTGGTGTGTGTTTTACTCTATTCACATTAAACACCAAAACAAGATCAATTTGTATCTTGCTTGAATTAGTTTTCATGTGGGCACCTCCAGCATGCATTCAAGAACAGCTTCCAAGAAACAAATGTATTTCCCTGAAATGATGGTGTTTATCGGCAACATCTAGTTCTTTTAATTTTACAGTTGGTTTCCCAGCTCTGATCTCTGTTTTCATGAAGCATGGGCAAAGTCCTAGAACAGTTGAATGTGCTCACCGTGTACTTTATGAATTAGTTGCTTCTTCAAGTTGGGAAGAGACATAGAATAAAATGCCACTTGTATCAACTCACTCTTCCTTCTCCCAAATCTTTCTAAAAAGGACAATTATTTGTGTCCTGTATATATCACATCTTGCTATTAAATTATAATTGACTTTCACACAGAGAGAAAGAAGAGAGGGAGAGAGAGAGAGAGAGAGAGAGAGAGAGAGAGAGAGAGAGAGAGAGAGAGAGAGAGAGAGAGAGAGAGAGGGAAGTGACTTGAATTTATTATGAGTCATACACATATCAAGCAAATTCCTTAAGTCTTGGGTTACCAACATACAAAAGAAATGAACAGCATATTTTGTACCCACAGAGCACCCACAGGTGTGTGGAGGTTTAAACAAATGCAATATGTATATACATTTTGAGAACTCGATGCATGTACTACCATTGTCAGGGAGCATTGGTTTCTTTCTGGTCTTACCTGGCCATTTACTACCGATGAGATTTAGCTGGTGTTTGTAACAAAGAAAACAAGGCTCTTTGGGGCACCTTCTGCTGCATTAGATAGAGGGAAGCAACACAGCTGTATTTTAAATGACTCTACCAGTTCTGCCCAGAAGGGCACAATCAGCCAGGGAGGGCCTGCCATTAGTGGGTGAGTGAGAAGTGGCCTGTTCTGTCTCTCTAAGGGTCTCTTAGTGTCCACTCTGCTAGCTCTTATTACATTGCCTGAATCCATTAAGACAGAAATGTTACCTCCATGAAATGTTCCTGTGACTGTAGAGGACGTTCAGAGCTTCAATCAGTGACAGAACATCTAGTCTGACAAGACAGAATGACACAGGAGCTTCTACACTCATTGTTGCTGCTGAACAAATATGCCTTAAAAGATACACCATATTCTCATTAAATTGCCATTGGTTGATTTATCAATGCTCCAGTAAAAAAATATGAATATGTTTAATGTAAATCTTTATGTCAAGTGAACTCTTATCTTTACTCTGTAGATACCTAATACACAATAGCTCAGCCAGTGCCTTAAGGCTGTGTAGCTAACTGTCAGCTTGTTTCAGATTGACCATGGGTTAAGATAATGTTAGTGTCTTAGAAAGGAAGGAATGATCTTACCTGTCTTCAAAATACAGCCTGAGCCTGCTGTGTGGTGTCCTAGCAATATTCTTAAATGGACTCTCAAAGATTTTGTAGCTAGAGATACTAAAGAAACTGGTGAGATTTTGATGTTATTTTTATAAAGGTGTGTGTACGTGTGTGTGTGATACATGGCAAATGAAAATGTGGCAATATGATACAAAGGATGAAGAGTTATATACAGGACTAATATCCAGATAAATGACTTGGTTTGCACATACACATGAAATTGGGAAAAAATAAAAGCTGGAAGTGAGTAAAATTAAAATAAATCTTTGAGCTTTGCTATTTGTATTGACTGCATAGAAAATCAGAAGCCTGTGGTTCAAAGAAAGGAAATGGATGACTCTGAGCCTCATATATTATAATTATATAATATTAAATGAATTATATGTATATGCATGTGTTCATATACATAAATAATGTATCTTATAACGTCTCTTGTTTAAGAATTATGCATATTATTTTAGAGTTATGACTCTCAACAATTTATTCTTTTAAATAATGCACTAACAGGGAAAGCCTGAGTTGTTTACCATTAAACCACCATGGCCTGACATAACCTTTGTACAATAGTGTTCCACTCTTTGCCTCTTTTGAGAAGCCCTAGGTCCCTGTGGGGTGTCATGTTCTAATGATTTATTCTCGTGTCTAGACACTGATTCTGTTATTACCCCAATGGTCTATGCTTCGCCAATCCTTGGATGCTTCAATGGAGATATTCAGACCCTTGTACACAGAAACACGAACTCACCACCACAGACACTTTCTTGCATTAAAAACAAAAACAAAAACAACAAAACCCTCTAAAATCAGTCTAAGCCACCACTAATGCCATGCTCCTCATATAAAGTTACCATTCTTAGGCTAAAATACTTAGCAAAAGGTGTTTTCTGTTCCATCTTCAATCTCAAATTTGCTAACTCCATTGGTCAAGAGTAACAATTCTCCACTCAACTGTGGAGAATGTTCTGACCATTGGCTAGCTCTGGGTAGGGGTTTAAAGTTTACCGCCTGTATTGTCCTTGGCTGGTGCCTTAGTTTGAGCAGGACCCCTGGGCCCAAATCTGCCTATCATAATGTTCTACTTGTAGGTTTCTAGGACCCTCTGGATCCTTCTACTTTGCTATTCTCCCATGCTTCTCTCATCTAGAGTCAATAGGATGTCCTCCCCTCATGTACTCTGGTGCCTCACGTTTGACCATGTCCCCTGGAGGGGGAGACCTGGTGGCACTCAGAGGAAGGACAACAGGTTACCAAGAAGAGACTTGATACCCTATCAGCATATACAGGGGGAGGTAATCCCCCTCAGGAACAGCCATAGGGGAGGGGAATAAGAGGAAAATGGGAGGGAGGGAAAAATGGGAGGATACAAGGGATGGGATAACCATTGAGATGTAACAAGAATAAACTAATAAAAAAATTAAAAAAAAATAGTAACAATTCTACAAGTATGTGGGTTTTGAAATGAGGAGCTGAAATGGGTAAAACAAATTGCAAAATAAGACTCGCGACTCTGATCTAAAGTCAGATGGAGCTTCCTGTTACTAAGTGAACTTCACCTTATCATGACAACTCCTATAATGGCTCCAGGGAATCTCCTCCCCTCATACTCTCACTGCAAAGGTCTGACGAGACTTGATTTTATTAAAGATTTTCTATCAATTTCATATGTCCATGGGCACAGACAACATAAAGTGTGGGAGCTGAGAAGGCAAGCCCTCAAGGAAAGTGCTTGCCCTGCTAGCATCTGGAGCGGAGTTTCATTTCTAAAACACATAAAAAAGGCCACATCCTGTGCATCTGGGATCCCAGGATTGGGGAGGTGGAGGTAGGGACACACTTGCAGCTTCTAGTTCAGTGAGAGCTCTTCTCAAAACGTAAGATGATGAACAAAGGGATGACTGACACCAGGCATTAACATTATATCTACACACACACACACACACACACACACACACACACACAGAGAGAGAGAGAGAGAGAGAGAGAGAGAGAGAGAGAGAGGAGAGGAGGAGAGAGAGAGAGAGAGAGAGAGAGAGAGAGAGAGAGAGAGAGAGAGAGAGATACAGACAGACAGAGACAGAGACAAAGAGAGACAGAAAGATTCCCATACACCACATCTTTTTTTATTTAATTTTTAAAATGTATTCACATTACATCCAGATTGTAACACCTTCCCTCATCTCCCATTCCCACTCTCCCTCTCTTCTCTCCCCTACCCTGTCTCTAGTCCTTGGTGAGAAGAAGCCCTCATTTCTTACCATGTTACCCCAGCCTTTCAGGTCTCATCAGGACTGCATGCACCCTTTTCCTCTGTGGCCCAGCAAGGGTGTCCAGCCAGGGACAAGTGATCAAATAGTGGGCACCAGAGTCTATGTCAGGGATAGCCCTGGCTCCCTTTACTAGCGGACCTTCATGAATGCTGAGTTGTCCGTTGGCTATATCTGAACAGGGGGCAGGGGACTAGTTTCTCACCATGCCTGTACCTGATGGGTACATCAGTCTCTGCAGGCCCCCAGTGGCTTGGATTTTTTGACTTTGTTGGTCTCCTTGTTGAGCTCCTGTCCCCTCTGGATTCTTCTATCCACGATTCTTTCATGTGAATCCCAGTGCTTTGCCCAAAGTTTGGCTGTGAGTCTTAGCATTGGCTTTGATCCCCTGCTAGGTAGAATCTCTCAGCAGACACCTATGTTAGGCTCCTATCCTGTTCTGTCTCTTCAACCACCTCTAGATTGGAAGTTCTGTATGCTTTCTCTGTTGATGATAAAAATCATTTACAACAAAATCATTTCTATGGTGTTATAGTTTATTATAGTATATTATTGGGGGAAACACTGCACAATATTTTATTTGAGCCAAATGCTGGCCTTTGGGACAGTCAGAGGCTCCCCATCCTATCACTCTTCCCACCTTGTCTGTTCCTAGAAAACATGTTGATCCTTCCCAAATCATCATAGACTTCCAGTGGACTATTTTCATTCTTCATAATGGTCATATGAATTTTCTTAATCTGACAGAATCGCATTTGTGGGAAGATACTCCTAATATAAGGGGTATTGTCTAAGGTAACACATCACTTCTGCGGCAGTGTGATCGCCTCACTACCTCCTCATGCTATGGACTTCCATTGTAAGAGACATACACATGAGATTAACTCTACACCCAGCTACTATTATTTAAATTTCTTCTCAATATTACATTTGTTTTTATTGCATAGTGCCTGGGCTGATCAAAAATGAAACTCATAAAATACAATGCTGCTCATTTTTTTTTTTCAAAATTGTGGTGTCTTGAATGGACAAGACCATAAATAAGTGGTTCAGCCTGTGTGTTGCAAACCTCAGCTTCTTTATTTCTGTCATTGCAAGGGCCTTTCTGGTCTGTCTTTCCTGATGCCTGTGATAAAATGCCTGCATGGTAGTCATCAGTCTTCTATCCTCTTTTTCTCACCTACTCATTTTTTAATTTCCTTGTTTCAGTCAAGCACTACTTTGGGATTGGTGTCAGACTCTCGTCAAATGTGCTTTTGAAGCTTCTACAAATCAGAGATGAAGGGGCGCACTGCCTGCGTGATGGCCTTGCCGGCCTGTTTGTTCCTTGTATGGTTGGAGCATTTACTAGTGGACCTTATGTGCCTCACTGATGTCTGATACCTCAGCTTAAAGGATAATAGTGTTGTGTCTTTTGGTTCTTTGTTCATGTTAGGTTTTGCTGAATTATAATAAGTGACCCTCATGTTCCATTGCTGCCCTGGCTCCTATTAGGGGTACTGTGAAATCCCTTTTCTTTGAGGGCTCTGTCAATACAGCAGGAGAACAACCTTCTTTGCCAGTTCTGTGGGTACAAAATCAGTGTCACTTTCTATATTCATTTCTTGTTCATCCTTTGTCTTAGCTAACTGCTCATGTTCTAAAATCAAAAAGCAATGAAATCACACATGTAACACATTCTTCTCTCTATCTTTTTTTTTTTTTTACCTACAATTGTCCCATTATATTATGGGACCATATTTTACCCTTTCCTTTCAATACTCAGCAATTGAAATGTTTGTAAGAAGGTATCTTCCAAGCCAGGGAAATGGCTCAGCAAGTAGTTGATTGCTTGTTACTGTCAACCTAACCTTAGCCACTATAACCCATGTAATGGACAGGTAAACACATCTACATATTGTTCCTTGGCATCCATACATGCACTTGGAATATACAACTTGCAAACACACACACACACACACACACACACACACACACACACACACACACACCCCACTCACATGTATAAATAAATAACATAATAAATATGTACATGTCTCTTTGCTTATAAAATGCTTATCTTTTCCTATCCTACTTTTAAAAAATGTAACGGTATTTATCAGTTCAAAAGTTACATGTCTTGATGTGTATGACTGCCAGTACTTTTGATTTGCTCAATGAAATGCATCATACTGCATTTTCAGGAGGTGTACATTTTCTCCAGTAAGGTAACATTGACCAGGCATCACAATTTTTGCACATTAGTATCATAATTATCACAAAGGGACATGGGCAAAAGTCTGTGACTAAGGACACAAGAGTCACAAATATCCACTGACAGCATCAAAACAAAAGCCAGGCAATGCCCTTGTTGTGAAAGCCTTGCATGCTTCCTGAAAATCAAAGTTGAAAAACATAAATATATTTTACTAATTTACTGCCTATATAAATAGAATGGGCCCTGTGGGTCCCATAGAGAGTGTGAATGATGGATAGCTGTCCTGGGCCATGGAACTCTCTCAGCAAGCATTAAGGCTCTACCTTCTTTCTTTTACATATCTTTTTTCTTCATCTTCCAAATCATAAGTAACTGTGAAGCACAACTGAAAATATGTGAGTAATTGAGTCAATAGAAAATTTTACTTACAAGCATTTCTATTCAATTTCCAGAGAGAAGGGGGTGATGTACTAAGTGAGAGACTTCAGAGCACTGGGCCAAACGCTTTCTTCACAATCTTCTTTACAAAGCATAATTTTCCAATTATTTTATACTGTATCTTTTCTTCTCTAGTTGCTTCAAACCACACACACACACACACACAAATAAATAAATAAATAAATAAATAAAATAAAAGCCCTTGCACAAAGTGATGAGTCTCTGAAATACTAACTGTATTTACTTTCTGTGTTTGTTTTCCCAAACTGCTGAGACTTTTTTTTAATCCTAACTTAAAGCATAAAATATAATTGCTTCCTGTGATGCAGAGCAAGTAGAACACTGATATGTCAGGAGTGGGAGTGGAAAATAGTACAATTACTTTGCAAGAGTGTTTGACAGTTTGTTACCAAGGTAAATTTATGTCTATTCTATGACCCATCAATATTACTGCTAGGTATATATACAAAAGATAAATGAAAATATACATCCACACAAAGAATTGTGTCAAAATATTCATGACAGCTTTATTCATAATAGAATCAAACTTTAAACAGCTCATATGCGACTCAAGAAAAGAATGTATAAATAAACTATGATATACTCATTCAATGGGATAGAGCTGGCAATAAAGAGAAAGAACAAATAGTCCACACAGTTACATGGATGAATTTCAAGAGTAGAAGGAACAAAGAAGAGACAAAAAATAATAATAATAATCTGTATGCTTCCTTTATGGTAAATTATAGACTAGGTTCATAGAACTCATCCTCTAGCAAATAAAACTGGCCATCTCTGAACTATCCATCACATCAGAAAGCTATAGGAACCTTGCCAAAGTGCTAGACATATCCTCTATCTTCACATGGCCACTGTTATATAGATTTATACTCCCTGAAGTCCTGTAAGAAATAATCTAACTCTACATTGAAAATCTCTGCATTTAATTTTACATAAATTACATGTAATTTGTCTTCCTTTTGTTAAACAGCCAACAGCCTATGTGGTCTCCACCATAATTGAGATTACTATAATCCTACTTCAGCGTCCAGAGGGCTGCGATTATGGGCACATGTGGCATGCCAAGCCTTTAAAAATATTGCCCTTACTTATATGTTTTGCTGGGGGGGGGTACACATACCGTACTGTACCTTATGGAATTCAGGGAACAACTCACAGGAGTGTTTTCTCTTTCTACCGCATGCATAGCAGGGATCACACTTAGATGATCAGTTTTGCCATCAAATGTCTTAAGCCGCTAAGACTTACTGGTACAGCTACATTTTTTTTTAAGTGACACATGTCATGCTAAAATTGAGCTGACCTTTCTTAATTTTTAGGCATTGTGGTGATTAGTTTTGTTTATATAATCAACCCAAACCCAAAATAAATTAACTGTCTACCTTTCAGAAGAATACACTTTAGGCAGGTTGTCTCTCCTTTGAAATGATGCTGCATCTGCTTTTTGGCATACAAAAACATACAAGTTGCTCAGGGGGAAAAGATGCACAGCAGTGCCACTGATTTGACTACCTGAGATTTTCCCTTTAGGGCTATAGAAGAGGTACACTTATTTCTTATGAAATGTGGTGGTTCTCCTCTGGCCTTCTACTCTCAGCACTCTCCTCCCATTGAGACTGGCAGTCAAGCCTGCATCCATCAGAATTCCCTCCACAGGCTGTGTTACCTCAAAGGCAACACTATACATATTTTTGTGACTTCTACCCTGTTACTCAGAGTTCTCAGTCTCGTTAGTCTTCTTAGTGTCTCTCATGACTTAATATGGTCTGAAACATTCAAATCTTTGATAACTTGGGGTGTGGTTAGTTCCATTGTTAAAGCTGTTGTTCTTATTAGTCACAGCGAGAAATGGAAGATGTATACAACTGTAGACGTTAACCATCTAGTGACGTGGGAAGCATTCCAAGTTTTAACCCAGTACCAATAAAATTTATCAATCATCTAGCCACATAGGTGACATATTGCAACTAAGAAATTAAAAAGAAAGTATTAAGCATATGGAGATAATAATAACTAGCTTACTAAAATCAGCTTACTTCTTCTGGTAAATACAGCAATTTATTCTACATTATGATCACAGACTCATATTGGAGTTCTTAAAAGTTCTAGAAACATTGAACAATTCCCAGTAATTTTTGGAGGGGGGTCAATTTTAGTGATTTATCCCTAATTATAAACACATGTTGTTTTGGAAAGATTATTTTTTTCAACTTAACAGAGATCTCTTGTGAGCCACAAATTTTGTAGTTAGATACTGTTCATTGTTTTTAGGATGAGAACAACACTAACTATTACTCACTGCTTCTTTTTTCAAATCTATCATGGAAATGAACACATTAAATGGACTGGCTAAGTATATCCAGACCATACCTTCTTCCCAGGATTCAAAACATCTCAGACTGGATAAGGCCAAGCTTTGTTAAGACTACTTAAACTTCAAACTCACATGTATCACATTATGGCCACAAAGCAAACAGTATATTTGTGGCACATGGTATGTGAAAAAAATTATGTTAATATTTCATGGTGAAAGACAGCAAGTGTTAGCACAAAATGGCGTCTATGAAAGTGCATCTGATGAACTCTTGAAAGCCTGACTCCTACATGTTTGTTGGAACTGTTGTAATCAGACTGGGGCTCAAGGTTTTGCTTCTAGGAGGGCGTCTCTGTATGGCTTTTGGTGGAAGGCTTCAGTTTCTCATCTCAGAAACCACTTCCCTCAGTGTCCTCAAAACATAGGAGTTGACATTCCCCTGAACATATGATCCAAGAGGGCAAGGTAGAAACTACAGTGCCTTCAATGGCCTCATTTCAGAGATTGGAATTGTTGATGACGAATCTTGTTCATTTTGAGTGCATCAACATGTCTAGCCCACATTGAAGGAGAAAGAGATATCACCATTTGGACAGCATTCAATGAATTTGTGAGGCCCAGCGGTGTGGCATATGCATTTAATTCCAGCACTGAGGAGGCAGAGTCATGTAGATCTGTGTGACTTTGAGGTCAGTATGGTCTACGCTGAAAGTTCCAAGCCAGCCAGGAATACATAGTGATACTCCATCTCACAAAGGAAAGAAGGAACAAGTAATTTCCAGACATACTAATCTGGCCCTTAGAGAGTGAAATGAGGTAGACTTCAGGATTAATCCTAAAGTACTAGTCTCAACAATAAGACACTGTCATGGGAGAAGGAACCAAAAGTTGGAATGAGAAGCTAATTCTCAGGAGTCAAAGCAAGGGTAGAGAGAGGTTAAGGATGCGTTTGCTTCTGTCTGGCCTTGTCCTCTTCTCCTGGTCCTATTCTTAGACTCTTATACTTTGTCTCCGACTAAAGCAAGTTACTTCTTGTTGTCTTAAATTAACAGGCAGAAGGCAAGTAGTACTAACACAGAACAGTGATTGTTAGCACAAAACTGCATAGCTTGTTATCAGGCAACCTGGGTACCCATCAGGCCCTCTGTAATTAGCAGGGGGCCTTATGGATCTAATAAAGCCTTCCATGTGTTAGTTTCTTTGTGGTGAATTGAGAGAGATCAAACAAGAGCTTTTTTTCCTGAAGGCCCTGTAAATCACTAGTATTGAAAGTGTCAAGTCTTAGACCACCAAAGGCTTTTTCCCCTTTCATAAATCTATCATTTATTATTTGTAGATTGGCCTATAATCCATTTACATTTGGGGTAATGCTTAAGTGTTTCCTATGTTCTTTTTGTATTTTTAATTTTAATTTTGAGTCGTTCTTTTTCATTAATTTGGTGGAATTGCCCAGTGTCACTCTTGTGAGTCATCAGGGCATACAGCAGTATTGGTGTCATTGTCTTCTTTCACTAAGGGGCCCAAAGGTCTTACTTGCAGCATCATATGCCAACAAATTTAAATTATTAATTTTATTACAGCAAGAATTATAAAATGACAGAGTTACTGAAATGCTTTGTATATTAGTTTTTAACTAGATATATAAAGAGATGGAATTTAGACACGGGAAATAGTAAAAAAGTGAGACAATATTGCTATTGATTTGAAGTCAGGTCATGCTATAAATACATATGTGTTTTAAAGTGCAATATTCACAAATCACTGGACTTAGATGACATAGTAATGAGAGATCTGAGCAATCCCCCAAGTATGCAACAATGAAGAAATAAAGCAATCATGAGAAACAGGAAATTGTAACATTAATATACAAAATAAAAAATTCTAATGAATATTTTTAATTGACTTCACCTTTTACTTAAAAATCACATTTTCATTGTGCTTTGCTTAAACCTTACTATACACGATAGATATATATAATCACAGACAAGGGATGATTCAAAGTCCCATTTCTGAATGATCTTGAGTAAATCACAAAAACCAATTTGAAACTGTCTTCACCTGAAAAATGGGGACATTAAACCCCCACACAGGGACTTTTTTGTGGCTCAAATAAGGTATTGCACACAAAAGCAATTTGTAAACTGTGAAATACTCTGCAATACAAAGAATTTATAAATTTGTAGATATTTGTCATTTTCAATTAATTTTACTGAGAGTCCTATGTTGATATTACGGATGAGTGAGTGGTGGATTCTGTTGTGGCTTTATCCTTCAGATAGTCCAACCTGACCCTGAAAAATATAGCTTTGCATAGATTTCAGCCTTTCCCAGTGCAACACAATAGGCTTGGGGATATATAGTAGTGTGGTGGACCAGTAGAACAATTATTGTCAGGTTTTTTGTTGTTAGATACTTAAATAAGAAGACACTCAGGTAAGGGGCACAACAAACCAGTCATCAAAACTTATCAAAGTTTTGCTGTGTCTAATTTGTCATGATCTGTTACCTTTGTGTTTTCTACCCAGGTTGCTTTATTAGCCTCTAAATCACAGCTGTGGTCACTCACATTGTGCAGGAAGGATCAGCTAAAAGGTAGATCTAGGCAAGGACTAGATATGTAGAGTTGCTAAAAACCTGAGCCTTTACACTGGCCCCCACAGGTAAAGAAACAAATATCATTCCTTGGGTGCAATGAAGACACCCGTCTTTAGAAGAAAAGAGCTTGGCTTGTTTGGAAAGGCTCACTTCAGCCATAAGTTAAGCCAGTTATTACTGTGAAAGCAATATTGTATGGTGATATATGTGGTAAAAGCCATCAGGACCCCCCTGAGTAAGAGTATACAGGGTAGGGGCTGGGCATTTTAGAGATAAGAGATAACGGAACATAAACCCAGTCAGAAGACAATGCTATCACCCCACAGTGTCTTTCCCAGTAAGGAAGTCTAAAATAAAGGATAATATAGAAAGATCTAGAGCCATACTGCCAGAAAGAAAAAGTCAAAAGGGGTTTTTTTTTTTTTTTTCAGGCTATCCTGGCAATTTGTTTAAATATGCAGTGTATCATGTGATTAACTGGGAAGCAGAGTAGCAACAAAGGATACAGAAGTGCCACTGCTGGGCCAGCCTGTGACAGCCAACACAAAAACTTGTTTTTTCATAATGGAATTTCACAGATGACATCATTGAGACATAAGTAATATTAGCAGGCCAAGATTAACAGCTTTCTGTCTCTGAAAACAGTAGGGTCATGTATCCTCTTTTGAACTAAAACTCAAAGAGTTCTGTTTAAATTGTTGCCTCCTTTCTTGCTTAGATAACAAAGACAATGGATGTGGTAGAATTGTTTGGGATAATACAATGGCTATGGGGCATCAGAGGCTGACCACAGTGGCATGGCCTATGTTGTCTGATTTCTACTTAGGAGCACATTTCAGCTTCATTTTCACATGACATCATGAATAGTGGTGTCCCTATTTGAGGGATGATGAGTTTGAGGATTTCAGACTTGACCGTAGGTTCCAGAAAATGCTCTGTAGTGTTGCTCCACATTCCATTTCCTCTGGAACTTTCACAAAAGGCTGTATGACCCTCTGATCTTTTGGCGTGTGTTAATGATTTTTTTTTTTTTATGATGGTGAATGGTCTTCCTTTTGGCAGAGCAACTAGCTGCAGAGTAGCTCTCATATGAGCTGGATGTTGAATTATGGTAGTGATATAACCAGGTCAGAAGTGAAGGGACTGACTACTCAGTTCTCATGCACTTCCCCAGTGACTACATCACTTCAAAGCTTCCTCATGGAGAACTACCACATAGACATTTCTTATCATCTAGAACATTGGGATGATAGAACCTAGGATGATTGAGTCAGTCTGGCTATGTTTCCTTAAATAAGGTTAGAGTGGGCTTCTGCTAGACAGCAGAAAGCCCTAGAACATTTCTCACATTCACATAAAAATCAAAAAACTAGAAGAACACAGGAAAAAGCCCGTAGCAAGTGAAAATCAAAGCAAACATCCAGGTTAATTAAAGGGCCCTTTTTTATGTGGCTCAGAATACTGAAGCTATATTCGTGGAGCCCAAGAGATTCCTCTCTGAACAGTTTGCTTCTGGATGGCTGCTGACTTCTGAGGACCTGTCATCTGTTCTTAAAGGAGAAAGGGGCAATGCTGATAGTCCCTTGTAGCTGGCTCCTTCATTTATTTCCCTTTATAGCTTTAGCCCCTGACTTCAGATTTTTTGATGACCGCTGAAAGATATTTCCATGTCTCTCACTCAAGGGAATGCCCATCTGCCTAAACTCCATCACTTCCAGCTGGATTTGACACAAATTTGTCACTAAAAGCAATTTCTTTTTCTTTGCTTTCTTCAACCCAAGTCTGAACATCTGCCTTGTACCCTGGCAAGAATAACACATCCCACATGAGCAAATGCAATATGCTCTCCTGGTATCACTCTCTGAGACAGAATTTAGCTTGCTAGTGGGGGTACAATTGCATCATATTACATGAAGAATGCATTTGTTCCTGGCCTCGGTCACATGCAATCCGACACACAGAAGCACCTGTCACTGGCTATTAGAGACACACAGGTTCTCATAGGAGTCATCTTCCTCCAACGTGTAAGAAGAATATAAAATATTCTTTTCTCCTTGTTGCATGGGATGTTTCTACTGTTAGCCTGTGAAAATAAGCGCTCTGTGATGATTTTAGATAGTTATTCCTTGTTCTTATTTTTGTGATTGGATCTTGCTATGTAGCACTCATCGTATAGTTAAGCTTGCCTTAAATGGGATGCAATCCTCTTACCTTGGCACCTGAGTGCTGTAACAATAGGTACATGTCTCCCTATCTTGCTTGCTGTGATGATACCCATATTTGACTTCATAGTCAAAACCTATCTTCGGAGTCTGATACAATGTCACAGGTATTATAGTCTTCTCTGCTGTTGTTTGTTCCTTTGTTTTTGTTGTTTTTCTGCCACTCTGGTAAATGTTGCCAAAAACAACTTAGGGAATAAAAGGATTTATTTGGTCCAGGTCACAGGTCATAACTTAGGGAAATAAGAGAAGAAACTCAATGCAGGAAACATGGAAACAGGAACTGAAGCAGAGACCACAGGGGAGGACTGCTTACTGATTTGCTCATGCATTTTCCTCATGTAACCCAAAAAGCCTTATGTACATATGGAACTGCCCATTGTAGGATGGTCTCACAAGTCAATCATTAATTAAGAAACTGCCCCACAGACATCCCAACAGAACAATCTGACGGAGGCAATCTCTCAACTGAGGTTCCTTCTTTGCACGGAACTCTTGACAAGGCACATATGCCTCCAAGGGATGTTGTCTTGGTTGTGAACCAAACTTATCATGGACTGCACAGGGAAATATCCAAATTTTCCTTCACCAGCAATTTGTGGAACAAAATGTCAATTCACATAAAATCAGATAAAGTTTCAAATGGAACTATTAATGAAAATTAAAGTCAAATTATATGGAAATAAAAACTATTATGATACCTTCCTCCAAGAAGAGAGTCTAAGGAAAATGGGCCACTGAAAATAAATGTAACATCTTACAATTTGTCATATAAGAATAACCCAAACATATTTTCTAAGTGTAAGTAAACTCAGAGTTTTCTTACTCTTTTCTTGTGGCTTCCATCACAGGTACTAAAGAGTTAAGCTAGAATTATGTCTAAAATTTCTATTTTCAAAGCCTCTGCCCCAGATGATTCCACTGTGACAGGCATCCCCTCCCTGTGGAAATCTTAAGGGTTTTTCTAACCACCAATTTTGAGAATTATTGAAAGTCAATTTAGAATTCAAAATCCATGCTATAGAAATAAAAACAAACAATCTTTGGGATGCTAATCCAAAATAGGACCATTTCCCAAAGCTCCTGCTTTCATCTGTTTTAGAAAAAGACCACTCTCGGGAATAACACAAATTACAAGCTATTGCTCTTCATGTATGACCCCACCACCACCTCCAACGTGTCCTGAATCCTAATGCCTGGCCAATTCCATCACTAGTAATCAACTCTTATCCCAAAAAGTGAGCATAATCAGACGCTAAATCAAATAAATATGTCTTACTTTCTGTTCCGATGTCGGCCAAATTCCATTTCTGGTGGGAAGCCAAGGGGAATGGGAGCCAAAGGCATATGGCTGTGGGCACCTTTGTGCCAGAAAGATGTCAACACATTGGAAAGGATTCAGAGAAGAGAAGCAGAGGTGATTAAGGGGCTGGGGAGTTTACTTATGAGGGAGATTAAGAGAGCTAACTGTGTATACATTGGCTAAGCAATATATGGGAGGCAACAAGTGGGGAGATGATTGGAAGTGTTGACAAGTCCATTCAAGGAGTTAGTGGCATGGGAACCAAATGAGATGAAATATGGAGTCTTGAGGAAAAAAAGTATCATGAAATAAGAGCAACAAGTAATGTTTAGTTGTCATGACATTTTGCACAAACGTGTTGATTCAAAACAAAAGTGTTTTATAGAAGCATGTGTAAGACCAGCCAAAGGTTACTTAAAGGAATAAAAAGCAATGTAAGTAAACAAGGAGAACATGATACATAGGCAGAAGGAACAAAGTACGTCTGTTCCATTCCCTGTTTGATTGGGTATTGTTACCGAGACTATTCCCATCAGTTCTGTATGACCATCCAAAGGATATCAACCTGATTCATAAATGGTGAAAATGATCAAATGGAGTCAGAGGAATCAGCTATTACATCACACTTCATAATTTTTGGCTCCTTTCTCCAGTCGAACATGGTAGGCACTGAATTATAGTAACACAAAATACCCCTAGACACATGTACTAAAATATATCAATGTAGAAGGCATAATATTCATTCTTGTACAGCTTTGAGTATTCACAAAGCCCTTCAATCAATCACCATGATGACTCTTGAAAGGTAAATCTTAAGATCTCATATTTATTAGATGTTACCTCACAGTTCTGCCTCACCCAATTAAGTTTAATTTGATAAATATACATTGTGTATTTTAAAAAACAGCAAAATGTGAGGAAGGCTCCACAAAAGTGATGACTATGAAAACGTGGTCTTGATGAGGATTAGAAAGTCAATCATAAACAGGATAAGTTGATGATTAGATCCAGACCCTAACAACTTCCATTAGCAGGAATCTGGTCTTTGTAGCAACAATCCTCCCCCTCTTCTGGTCCAAGAAAACTCTCATTCACATTCTGTTAATATACAATTGCCTATTCTTGTAATTTCATATAAAAGGGAAAATGTAAC
Organism: Acomys russatus; assembly: GCF_903995435.1. Classification (NCBI taxonomy): domain Eukaryota; kingdom Metazoa; phylum Chordata; class Mammalia; order Rodentia; family Muridae; genus Acomys; species Acomys russatus. Next base: position 16,083,231 of record NC_067156.1, on the reverse strand, counting down.
CTGGGCCTTTGGGTCCATCTTCTTCAAAGATGGATAACAGTCTGAGGTCTCTCCTTATGAAGGAGGCATGAATTGATATTGAATTCTTTCTCGTGGCCAAGCAATAGTGTATGACATCATTGTCACATGTATGTGTCTTTCTATTCGTAGATGACTATATTCTATTAACATGGAATGCCATGCTCATTTCCTCTCTTTGACAATGCCTAACTTCATTTAGTCCTGTAATCCACCTAAGACAGGATGGGTAGACCCAAGACCATTCATCTCTCTGGAAAGAGATTCACTGTCTAAAGGAAAATGAGTGAGGTTGGAACTTGATGTTACAGGTTAGTTTTGCTGGTAATACTGTGATAAAGTGGTTCCTTATTTCTTAGAAGAACAAACAGTCTCTCTCTCTCTCTCTCTCTCTCTCTCTCTCTCTCTCTCTCTCTCTCTCTCTCTCTCTCTCTCCCTGTCTCTGTCTCTCTCCCTCTGTCCCTCCCTCCCTCTCTCCCTCCCTCCTTGCCTTCTTCTCCCTCTCCCTCTCTTTGATTTTTGCAGCAGAGTTTCTCCATTTAACCCTGCCTATCCTTGAACTCACTCTGTAGACCAGGGTGGTTAAACTGAGAGATTCTCCTGCCTCTGTCTCCTGAAGGCTGGAGTAAAGTCCTGTACCACCACCGCCTAACCCCTACTCTAATTATTTTCTAACAGGTTGATGCTGTACTCTTATTCCTCTAGCAATAATGAAGTCTTTGGGACTTTTCTCACTACATAATTTAACAAAGTACTTATATTAAATATTTTGAAATGCTCTAGAAGTGGGCATAAAAGGCACACTAGAAGGCTTGCTCCGTGCGTAAAGGCATCTGCTACTGAGCCTGAGAACCTTGGATCCATACCTGGAATCCATGTCGTAGGAGAAGAGAACTTCCTATAAGATGTTCTCTGGAGCTGGCCGCAGAGGCACAGGCGTGTAATCCCAGAGGCAATGGCAGGCAGATTTCTGTGAGTTCAAGGCTAGCCTGGTCTACAAAGTGAGTCTAAAACAGTCAAGGCTACATGAAGAAAGCCTGGCTCAAAAAACCAAACTATAAAATAATAAAAATAAAAAAAGATGCTTCTAGAGTTCCATCTCTGAACCTAGGCATATGTGTGAGGAGTTTATACACACACACACACACACATACACACACACACACACACACGTAGATAAATATATAAATGTAAAACAAATGTACAAAATACAAATACAAAATAGAAAACCTAAAATATATGCTCTAAATCTGAGGAAATGGCTCAGTGCCTAAGATCACATATTGCTCTCCCAGTAGACCTAAGTTCTGTTCCCAACACCCACATCATGTGGTTATACAGTCGCAGAGAATCTCAAGCCTGAATGCCTCCACAGGCCACAGGCACCTGCACTTAAATCTACACACATATAGACATACAAATATACACATGTTTAAAAACAATGCTTAATAATACTATGAAAACCTTATCTCAAATGCTGGAGGTCAGGTCACTAATAGGCAGAACCTAGGAGGACCACATAATTGTTCACCAGTGGGGCTACCTGGAAATAATACACCCAGTACACCCTCAGTAATATGTCCTAATGTCTAATGAAAGTTGGTGTCAAACTAAAGAGATGATACCACGTGCAGATAAAAAGGCTTAAATTATATCCTCGTCGCTGATACTACCACTCGTAAGAAATATAATGACAGTTACAGCTTAAAACTCTTCCTCTGACTCCATCTTTTCCTATAACAGAACTCACAACATCTGATTATCAAATACTAATAATCCTCCAATTTATTAACATGAAGAGGTCAGTTGTAATTCACTCTGGTTGTCAGATGGGATCTCAATACAGGGCACTGGCCTGGGGTCTGATTTTCATCCCCTAGTCTTTTATTGCTACAGTCCTTTGCTCAGTGTGAGTGACCATTTCAAATAAACTATGCACTAGAGTTTAGAATTTGAAAAGAAACTTTGCCATTATAAATAAGTTCCTTGAAGGTCTGAGTTTTGGCTTACAACTTTAATTTTAAACATACTGATTTACAATACTCTTTTTCCCTGTGGTAATATTAAGTTTATGATGCTTCATGTTGAACTCAAGAAAAAAACTTCATAGTAATGAAGCCGTTCCTATCTTTCGAAGTCTTCATTTGTATGCCTTTGTTCATTTCTATAAATGTGCTAAGAGGAGCAGGAGGTAAGGATAAAAAAATCAGTATTCACATTTCATGCCAAAAGTCACCTACATATTCTTAAAAGAAAATAGCAAATAAGCTGAAACCTCCTTTCTATGCCTACTCCATCTACTTGCAACTGCTTAATCAGAGACTGACTCTCCTGTGTCTGGATTATGACACAGAGGGGCTTTCTGTAGATGATGTCACCTGAACTTCTCCACTGTAGGACTTCACAGTGGAAGATCTGAGGGAAGAATGGCTTTGTATAATGCATTATCCTCACTCAGAAACCTTCAATGTCTCTGCCTAAAAAAAAAATGCACCATCAAACTCATGAACTCTACTTTGCCCATTTCAACCATTCTTTAAAATATCCTGCTGCTTTGGAAAGACAAATTTTATCACTGTTTCATAAATGTAGTTACTCACACAACTGTTTCACAGCCTCCACCAATAAACATGAATATTCATCTTTCTTGCAAGTGTGTGTGTGAATATACACACACAAACACACAATCATACACATATATGCATGCATACAGGAGGCAGTGGCATGCTGAGTACTAACATATATGTGGTTCCTCATCTCTCCTCTTTCATATCGTTACCATATACCTTCTCTGAATTCCTGATACTGCAATTTTGCCTTGCTGCTTACCCCTGCCTTGGTTTACACTACACTGCTAAGAATTTAACTATTCATTACTAATTGCCTCTACCACTTATTGCTTGAGATCTTGAGTTAAGCTTCATTTCAGAAGCCAGGCAGAGTTTTTAATAAGTATTCATGTTTTACTGAATGATTGATTTACCAAATCAATATAGTCAGCCTGATAGGAAAGAAGATCTTTGTAGTTTTCAGGAACTTTGAGTCCAACACTTACTGCCCTCAGGAGTGGTCCCTTATATACACCATTAACAACAACGAGCTGTGGCCAAACATAGACATTTTTCCAAAGTCTGGTCCTTTAAAACAAAATCAAGTAAAGCTACTCTCTCAAGAAGACTGTACACACATTAAAGACAAATGCACTCTTCTTTTTGTAATTTTTATTTCTATTACTACTTTATTTGCTTGTATGATATAATGTGTACATGTCTGAAGACAACATGCAGGAGTCAGTTCTTTAGTCTATCCTTCCATTGTAGGACTTCTGGATTGTCATCAGATTCACAGAGAAGTACTTCTACAAGCTGCTCCTCACAAATGTCATTCTATCTATGTATCTGTGTATCTATGTATCTATCTATCATCTATCTATCTATCTATGTATCTATCTGTCTACCTACCCACCTATAATCTGTCTATATATTTTTCATCTCTCTCTAACCTTTTATCTTCTGTTACAAGATCCTTGTAGCTAAATCTTAGTTACTTAACATGAATACTTGAAAGTTAACTCAAAGTCCAAAAACCCTCAAAATAGAGTATTCAACTTGCTGAAATGAGCCCAGGAGTGAAGAAGCTAACACTCTGATGCGCAGGATGCTGCTTCTTTTCATATATTGCATTGGCTTGCTCTTTACCCAGAACCCACTGTGCCAAATCAGGCTTGTGATTAAGATCAAGTCTACCGGGAAATCAGCAAAAAGTTGGAGAGCATTTGAAAAGGGCCTTGCTGTCCAAAGCCTGCAACCCTGGCAAACAGCTGCTATAGTGCTATTGTTTTATATTTTGCTTCTTTTAAAGGGCAAGCTCTGAAAACTGGGGAATTTATAGAAAGAATGTTAGTACAAAGAATGCTTTAAAAATCATTTTCTCTTGAAACAGAGTGAGTGACCAACTTCACCAAATGTCCCTATGCCTGCTCCAGGGACTATTTAGAACAACTACCTTTTCCAGACCTCATCTGCACTCAGGCTGGGCTTGAAATATGCTGACTCCTTTCAGACCTGTTTAAATTCTCTCAAATAATGTGTCTTCACTTTCCTGGGAAGCATACACTGCTTCTTTATTGGATCTAAGATATTGGGGCTGGACTAGACAGCCAAAGCTCTCTGTTTTAAACCAATTCTATTCTTTCTCACTTTTCTGTCTTTCATTCAAGACAAAAGGGCAACAACAACAACAAAAAGGGCCAAACAGACCAGTACGACAAAACAAAGAATATAACATCAAACCAAGATCATTCTCCACCATACCTCAAGAGCCTCTACTAATTATTTCTACACAGGTATAAGCCAGAATATCCAGAGCAGTCATTAAACTAGATAGGACCATTAAGGCAACATATTGTAATATTTTGTGTCTAAAGTATACACATATTCTAAGCCTGTGTGATCTAGAAAATGAAATTTTTGAATTTAATAGTCTATTAAAAATCATGTTCATAGCAGCCTTATTCATAATAGCCAGAACATGGAAACAGCCTAAGTGTCCATCAGTAGAAGAATGGATAAAGAAACTGTGGTACATATACACTATGGAATACTACTCAGCTATTAAAAACAAGGAATTCCCAAAATTTGTGGATAATTGGATCGAGCTAGAAATGATCATAATGAGTGAGTTAACCCAGAAGCAGAAAGAATCAAATGGTATATACTCACTTATATCTGCATACTAGCCCAAGGGGCATGTCCCACGAAAGCCTTCACTTACCAGGAAACTGGGACAGAGGGGAGGGCATCCTATTGGAACTCTAGATGAGAGAAGCATGGGAAAATAGCAAAGTAGAAGGATCCAGAGGGTCCTAGAAACCTACAAGTAGAACATTATGATAGGCAGATTTGGGCCCAGGGGTCCCGCTCAAACTAAGGCACCAGCCGAGGACAATACAGGCGGTAAACTTTAAACCCCTACCCAGATCTAGCCAATGGTCAGAATATTCTCCACAGTTGAGTGGAGAGTGGAATATGACTTTCTCACGTACTCTGGTGCCTCACATTTGACCATGTCCCCTGGAGAGGGAGACCTGGTGGCACTCAGAGGAAGGACAGCAGGTAGCCAAGAAGAGACTTGATACCCTATGAGCATATACAGGGGGAGGTAATCCTCCTCAGAAACAGTCATAGGAGAGGGGAATAATGGGAAAATGGGGGGGGGGGAGAATGGGAGGATACAAGGGATGGGATAAACATTGAGATGTAACAAAAATAAATTAATTAAAAGAATTTAAAATTTGTGTATGGCCATCAATGACATAGAGGATATTTTATATGATTCTTACATATATTCCTTTGAGATTGGTGAGTAAAAGGAATGACATGAGTAAGATATAGTGTCACTCAATGTGACTCTTGGATTGAAAGTTTGGTCACTATTTGCTGCTGTTTAACAGCCTCTGAAGAGTAGAACGTAGGGCCTGTTTGTAAGAAGTAGATTCTTGTTGGATTCATCTTGCACTCAGACCTTACTCTCCTCTGCTCCTCTTCTCTCGTTTCCTCCCCCTCTAACCTCCTCTCTGACCTTTTCCACCATAGACTGACACCAGGGTGATGCAATGCCTGAGCGCCTGTGGCTAAGCAACATGGACTAAATTCGCCTAAGCAATGAGCTGCGAGAGACTCTCTCCTTCCAATTTGTTCTTTCAGCTGTTTTGATCTCAACTAGGCAAATGTAACTAACAAAGTAAGAGAGAAAGCCATAGAGTCACCATAAATGAGTTACCAGCTGAGAACGAAAACTATTACGTACTCTGGAATTGGGGGAGAGAACAGGTGCATACTGGAAAGCGTCATCTATTAATGGATGCTTCACTATGGGAAAGCACGGTATCAGGCTGGTGTAAGACTACTAATCACATCTTTCAGAAGCAAGGGTCCCATTCAACTGCCTCACTGGGTCTTCTAACTGTTCTATAGATGCTTTATCCAAGTATGTCCATCACGTGGATCCAATAACATCATGCTATTCTTGTAACAATGCATGAGGTATAAAGAAGAAAAATGCAAACATAAAATAACTAAATAGAATGTATCAATTATTTAAACTTCAAGGACAGCATTTTTAAGAAGACAAATGTGTTTCTCCAAGTACAGACAGGGCAAGAACTGGTTTAGTTCTGTTTAAGAGACACTGTATGTGGGGAATATGAATAAATAAGTGTATTCTGTCTCATATAAAACAAATAGATAGAAGTGATTGGATACAGATTGTTTTCCAAGGGACTCATCCTACCTAGTTTGACCTCTCTCTAGTTAGACAGAGAAACTGTGAGGGGAAGTTCTCTTTTACCCTTCAGCCAAATCAACATTTTACTATTTAACTCTTGAGCTAAAAAATCCTTGAAATTTGCTGTTTATTCATAAAATTAGGCATGGTTTTAAAACATTGCCTAATGAACATATATGGAGGGAGCATACAATTAGAGACTTGGGTTGTGAGGATCCCCGAGTACCCCAGGTGCTCACATTCCAAGCTTCTTTGTTTTAAACCAATTGTATAGTGTCTTCAGCTCAGCCCACTTTATAACTTTAATTAAACAAAATTAAAATTAATTATTAATGAAACAATTAGATTAATTAGCTAAGGTGACCCAATACTGTTTTTGTTCTCTTTGTAAGGTGTCACCAGCTCATGTAGTCAGCACAAATGGTCTAGCATGATGCTGAATAACAACAAAGTTCTTGCCCTGAGGTGCTTTCTTTTCATAAGAGTCAGTAAAAGACATGCTATAACTCAGACTTTAGTAGAGAGAAGCTGATACTCCTAAAATAAGTGAATATCTTTGGCCATTTCTCAGCAAGAGGAGAAACATGGTTCTTTGAACTATCAAACTAAATGGCTGATTCAGTCACATTATTAGCTTTAATGAATATTTAGAAGCAAAATATGGAGTTCTTTTAGGGAAGTTTCCTCTCCTTTGGAGATTAACATAATCCTATGAAGATTTTTTCTAGATTGGTGATTGAACATTCTTTGGTGATTTGATACCCACAAATTGAATTTACTTCATATTTTATGCTATTCAATATTTCATTTTGAGATACCTTTGCTGAGATCTTATACCTCTCATTAATAAATATTTTAACCATTTATCATGAATAGCATAATAGGCTTATAATTGTGGGTAAAAAGTGTTTTTAAGATGGTGAGACTGCTAGGTGCTTACTAGCAAATTCTGCTCTTTGAAAGGACTCAACATAGCTTCTCAACCCCAAATGGTAGTTCACAACCATCTGTAATGCAGGGTCCTTAGGATCTGATCCTCTCCTTCTGGCTTCCACAGGTGCCAGGTATACACACATGTGAAGCATACAGATCCATGTAGTCAAACATTCATACACATAAAAATAAAATAAATCTATGTGATTCAGATAAGACAAGTGTTAGAACAATTCATCCTGAAAGGAGTTTCAACAGATCAACTGAGAGAAAACCAGGAAGGATCAAATACCCACTAGGGGATTGAACTGTCTATATTGCAACATTTAATAGATTCCAGAAAGATGAATGAAAAAGACTTGGAGCAATAAAGACAGTGGGGAGATTCCTGGGCCCCACATGGCCCTTATCCATTAAAGGTCCTGAAGCTATTCTCAGCAGATGAGCTTTATATCTGTCTTGGCACTCTTCGTAAGACTGGCCATACCTGAGTTTCCTGATAAAACAATAAAAAGTTACTAAGTGTGACTTGCTATAGAAATTCTTGATATTGGCCAAACTCTTCTCATGGAGAATTATAATTTGTTTTCATTGAACAGGTAAGACCAAATTGCCATCATTTTAATGTCAGGACTACATTTCATACTTGAAGTGTTTTCAATAATACAAGAAGGAAAAGAGTGTACTAACTTACACTTGGTTGAAGCAAATCTACAGATTATCTCTTCTTTAACCCACCAGCAGAGTGAAATTGAGAAGGTTTCCTTGCAGAGTGTTACTGAAATACAGATCTATCCTAACCTTTGGGTTCATGATTTTATTCAGAAGGAGTCTAGTAGATTTTCCTCTTCTAGTTTCACGTTATCAACTTCTTTTTCTTGTCTTAATCACAAGAGCTTGAGACACCAAGGGCAAAGAAACAATACATAGCCAAACTAACTTTACAGTTGACCAGCTTTCCTTTTAAAGTTTTCTTAACATCCATACTGGTAGACTTAATACTCATATGCAGCTTCTGATATAGTTTTCCAGCCTCCCTAATCAGCAGTAGCAACCAACACAACAAGAAATCTACCCAAAAAAGTTGTGATTGGAAATAATAGAGTTTTCCTTGAAATCTTAACTTCCAGAAAAACCTTGGAGATATAATCTAAGGAACATATATATGTACGTATGTATATTTATATATGTGTGTGTTCCTTAAATTTTTAAATGTGTTATAAAGGCACAATAGGAGAAGGTAAACGGAATGGATACATAACATAATTTACCAGCATACAACTCCTGCCTGCACTAACAGATTTGAATGAAGAAGGTCAACACTCAGGAATCACTTCTGAAAGAAGCCAGGCTGGACTCAAAACACTCAATGTGTCTACCAGTCCCTTTTCTACATTCTTATATTAAAACATTTCCTAGAAGCTAGCAAGTGGTACACACAAAAAAAATGGCATGCATGTCCTATCTTACTAAGCCAACTTTGATCTCAGAACTCATGTTGTAGAAGAAAATAAATGACACTCAAATCTATCCTCTGGTGTTCACCCAGAGACCCAATAGATAGACAGATAGATGATAGATAGGTAGATAGATAGAAAGAAAATTTCCTAAGGCCACAATTAAAGTTACTGCTAAGTGATGTCTGAAGCTGAATTTTTATGAAATGACAGGTGATTGCTACCTTTATTTCTATCCTGCAGCGTCATTTGGAAATATTATTACAAATGGACAAACTATCTTTAATGGATTAATTTTTTTGGAAATTTCACCTTTTTCCTGGAAGTTTCATTTGTAGGATATAAGAAAGACAAGGTATTCTGGATTGCTTATTCATTTTGTACATACATTAACATTTGTATGCTTGATGGGACCATATCTGTAGATAAATGTTGGGAAATAATGATGAAGTTCAGTGCTATTTGAAGACAGCTCCTAATCTGATAAAGCTCTGGCCCTCATAAGGAGTGAGAAAGTTATGAAAAAGTTAGTTTATTGTATATATGTATAATAATACAATCTATATTTTGAAAAAGAAGAAGAAAAAAGAGAAGTGAAAAAGGAACAAGCCATTTTTCTCATTTTTTTCATACAAACACACATTAGAACAACAGCTATCTAGAACTCCAAAGGAGCAGTCTATGCCAAAACTCAGTTGACAATCTATTGGCCTGGGGTGTCTCAGTATTCAAAACTATAAGAAAAATAATTTCTCTTAAGGTACTTAATCTTTGTAATTTTGTTATGGTAGCAAAAACTGGTTCACCAAAAAGTCACGGTACTTTTCTCTACAATATATAGGAAACATTAGATATTTATTTGCAAGGGGGGGGAGGGTTCATATTTTATTATCTGAAAGTTTCCCTAAAAAAAAATGTATTAACTGGGTTGTTTTAATTTTTTAAAAAGTGTCAAATAGTTTCTATTCATCTAATAAACAAACACATTTGTGTTCATTATTATTACATTACTATAGCAAAATACTTTATATATGCAAGTTTAAGGAAGGAGGAAGGCTTTATTCTTTTCATGGGTTTTTATCTATCATGTGTAGGTGAGCTCAACAGAACTATTCAAATCAATAGGACCAGGAAACAGAACAGGAGGTAGGATGTCCCAGTTACCTATTTTTAATATCTAGGTGCTGCCTCATAAAGTGTGTAGGACTTGACAAAACATAGACATCATTTGGGGACAAGGCATAAACACATAAACATGAACAAGATTTCATATCAGAAATAGCAACCGAAGAAGTTAATAGATATGACTACTATATTGGACTGTGATCCATCCTTTATGTTAAAATTTTAATATTTTTAGATTCTTAAATCTTCAGAAAATATGAAAAGTTATATATATATATATATATATTTGTAGATAACAACCCATGGCTGTTAAAACTGTCTGTGGTCAGAATTCCTATCAGGTACCATCACAATTCTCATTTTATAGTTGAGAAAATTAGGGATCAAAGAAGTTTAGTAATTCCTATTATCAGACAACTACTTGGTGGCAAGTAGGCATTCATTCCACATCTGTTCTGTCAGAATGCAAAGAGCAAAGCATGTACTATTGTTCCCTTGATAAAACTCATAAGAGTTCTAGATTGTGATATGCTGAGTATATCATTTCAATATGTAATCAATACAAATTTTCATATACTTTGAATATTTCATGAAAAAGTGCCTGAGACCAAAATTATATTTATATTTATAATATATATCAATTGAAACCAAATACATTTAGAATCTTAAGCACCCCAGTATCATAACAGTTTATTCAAATGAAACAATCCAAAGTCAGCCTTCAAATCAGAAAAACTGCATGCATGTATGTGTGCATAAATAAATACACACATACATACACATATACATACACACATACATGACAAAACATATATTCCAAATTTTGGAATTATGTGTATAAAGCCATGGATTTCATAATCTAAACCCATGCATACATCCCTTATAAATTTAGCCCACATAGAATTATCAAATATCAAAATTTTAAAATAAATGCAAATTAAATAAAATGCAAATTCTTATTAATACAGCACAGTGGATGATATTTTGCTGAAATAAATATCTCTGAGTGAAGTAAAATAGCAATTTTAGGTCTGACTCACTGTGCATTTTCCTTCCCCTGGGAGTATACGGGGAACTCATTTAGCCTTTTTTCAAAATGAACGCTTCACTTAAGGTCTGTATTCTTTTCTCATTAAGAAAAATCAAAGAAAAATCAAAGTACCAATACTTAACACTACCATTATTCAATTTCAGAAATAATATGATCAAAAACTTAAATTTAAAGTTCAGAGCTGAAGTCACAGATAGCTGTACTAATCATACAATTTCCCTGGTTCTCTACCTATTAACGACCAACAACCTTAATTTGTACCTATCTCTTTCACTTACAATATGACAAGTCAGCATTCTGCTTGGCTCATAGCCTCTCTGGTACTACTATACTGGTCACACACCTTTGATTCTAGCTGTATCCCTAGTGAGCTCACTGCTCAATCTCTGACTTGTTCTTGGCTTCTCTCTTACATTAGATGGTAATGAAGATACATCTATGCCCTTCAGCTCTGCTGTCTTAAAAGTCTTCATTCCCTGAACACTTATTATTACTAAGTTTCAGTGATGTCTGTGTTATGGTATCTGCCTCTTCTTGGGCTCCTACACCAAGGTAATCTAAAAAAGAAGGCCAGCACGCATGTGCTTCTCCTTTTTCTTGTCCACACAAGCTCCCCTCCTGCACTACAAGATTTGTATCACAGCTCCATGCTGAGATAGCCAGTTCCATTCTGAAAGACTCTAATTTGGCACTTTCTGTTGTCTAAAGTATTTGTCACCCCCACGATAGACTTGTATTCTTTGCCCTCTATAAGATTTCTCATCAACAAGTCTCCTTTACTTTTCTGTATGGAAAAAGATGCATGTGCTATTTAAAAACATAGAATGAAAACTTTCAACTCGTATGTGTTTCTTACATTTCCTTTCTCTGGGATAACACTGTTTTTTTTTTCAAGACAGCTCAGCAAGGATATCTTGTGAGTGATGCTTTTCAGGTGAGTTGTTCCATGTGGCTCACCACAGTATAACAGAGTTTACTCAGAAAACTCAAAGGCATAGCCCTTCCCTATTCTCCTCAAGCTAATCCTGCTAGCCAATTTCTTTAAAGCAGCCACCTGATCAAGATAGAAATGGCTAATGATAGCTGTATCAAACACTATTCTGAGTTCTGAAAACCATTCTCTGCCCCCATTGATGGAGATAAATATGACTTCTTTTCCTACTAGACTCTGAAGTTTCCCATTCAGTAAACTTAATGTACGACTGAGTTATATTGAATGTCCAACGGTATTCAAAAGGTGAAAAATAAGCCAAGCTGTTTTTTTTTTTAATTCAAATGATTTTAAGTAACTGATATTTTTAGCACAAAATGCCATATCTAATGTTTGGTAAGAAGTCCACTGTGTGAAGAACTGAGCCACAAAAAGCCAGCCAGTGTACCTTGACCTTAGAGCCAAAAAGGGGCTCCTTTGTGACAAGTGTCAAGAGGGGAGCTCATAGACTCTAGAAACCTAGAGCATGAGAGCTAGAAAACTTATTTCATTCAGATACTGAATAGTCTCATTGTCAGTCTGTGATCCGCAACTTGAGAAAGATCACCTGTCACTACGCTGGGAGGCCGGGAGTTTCCCAGGCATAGCCCGAAGTGATGCCTTCTCCAAAACCATTTATTGCCGGGGCCTCGAGACTCTTGTTTGGGTTTTCTCATCTTTAAATCGATCATGCCGAATCTTTAGTCAAGTCCCTAGTGTTGAAAGAGTTCTCAGGAAGAAAAACTTGGCTATGACTTTTAGATAAACTTCTCTAAAAGTAATTAACATCTATTTAGTGCTTTGCTGTTTTTCATTTGAAAGGCAGTGGGATCTTCAGAGAGGTCAGACTGTTATTGCTATCTTATTTCACCAATGAGAAAATTGAGGCCACATTCCTGTGCAGCCAAATGTCATGTTGTAGTAGGAGATGCAGAGCCAGCAGTAATTCAGCTCTCTGGGTGCCTGGCCTAACTCCTATTCCAGTATTTATCGCTCATCCATTTACTGTTTCTGCAATGAGCCGACTCACTTGCTCATGCCATAATAAGCAACATTTCAAGTAGCAGACAGTATCTGCTATTTCAAATTTATTTCAAATTTAGCTTCTGACCATGAATTTTTTTGTTTTGTTTTGTTTTGTGTTTTGTTTGTTTTGGTTGTTGCTTCAGTTGTGCAATTGTGTGAGAGGAAGAGACAGGGTTTCATGTCACCTAGGCTCAAAATTACTATATGGCTGAAGAAGAAGAAGACCTTAAATGTCATCTTCCTGCCCTTTCCTCCTGTGGATTTCAGGCATATACCACCATATGTGGTTACTAGGCTGAGCTCTTATTTAGGCGTCTCTTCTTTTATGCACATATAATATACTCTCCCATTTTATAACATTTGAGCTCACTTTAAATAATCAACTTTTAAAATAAAACACATATTCTATATTAACTCATCGCATGTTATTTGTCATCGATTTCCTCCTGCACAGCCCCCACCTCACGTTCCTATCACGTGCCTATGCTGCTCCTACACAACTCCAAGCTTAACAAGTTCCTGTCATGGGTCTTCGGCACTCAGGTTCTAAGACATTTCCTCTGTGGGTAGTTACAGCTTCTGTGTGATCAATTAAAAGTAAGGAGAGGCACTTAGGAGGCTCAGCGCCTAAAGGCAGATGATCCCAGAATAAATAAAACTTTAAAATTCTTATCTCAAGGAGGAGAGGCACAGATTTTGTTCCTGTTATTGTTGCAGATTTTCAGCTTTCTATTTTATAACACAGGGAGCAGCTGAAGTAAAACATGTTTTTATTTTCATTTTCAACTTGCATATATTAACAAATGAAAAGGCATATCAAGCTGCAAGACTCCCTCATCTTCCCTCTCCCTTCCCCCAACTGCATTTTAGGAACTTACAGTAGGGCTACCAGATTTTTTTTTTTTCTTAGCAAATCTAGAGATACATATTTGCATATCTGTTTGCATGCATTTGAATTTTAATTTACATAAATTTGCATGCTAAATGCAGAAACCTCAACTTCAAGTATATAAAGTGAAATAAAATTGATTAATTACTGCAACCTACTATAGTTGTTCCCAATCCCATTAATCTGGTTCTGGTGGAAGACTGTAGTCAATAGTGGCCTAAAGGCTGGGAAGCCAGTGCCACAGCTAGTGCTTACACTGGGCCCCTCTCCACTTCCATGAGAGGATCAATTCACTCCATTACTGGAAAGTAATATCCAGCACTAACTGCCCAGAACAGAAAACTGGGGTAAAAGTGAAAATTAGAAGAGAGAATTAAAGATCGGTGTGGTCTTGTTTTTAATGTCTTCCACAACCCAGTGAGCAGGATGAAACTTCTTCCAAGCTCCCAGAGAAACTTCCACGGGGTCAGCGCACTCATGAATGCTTTGATGCTCACTACAGGGGTGGCGTGCCCATCTGGACCAAACACTCTGTCATTAAACTTAGGTTTTCAGGTCTAATCATACGTCCTTTCAATGCAGCCTCACCACCTTAGCTGTACAGAATGCTCCTTACTAATTTCTTCATCTTCTTTCCTGACTTTTCCTTTTATGCGCCCCTTCCACTTCTCCCTCCATTGTTATCAATGCAATATATAGTTTTTAAAATATATTTTACTAATTTTTTCATATTACATCTCAATTGTTATCCCATCCCTTGTATCCTCCCATTCCTCCCTCCCTCCCATTTTCCCCTTACTCTCCTCCCCTACGACTGTGACTGAGGGCGACTTCCTCCCCCTGTATATGCTCATAGAGTATCAAGTCTAGTTTTAAGAATAAAAAAATCTGTAAACAAACAAGATCAAAACATCCCAACCCCATCTCGCTGTCTAGATCTTTCCCCTTGCACTTCTGTGAAATCAGTACAGAGGCTTGTGTACATTAATTAGCACATAACAGTGACCTTATATGTAGATGCTTTCCGTATACAGTGCTTCCAAGTCTTGGGAACTGAGCACTGCACCAAAGTGAAGTAGGTCAAAGAGATTACTATATAGAACTAGCAACTATGCCAGTCTTCACGTGGGAAGTCGGAAGTTGATGACTGGCTCATGATGGCTTAGCACTTGCCAGAACAGGCAGAAATGGACTTGCACCATGCTGTCCACCAAAGTAAGTGAATTACACCGTGTTTTATTTAACCCCCATTACAATCTTATGGGAATGTGACTACTTTTATCCAACATGTTACAGATTAGAAAACAGGGATACTAGGCAATTTATAGCAGCTCACTCCTCTGCATAATCTGTCACAAGTCACTTATCTAGAATGCAGCAGAAATGATACTCAGGAACACTAGGACCCAAGCTGCCAGACCGAAGCCTTTCCCTAACACTCTTCTTGTTCCACCATCCTCATCTGCAATCCTTATAATATAACCCACACTTCACAGTACATGCTAGACAGAAAATAGCAGAAAAGTGCAGGGTGCCTATCTGTGTTTATAACACTTGGTTCACAGAGAGACTTCCTAAGTGTTCGTTTCCTCTTGCTCAATTTAATTCTAATGTTTCTAGAAATCTAGAAAATTACAACTTAGCATTTTTACTTTCATTCAAACATCTGCTCCATACCTTATACTGGTCAGACTGATGGGAATATATTATAGTAACAGAACACAGAGCTGGGGTCACGGCTCTCAGCTTCTCCAATTATACAGCTTGCTGCAAGGAGCAGAATCAGCCATGAGTGACAGCCCACTCCTCTCGGCCATGGAGTGCTATCTCCTTGGCCCCTGGCATTTGACCGTGTTGAATTATGAATGTGCTCCCAATCACACTGTTTGCCTTGGAGCTGCAGAGGGTGAATACTCTACCTTTTGGGGGGGAGCTGGAGTTTAAAAGTAGAATATGCCATTTTAAAAGTAAAGTTTATTCAAAAACTCTTGTTATCTGAAGATTTGCTGGATTATGAGGAAATGGCACTGGCTCCTGGATGGGCTTACATAGCAGGTCTCTGTAGAGCCCGTGGCTTTATTTAATGTTAAGCAAAACTGACCAGTCAGGCAAGGATGGGCCTGAGTATTCAGTCAGCTCCTCTGTCTAGCTGGCTCTACAGTCTGTTCCCAGGAACCATGCATGCATCTCAATTTTGCATGAGATGAGGATTCTCTGTAGAGTAATGCAAATTCTGTCTTCCAGTTAGGGAAATAAATGTATTTTTCCCCGACTGAGAATACTTAGCACAGTTGGGAGATCCAGAAGCTCAGTGGGTAAAGGTGCTTCCTACCGAGTCTCTGGACCTGACTTTAAAACCTGGGACAAAAACGGTGGAAAAGAACCAATACCCCAGAAACTTTTTCTCTGATCTCCATAGAAATGCCATAGCAAGTACGGACACACACACACACACACACACACACACACACACACACACACACACTAGATGATTTTTTAAAAATATTAGCCAATTAGTGAATTCTAAAGTGGTTGTTGTGGATTATTCTTATTTGGTTGTGATTCAATTGGTAAGAACTTCTTGGGAGCAGAGTGAAAATGGTAATCTAGGTAGCCAGGGTTTGGCTTATCTTCATCTTCCCTTGCCAAGATAGAGAAGGACAGCAATTGGACAGGTTGACAGCCTTTACATTGTAACACAGGGGTTTCTGAACTTCTTAGGATTGGCTAAAGATTTTCCTTTTACTTTTAGAATGAATGATTTAGAAAATATATTTGATGTTTAAAAATCTATTTCTGTCTTCAGTACAGTGGATCTCTAACTACTTCCTTCACTTCTTAATAGAATAAGCAGACGATCTGTCAACTGAGCATATGTCATTTATATAGAAGTAAGGTCTCTTCTTAGATAAAGATGTACATTCTGTGTTCTGAAACATAACTGACTATACATAGTGAAAAGTGATTTCTTTACTCACATTATCAAGGAAGATGTACAAATGACCAGTCCATTCCTGGAATGAAATTCTACAGTGTTAGTCTTCAGGAAAATGCACACAAAAACCACAAGAAGATGCTCTGGTGTTCAGATTAAATACCTCATGATACAAAGAACAATAAAACCATAGCAGGGAGTGTGGGGAAACAGGAAGCACCACAGATGACCATGCCATCACTCTGACAGAACAATTAATTTAGATCCTCTGTGTCTGAAAAAAAAATCCTATCCTAGGTGAATCAGAAAGCGCATTGTACTGTGAAGTATCACTCCAACTTTCTCCATGAACTGGAAAGTAAAATCTCATGAAACAGTAGGGTTCAACCTCCCTCATGCCATGTAATTCTAGCACCAATTCATCCTTTTAGGGAAAAAGAATCACAGAGCCTCAGTCATGAAAACTGAAAGAAGCCTCTGACACTAGTGGGTCTGAATAAGCTCTTACTAGTTTCCAGAAAGGGATATTTAATCATATGCCAATTTGCTACTACCCAAGGCCCAAATTACATGTAAAATATTATGAAAAATTATAATTTTCAAGTATAAAGTGGCATAGGATGAATGGGAAAAATTAAGTTGCATATTCTTAACTTAATAACATAAATATAGAACTCAGAACAAGGCTTTATATGTAGCATAAATTGGATTAATTTTCTCCTCACTATAGTGGAAGGAGAAAACACTGATTGCTTTAAAATTCTATACGCTCTTGGTGGGATGTCATTAAAAGTTACCCTTAAGTTAAGTGGATATAGCGAAGGATGGAGAAACCACTCTAAGCTAATCAAGCCACTTCAGCATTTAGAGAAGATTTTCAGGAATGAAAACATTTTTGACATTTTTGATGAGTGTTTGGCCATTCAACATTTTCTGATGTTGAGAAAGAAAATGATTAGTACACGCTGAAGCCAATTGAAGTGCTAGTACCCACAAAGTAGGAATAAAACACAGGTGGTGTTCTTGCTTCAGGAGAGATAGCATATGGAAGTCCAGGTTGTCTGGGAAGACACACTGGAATAGGATGGCTTTTTTAAAAACATATTTTCTATGTTAAAAAAGGTGGGGATTTCCTTAGGTTCCCCCACACCCGCCACTTTCAGACATCAGGCTCCATTATTTTACTTAAACATGACTCAGATTTGAAGCCAACCGACAGGAGTATATTTATTGTGGAAAATTGAGTGTGCCAGCAAAACGGTATATAGCTAGCCAGACACTAATTCCTGGCACCAGCATAGTGCTTGAAGTGTGCTATAAATATGAAATAATGATTAATGAGTGAATGGATTAATTAACTTGTTTTATATGAGGGATCTCAGTTCGACAAAAATAAATTAAAGATCTCTTAAGTGCTTAATATTGACTCCCAATAGTACGAGAAATATGCAAAGATTAGGTAAAATATATTATTCCAAGTACTTAAATGAAACATCTCATTTTATGGCATGCTTGCATGATTTAATAGATACATTGTTGAATTTTAAAAGTCCAGGTCTGTTATCAGTTCATAGATGAGGACAAATAACAGTGATGCTTAAAAAACTTGAGAGAGATCTGTTGGCAATCAGCAACCTCAATGTAACAGAACCTGAAGTCCCAGGACCACTACTCAGCCTAACTTCTGCATAATTAAATTCTTATCTTAAGCTTTTCACAGCTATCACTACCAAGTTAACAGAAGCCAGGCTTTCTCTTTCTTTCTTTCTTTCTTTTTTTCTTTTTTCTTTTTTTTTTTTTTTTCCTCTCTCTCTCTCTTTACCACCCCTCAGACCTAATCAGACAAAACATTCCAAATTTCCACACTTCCTCTGCAATATTCAACTCAATTCTCCAGCCCACTGACCTGAAGCCACAGATGTCTGAATCCCGGGTGAGAAAGAGCTTTCTGATTCACATAGAAGCAGATCGGTTTCTCACATGAAAACATCCTGTACCAGGTGGCTTTGGCCAGCCCTGGCAAGTGTTCCTGCTGTGTTTGCTAGTTTTGATTTGCTTTTATATCCTCCTGTCCCCTGGATTTCCTCACTGTTTTCTATCTCTCTTATCTCCCTTTACTCTGTGTCTCTTTATAAAAATACTTCCCCCCCCCCCTTTCCTCTGTCAGCCTTGCCCTCTATAACTATTGAAGTTCTAGTTCACTGCTTACACAGAAATCAAAACTGAAGGGAAAATGAGACAGCAGGTGATGTGTACACTGTTGAGAACACCCATAAAGAAAATTTGAGAAAGGACATAGACTAAAGCTTCTTGTTCAAGGCAGCCATGGCATAATTCTTGCTAAAGGATGCTGGGTTTAGAGGATATTTTTTACTCTCTATTGACACAGATAGGTGATGGTAATGCAATTTACTAATCTATAATTGGCCAAGGTTTGCAGCTGCAACAGGAAGGCAGAAACCTCAGGAAGCATTATGTTATCAGCTCCTTCACCAGTAGGCCTCCTTTTTCTAGATCTTGAGCAGCACCAAACAACCCACCCCCTAATAATGCAACCTCCCTCTTTCTTCTAGAAGTCTCTAGTAGGGTATTCATCTGCAAAGGATGGAGGGATTGCCCAGAAGATAGCCATTTTCCATCTAGGGGTTGATACAGCTTCTTCCCTATTTGTCTAGACTAGACCATATCTACTCGGCAGAAATCACCCTTAAATGCCATTGGAGAGATAGAGATTAGAGATGTAACTCAGAGGTCCAGGATTCACCTGCCCTGTCTGAAATCATGTTTTCAACATCCCTCACTCAGAAGGTAAAATCCAGTAAGTGGCTTAAAGTTCAGGATATTCTCATGTTTGAGATTTCTCGGTACCTAGAAAAACAAACCAAAATGAAAATAAACATAAATGAACTTTCCATATTTTCTTGGGGTAATGTGCAAACAGTATGTGCACAGTCCAGTTAAAGTCTGAGGTGGGCTATGGACATGCACTGATTCCTTAGATGTCACTTCAGTTAGAGGCTCACACTCCTGCTCCCACAATGCCAGTTTCAACCAGCTCATTCATGCCACACAGTGGATGTACTATTTTTATCTACTACATAAAATGGTTATAAATGCAACATAATTTTAAAGAAATTTCACACAGACAGACACATGCTCATTAATATAGCAATGCTTCTTCGTGGGCAGTGAATTATTTGGTGGATCCATATATTACCACTGAAATCATTTGGGGAACTTTTCTTTTTAAGATTGCTATTAAAGATAGCCACTCATATCTTTTTTTTTTTCCTGTCAAACTACTGTTTTCCCATCACATAAGCAAACATGTTTTATGTTGTAGAGGAGTTTATTAAGTGAGTATGGGGGGACAAGGAAAGTGGGAAGGGGTACCCCAGAGAGAGAAAAACAGAGACAGAGACAGACACAGAGACAGACACAGAGGAAGAGAAGGGAGAGAGAGATGAAGAGAAAGAAGAAGAGAGAGACAAAATCAAGCATTTTAACAACATGATTTTTTTTCTAATTGCTTACTAATCTAAAACTTAGTACCTCTCTGTTTAGACCAAGTTGCTTGTTTCTAATATTTAAGAAAACAAAAGAAAAGCAATGGGGGTATAAAATATTTGTCTTCAAAAGTAAAGTCTGATTGGTAGGGAAAGAATCCACATGGGTGGAGGATTCCTTTGTTAGTTCTTTAGAAGTCAACAAACAGAAAAATCAACTACTCCCAAAGAATCCTATTGACAAATGGTCCACAATCCTATGTCAAACAGAACAAAATGGTCAAAATTCAGTGTAATTTCTGTGATTTTTTTCAATGAAATAAAGAATAAATAAAAAAGAAAAGAGGGTGGTGGAGAGATGGTTAAGTAGTTAAGAGTCACTCTTTTTCTTATTGTAGTTTTTTTTTATAGTGATGAACAGCTCTATGGAGCCTATGTTTATTTTACTTTTATTTAAATAATATTAAGTTTCTAGCCTCTCTCTATTCAGCTATTTTCCACATTAATAGCCCATGATAATGTTATCATTACTTCTTTTATTCAGAATATTTTAGAACATCATTGTCTAATATCCTTTTGTATACATGTGCTTTTTAAGAACCTGGTTGAAAAATATTTTACATACAAATACATTTTTAAAAGAATATTTCCTTGAAATGGGTATGTAACTGGCAAACTTTTTCTATATCTCTGATTGTTTCTTTTGGAAAGTTTTATTAAGTGAAAACTCTCAGATAAAAGATGAAATTGCAAAAGGTAAAGAGGAAGAGAGGGTGGGAAGGAAAAGGAAGGAAAGAAAAGAAAGACAAACTCTGGAATGATATGATTTCTCAATTTTCTTCTTTAAAAAATGAACTGAATTTCAGACCTTATAACTAAAACATAGTAGTCCCTAGTCACTGTTGACTGTTTTGAATGAGCTCTGTGCTAGCCTGGGTGGAAGAGAAATAACTCCTTAGGGAGGCTTTGTTTGATCTACAGAAGTTTTATTATTATTACTATTCTATGACAAATTGGAATGCAATTTAATTGGAGACATAACCAACCAGATGTGAGAAGCAGAAAGGCAAGCAATCTAGAAAGGCTGTATTTATTGAAAAAACACCCTGCAAGCATAAAATATGATCTAATTTTGAATTTTAAAAGGCTGGAAATGAGAAAATTGGAGACTTTAAATCTATAATGAAGAGTTCATAATGTTCTGTCAGTAATACCAATAACTGGAGCCTTTTTCTAATTTCAGTGCCACCTATAACTAGCTTGCTCTCACTGCTTTGCATAAGCTGTGTGCATATACAATCGTTTCCAGCAACACAGAAGATACTAAGTACTTTTTTGGAATTTTGCTAACATAAAAGAATCAGACAAAAGCAAACTTTCCCTTATCTTCAACTATGAGGACTTTGGGGCCACAGGTAAGGAAAGCTCCCTTTATTTTTTGTTCTTTATTGCTCAATGATGTTTATATTGAGAAGTCAGAATGTCTTGATTTCATGGCCCAATTGGGGGGAAGGAAAGCATTTATTTTGTATTCAAGCTTGTAGTCTGTCTTCCAGAGTATTCAGGGGAAAGAGTCAAAGCAGGAACCTGGAGGTAGAAAGAGAAGCATTGGCCATGGAGCAGTGATGCTTACTGGCTTGTGTGCCATAGCTTGCTCAGGATCACCTGTCCAAAGGTGGCATTCTCCACAGTAAGGTGAGCCCTCTTACATTAATCCTTAAGCAAAGAAAATGCAATACATGATTATCAACAGGACAGTCTGCTGTGGACATTCTCTTGATTGAAGTTTCCTCTCTCAAAATGACTCTGGATTATATCAAATTGATATAAAACTATCTAGCAAAACTGCTTTATGGTGTTCTTGGCTTTAATGATCACACAGTTTATATTGGCTTAATGTGTGAAAGGTGTGTAATGTGCAAAGTGAGGTTGGTTGTGAGCCCCAAGGTGAAGGAGATCCAGAATCCCTCAAACACTTAGAATTTGCTAAGCAAAGTATTATTCACTTACATGAGCACCACTTCATTCAAACTCCATAGGCACATTGTACAGTAGGCAGGCAGTGCTGGAGCATAATGCTTAGAGAACACTTGGTGCAGCAAGGTCTGAGTAGGACACACATATACACACTAAGTCCATCCTTATCAATGATGTTTGCTATTCAAAACAATAGGCGGTATTGTTTAGCGCTAAAATGTCTCTCAAACATTATGTAGTAATAATCGATGTCTACTGGTTCAGTCATGTTTCATGATGATGGCAGGGTCATGAGGGTTATGATTTCAGCTGTAGATTGAGCCACCCAAGACTTCACAGCTGCACAGATGGTGGGCGTATGATGCACACTGTTTGGGATGGAGCGTACTGAAATTCTTGGGTCAGTCTTTGGGGGAATGCCTTGAGAACTTACCTTCTCTTTCCTCCTCCATGTTCTTCCCTCTTCCATTCCTTTCTCTTTCTTACTTTCTCTTCTGGCCTACCTGCAACTCTCTTCTTCCTAGTCACCAAGAGATGAGTAGCTTTGCCCCGCCATGGTGTTGCCCTGCCTTGACACAAGTCCAAAGCCTGGATTATAACTTTTGAAGTCATGCATAATAATTAAACTCTCCTTTATAAATTGATTTTCACTAGTATTCTGTCATAGTAACAGAGATATAACTAACAGAGGGATGTTATTTAATTCTTCAGTTCAGAAATTAAAGCAACACTCCTACAATGTTGATTTTGAAAATTAATATATTCACAAATACATGAGTATGCATTCTTTGGTATTCCCTTAACCTAATATACCTATGAACTACATCAGTGAACAGCATGACACACGTGCATATCATAACAACAGTGCTCTAATTGTACCTAAGACCTATTCAACAAGACATAAACCATGTCTGACACTGGAAAATTAGCTAACTACATTGTACTAGCGAAGTCATGGTTAACTGAGGGTAATCTACAACCATAAATTTATTAAACCAATGTAATTTCTAATGACAATCTATGAACTTTTGTCCTTATGCCTACAGTCAAGTGTAGTCTTCGCCTCTCATCAAGGGGACTTCTCTTTCCAACAGACAAGAGAACACAAAAGAATTCTACAATTAATCAAAGTTCAGAGTCTTGAAGTCCAGTCCTAATGGATAGATGTATAAAACCCTCACACCTAAGGCTCCAGGAACATTGCAGAAGATGGGGCAGAGAGATTGTAAAAGCCAGAAGGATCAATGACCTCACTGTGAGATTCTGTCTGTATTAATGTCAGAAGCTACACCTATAAATTCTAACCATTGACTGTCCATTGTGAGCTGAACAAGAACGACAACAATAATAAACATGTCAAAGTGGAGGAAGTCCATGTGACCTTAATCCTACATAAAAACTATAGGCACCCAGGCATCTGAGGACACCTGGGAATAGGAGATATGGTCTCCCTTGGAAAAACAGGACAATCCATTGTCCAGTTTCTAATGGTCTTCCTGAAAACAAACATACCAGTAACATTACACAGACTGGACAGATTATATTTAAGACTATATAAGCATACAGGTGTTTGTGCAGTAATAATTAAATAAAATATAAACCATGAATTTGAAAGAGAGTGAAGAGAGAAATATGGAAAATTGTGGAGGAAAGAAAGTGAAAGAAGAAACTTTGCAATCATACATGATCTCACAAATAAAATAAAAACATTTCAAGGTAGTAATTTTATTTCCTGTTGCCTCTGAAGATTTCTATCCATTTCAAACTCTAAAGTTATCCACTTGCTGTGTATTTATCCACACATGCACCATACACTACCCAGAACATCTTGGAGCTTGTCTAAGGCAGTTTGACCACTTCTGGGTCAATAGGACAATGCTTAACGAGCCATTTAAAATATTTAAAATAAAATTTTACATACAATACTAAATAAAACTACTGTTAGAATTTTGCTTCAGTCTGCCTACCTGTGATGTCATGTCATTACCTACCTACCAGCTGTGGGGGCACAGCCCTGCCCAGTATCTAAAAGGATATACCTACCTGTCCTCTGTCTCTCTGTCTCTCTCTCTCCCTCTCTGGGATACCACTTCCCCCCTTTCTTTCTTTCCTAATACTCATTAAATAAACTCCTCATCTAATATCATATCTGTTATCCTGTATCTTCTTATGATTTTCTTTTATTAAAACATAAAATTGGTGCCTGTGACTCTGATATGGGACTCAGGAGACCATTCCGTTGTCTAAATTTATTTCTCTAAGTACTTCTCTCCTGCTTCCCACTGCCACCAGCTGGGACCTCAGACTAACTTAGCCACACTTGCCCTGAGCCACTTGTGAGGAAGCCTTCCCAACCAACTATTGAACACTGCCACTGAGCCTGTGCGGGATTCTAAGCTGAGGTAAATTTCTGCTACTTTCTTTGCTCTCAGGGCCCAGAGCTTAGTGCAGATGATTCAATCAAGCGCATGACTACACCACCCTCTCTCCACAATGGTGCTGTTTGCAGTGTACCCCATGTGGACTATCAGACTTTCAGACCCTCTATTATTGGTAAGCAAATGCCCACAACAAAGTGTGGCCAATTGTGGGTCCCTCTGTTGGGTAGCGACTTTTGGGCTGGCCGCACTCGGCAGGCTGCGAACAGCGAGTAGATGAGTCCTTCAGCAGTCATGTTGTAGCCGCGTGAAGCACTGGTCATGGCACTACCCAATGGCTCCCAAGCTTGAGGACCCTAGACTCAGGCTCTGGGGGTTCTCCGGACTCCTGGGCCATGCTTGCAGTATTCTGGCTGCAGAGTCCCCGCAGCTGCCACCACCTCTGAGTTTCCCTGCCTGCAGAAGAACTAAGCAGCCTGGTCACTGCAGCCTGCTGTGCAACCATGCCCATGCACTGGCAGCTGCAGTGGCTGAGCATCATGGCAGCCTGATAACGTTTTCAAATCTTCCCGCCACTGGTTTCTCTGAACCATCCTTAAGAGTGATCATGTGGCTAGCTGCCATCTTTAAGGGCAACCAATTGACTTCTGCTTGCTTCCCGCTACTGCCATGGCCCCTCCCTCTTTCCCACTGCAGGTGTGCCAGAGATTCACTGGAGCTGCACCCATGTAAGCCCTACTCCCTAAGCTCCACCTGCCAGGAAAGGTCAGTGGGTGAAGTCAACCACTTGCATGCAGTGACTGGCTCCAGGCAGACTGTTCCAGCAACTCCTCAGTACTGGACACCTCTATGTCTCATCTGGCCTGGAGTTACAGCCACCTACATAGTACACTAGGAGTCTTTGGAGGCCAAGCGGAGGAAGGGGTGACTGTGTCAGTTCTCACTCAGTGGGAACTGTTCTTAGTTGTAGGTCAGTGAGAAGGACCAGCCGGTCATGGAGACCAGGGTTTGGTACCTCGGCTCCCAGTGAACCAGAGAAGTGTCAACACTGTCTTGGACAAAGAGAGTATTTACGCCAGGCGTGGTAGCCCACGACTTTAATCCCAGCACTCGGGAGGCAGAGGCAGGAGGATCGCTGTGAGTTCGAGGCCAGCCTGGTCTACAAAGTGAGTCCAGGATGGCCAAGGCTACACAGAGAAACCCTGTCTCAAAAAACCTAAAAAAAAAAAAAAAAAAGGGAAGTATTTACATGTCTAAGAAGGGAGAATTCAGGTGGTGTTGGGTGCAGAAATGTGGCAGTTGTTTAGTTAGTGAGAGTCCCAAAACCCGGGAAAGGAGGAGGAACCCCTCTCTGAGAGATAGGAGATGGGTGAGAAACTTAGGCTTTGTACTGGCACTACTTATCTGGATTCCATTTGACCTGAGAGATGGATTTCCTTTAGCTTACTAGAATCCCTTTAAGTTCATAAAGGGAGATAAATTTTAGACACGTTAGCATCATCATTGTTTGAAATCTGCAGTGAAATATGCATTGCTAGACATGTACGCATCGTAGGAAAAGGCAGTAGACATACAGCATAGCAGAGGCTTGAGAAAAGAACTTTGTGTTAAAAGCACAAATACTCTTTGACGTAAGCTTTGGAAAGGCAGAAGCCTCGTGGAACTTTTTGACACCTGTGAAATGGTAACATGTGGGGAACAGAAACCTCCTGTAAAGCAGGATGACAAAAGCTCACTTTAGCGTCACTACACATCATGAAAAAGGTCTATCCAGAAGACTGGATATACTAATATGCTAAAATATAGTTTTAGTACAATGAGAGGCATTTTAAGACAAAGCAAAGGAAATTTAAAATCTTGAGCTTGGAACTATGATAAGATTGTATAGTGGAATTATTTTTCATAGTTAGATTAATAAATAGATCTTCATTGATCAGTGTAAATATTCCAAACAGTTAATACAACAACAGCATAGCAACAGGATGAAACAAAGCATTTTTTAGACACTTTAACCTTTACAACTTGCATTTACCAACTTAAAACGCTTTCTTGGGCTTTTTAGCATTCATAACTTGCACTTACCAACTTGAAACACTTCCTTAGACTTTCTAATGTTCTTACATTGTATGTATCAACCTTAATACACCTTCTTAGACCCTCTAATATTCATAGAGCATCTTCTTGGAATCTTTAAGATGTAGGTAAAATTGTTGTCCTTAGCTAAAAGAATAGGAAGGTATCTGAAGCATGTTTTATCTTTAACTTGAGGTCTGTGAGTAAGGCAAATCTGTGTGTCCTTTTAAATAAGAGATCTAGTATCTATTAGTTTTAACTAGCTAATGAGTTGACCAATAAACTAACATGGCAGGTTACTTTGGGCTAAGGAGCTAATTGTCTGCTTTTTAGTTATCAAGCTAACATTAGCTTAGTCGTCAATGTGATCAGAGACCTGAGAAGAATAAATTGTAACCATGTATTAATAAAAATGATAGAGATGACTGGTTAGTCATATCCCAGTATATAGACAGTTGTCCCAGTAAGTAGACAGTTGTCCCAGTTGTCTCCTGTGGCAGCTTGGCACCAGTGCAGAGAAGCTCTTACATCAGGCACAGAGGATGAGAGGCTGTCTCTGTGGAAGTTGAACATGGAGGAGACTGACCTTGGATTCAGCAACATGAGGCAATGATTATCTGGATGTCCAGTTTGTCCACAGTCTGAGTCATAGCAGAGCGTGAGACATTGGGAGCAGTTTTACTCAATGTTCAGGATACCAAATCACAGGGTTGAAGTCACCTGCCATTGTGTCCAAATCTTCTGAGACCCTGGGGATCTACTGCTATGATATGAAAATCTCTGTTGTTGTTTTTTTTTTTATAATAATCTACACATGTTAAATGCCATACTCAGCAGATTTCTGACAAGTTTGAGGTTGGCATTTTTGAGTTAAGCGATCTTTGTATCCAATTATCTGCTCTAAGATATACTTTGTAAACCCAAAATAGAATGTTACAGACCTACTTCATGTCTCTCCCTCTTTCTCTTTTACTTTTTATCTCCTTTCTCTCTGTCTCTCTCTGTCTTTCTGTCTATCTGTCTCTCTCTGAGTCTCTGTGTCTCTGTCTCTCTCTTTCTCTCTCCTCTCTTGGGTACCTCTTCCCCTTTCCTTCTCTCCCCATACTCATTTAATAAACTCTTCATCTAATGTCATAACTGTTATCTAGTATCTTCTTGTCATTTTCTTTTATTAAAACATAAAAACTATGAAAGCAAAAATCTACATATTATTAAAATTGATAAACACCTGGAAATTCCTTCTCTTCGTGAGAAAAGTAAATAACTTACTGCATTCTATTATGACTGGCTCCTAAGCATTCTCATGGATTGATTGTCATTGGGATGGCTGTATGCTATACATATGTACATATATGTCTTGAACTGAATAATTAGAGCAAGCACTATAGAGATAGATTGTCTGGTAAACCTAGTGACAGGAGTTCAATCACCAGAGTGCACATGGTAGAAAGAGAAAACCAAATCCTAGAGATTACTGTGGGACTTTCCAGAATCCAAGCTGTGGTTTAATTAAGACACAGAAAAAAACTATTGGCCTTTTTCTGGGGCAGTCTCTCAGCTAGCTACTAACTGATCCACCATCCCCGTCTCTCCTGGTGGTTCTCACTATCTGCCCCCAGAGTCCTTCCTTTTCCTTTTCTCTGGCTCTCTTCAAGTCTTCTGTGTCTCCTGAGTACCTGCCTGTCCAAAAATCTTGCCCTTACATTTCCTGCCCCAGGTAAGGCTTCTGCTCTATATTACACAAAGGTCACCTTCCAGTTTGAGCCAATTAACATCAACACAAGAGATGCAGGACCCATCTCTTATGAGTTACCCTTTAGCAGGTGAGGAAGGACAAGCATTTACAAATTAAAAAAAACTGATGATGGGTCATAGAAATAACAGTCCTCAAATCCTACCAGCACTTAGCTCTCTACCGCCATAGAATTATCAACTAAGAATACAGACACACCCTCTCATTGTAAGGGAAGATCATCTCAAGAACAGATTCTCTTCTGATATCCATGATTATGGCACTCACACACAAATAAATGCAATAAATATGTTCAATGTAAAAAGAAAAAGAAGATGTAGAAGATAGACTGGCACATGCACACACACACTCACAAACACATACAGAAGTAAATAAATGGAATGAAAATTTACAGAGAAGCTGGGAGTGGTGGTGCACTCTTTTAATCCCACCCAGCACTGAGGAGGAAGAGGCAGATAGATCGCTGAGTTTGAGGTCAGCCTGGTCTACCAAGTGAGTCCAGGACAGCTAGGACTATTACACAGAGAAACTCTGTCCTCCCCCCCCCCAAAAAAAAACCCAAAACATAAAATTTCAAAGAAAAACAGAAGATTAGAAGAAAAAAATAAACAGAAAGAGGAAAAGAAAGGAGAAAAAGAAGGAAGAAAGGAAAGAAGGAAGAAAGGGAAATAAGATAAATTCTTATAGAAAATTATATACCAGATATAAAGATCTTTGTAACTGACAACTTGGAAGGTTGGGTAGAGATAACACAAGAAAACAATGGGACTAATAACATCATAATTTACATCCATTTTACTGAATTCAACAGTGAGAAATAAAAGAATGAGAAAAGTATATAGGAAAAAACGAAAGCACTTGCTCTAGCTCTGAGATTAGAATGTCACTGTTCTTCTGTCTTATGGTTCCATTGAACAGAAATTCAACACCGTCCCATACTACATGTCATTCTACCTGTGCACAGTGAGACCATAGGTTCCTCTGTTTGGCATGACGGGCCTGAAGCTTCTGGAGGGCAGTGAACACTGTGGTAGTGGTCGCATCTTGGCTGTGACATGCTGTCTGTACATGTCTTATTATGTTCCTTTCTATGCCATACCTGCTCTCTTTTTCTGGGTCTCAGCAGCAGGCCAGGCAGGGCAGCCTGGTCTTTTGATGCCACATGGAGAGAACTGTCCCTCATCTTCCTTATGAAGCAAGCCATCCACACCATCAATCTGCAGAGGCTGCATTTGCATAGAAATGCATCCATAAGTATGGAGGACAGATTGCCCTGACGGCTCATCTCATGGGATTTGCTGTGACTCTTCCACCCTAGGAAGAGCACTGACAAGGAGGCTGACTTTGAGTCCAGTGACTTCTCTGTGCTCTACTCAAAGGGCAAGCATCCCTGAAGAGCAGCAAACACAATGAAGCAAAAGCGACAAAGCCTGCATTAAAATGCTTTAGTAGCAACCAAGAGGGTCTTGGGAAGACAAATGGGAGAAAGAAATAAGCCAAATGAAATAAACAGGATGGGCACAATTAACCACAGTCCAACATTCCCAGAGTGAAGGACAAACGTTACGGACCTATAGACAATATAAATTGGAGACTCCATGGAACCCAGAAAGATACTAATACTCCAAACCGAGGCCTTGACCCTCTTTTTCATGTTCAAGTCTATATTTGATTTTTCTTAGATTTCTTACATTTTCAGCCAGTACACTAGCTCCTATAGAGAAAACCCTGAGAAGTTGGCTGCTCCTTCACTTGCTTATGTAGAACAAACAACCTCAAGGTGTTTCCATGGGCTTTCTCTCCATTATAGCTACCCTGACTTCATGCTTTTTGTCATGTTGGTCTGTCTGTCTTCTTTTCCTAGTGGTTTCCCTAATGTCTCTTATCTTTAGTGTTTTTCCCTATTGTATCTAGGGCTTCAAGCACTGTATTACCTGCTCCCAGCCCCCTCCTCCCTCTCCCCCCAGTTCCAACCCCATGCCCCATCCTCCATCCCCCATTCTCCTTCTTCTCAGAGAAGGGGAGGCTCCAAAGAGGTACTAACCCACCCTGGCACCTCAAGTTGCACCAGGACTAAGTGCATCCTCTTCCACTGAGGCCTAACAAGACAGCTCAGCTAGGGGAAAGGGATTCAAAGGCAAATAACAGAGTAAGAGACAGTCCCTATTCCCACTGTTAGGAGACCCATATATTGACCAAGCTATAGATCTGTTGCATATGTATAGGGGGTCTAGGTCCAGCCCATGCATGCTCTATGGTTGGTGGGACAGTCTCTGTGAGCTCCAATGGGCCTAGATTACTTTACTCTGTAGATATTCCTGTGGTGTCCTTTACCCATCATCTCCCTCAATCCTTCTTTCCACTCTTATACAAAACTCCACAGACCTATTGTTTGGCTATGGGTCTCTGCATCTGTTTCCATCAGCTGCTGGATGAAGACTCTCAAAAAACAATAATGCAAGGCTCTTATCTGTAAGCATAGCAGTGTGTCATTAATAGTATCAGAGGTTGGTGCTTTCCTATGGGGTAGATCTCAAATTGTTGCCATTCGTGGTTGGCAATTCCCTCAATCTCTGCTCTATCTTTACCCCTGCATTTCGTGTAGGCAAGAAAAAATTTGGGTCAAAGGTTTCATGGGTAGGTTGGTGTATCCCTCATCCCACTGAAAGTCCCATCTGGCTATAAGAAACAGATACTTCAGGCTCCATATCTTCCACTGATAGAAGTCTTGCCTGGGGTCACCCCTATAGACTCCCAATAGTCCATGCCTCTTCCACAGATGACCCCATGGATTTCTTTTCTCCTACCCAGTCCTTCTGCACCATTCCCCATCTCCAATCTCCCCATATCTGATCCTCTCCCCTCTTACTCCTCCACCCTCTCTCCCACTCAGTTTTCTTCTTCCATCTACTTCAGATGCTATTTTATTTTCTATTCTGAGTGAGATCAAGCATCCTTGGCTTATTTGCATCTCTGGGTCATAGCATGGTTAACCTGTATTTTATGACTATTATCCCACTTCAAATGATTCTTTGGTTTCTCTCTTGTCTATTATGTCCTCCTTTTCACTTCTGATTTTTTGTTAATTTGAATACTGTCTTTCTGCCTTTTGATTAGTTTGGCTAAGGGTTTGTCTATATTGTTGATTTTCTCAAACAACTGCTCTTAGTTTTGTTGAATATTTGTATTGTTCTCTTTGTTTCTGGTTCATCGATTTTATCCCCTAGCTTGATTATTTCCTGCCATCTAATACCCTTGAGTAGGTTTGCTTCTTTCTGCTTTTAGGTATGAGACCTTTCAAAAAATTTTATGCTTTAACTTAGTGTTATGAACTTTTCTCTTAGCAATGCCTTCATTATGTCCCATAAGTTTTAGTTGTTTAGTCATTTTCATTGAAAATTAGAAGTCTTTAATTTCTTTCTTTCTTTGTTTCTGACTCAGTGATCATTGAATAGGGAGTTGTTCAGGTTTATATTGTTTCTTTTGTTATTGATATCTAGCTTTAATCCATGGCAGGCTGAAAAAATGCAAGGTGTCTTTCAGTTTCCTTGCATCTGTTGAAGCTTGCTTTGTGACCCACTATGTGGTCAGCTTTGGAGAAGGTTTCATGCATTGCTGAAAAGAAAGTATAATCTTTTGTGTTTGGATAGAGTGTTTTATAGATATATGTTAGACACATTTGATTCATAATGTCAGTTAGTTCTATTATTTCTCTGTTTAGTTTGTATCTTGATCATCAGTCTGTTGGTAAGATAGGTGTGTTGAAGTCTGCTACTATTAATGTGTGGCATTTCATGTGTGATTTAAGCTTCAACAATGTTTCTTTTATGAATATGGGTACCCTTGCATTTGGGGCATAGATGTTCAAATTTAAGAAGTCATTTGGTGGATTGTTTTTCTTTGATGAGTATGAAGTGTTCTTCCCATCTCTTTTGATCAATGTTGGTTGACAGTCTATTTTACTGGATATTAGAGTGGCTACTCCACCTTTCTTCTTGGGTCTGTTTGCTTAGAAAACCTTTTTCCAGCCCTTTACTCTGAGGTAAAGTCTATCATTGTTCCTGAGGTGTGTTTGTTGTATAAGGCAGAATGATATATTCTGTTTTCACATCCATTCTGCTAGCCTATGTCTTCTTATTGGGGGATTAAGTCTATTGATGTTGACAGCTATTGATGACCAATGATTACAAATTCTTTTTTCTTTTTAGGGTGGTGGTGTTAGTGTGTGTGTGTGTGTGTGTGTGTGTGTGTGTGTGTGTGTGTGTGTGTGTGTGTGTGTTTTCTTCTTTTGCTTTTTTTTTCTGGTGTGGAATTATTTATCTTTTGTGTTTTCTTGAGTGTAGTTAACTTCTTTGCGTTGGAGTTTTTCTTGTATTTTTTTGTAGCGCTGGATTTGTGGATAGATATTTCTTAAATTTGATTTTATCTTGGAATACCTTCTTTTCTCCATCTATGGTGATTGAGAGTTTTGCTGGGTATAATAGTCTAGGTTAGAATCTGTGGTTTCTTAGAAGCTGTAAGACATCTGCCCAGACCATTTTCACATCTCTGTTGAGAATCAAATACCTCAGTGTGAAACTTGACATTGAAACTGCTACAAGAAAACATTGGCAGCTCTTGGCAAGACACACTTGCTCGTGAATTAAAGTCAATAATTGACACATGGAAAACGTCATAAAACCAAAAAGTTTCTGCACAGAAAACGAAACAATGAATCCAGTGAATAGGAAGTTCACTCCAATATGAAAGAGAATCTTTGGCAGTTACACATCTGATGAAGGATTAGTATACAGAATATTTAAAGGACTCAAAAGCAAGCAGCCAAGAACATAAATCCTCATGTAAAAATGGGCTACGGATCTGAACAAAGATACACTCAAAAGAAGAAATAAAATCTCTAATAAATATCTCAAAAATGTTTACTATCCTTAGTGATTAGGAGGGAAATGTAAATCAAACCTACTTTGGAAATTTACTTTATCCTAGTCTGGATGGTTAAGATCAAAAACATCAGTGTTAATAAATGCTGATGAGGATGTAAGAAAAGAATACCCATTCACTTTTGGTGAGATTATAACCTGCTACAATTAGAAGAGAAATCACTGTGCAGAATTTTCAAAAATCTAGAATTATATCTACCATATAATCCAGCTACACTGCACATTGGCATGTGCCAGAGTGCTAGATTTCCAACTGCAGAGATATTTGATTGGAAATATTCATTGTAGCATTATTAGCAGTAGATAACAAATGGATAAATGCATTTACACTGTGGAATTCTATTCAGCTGTAAAGAAAAATAAAATCATGACTTTTGTAAGTAAATGGTTGGAACTAGACAAAATTTTATCAAGTGATATAACCTAGACGCAGAGAGAGAAATACAGCATGTCTTTCATATTAGCTTATTTTAGCTACAAATCATGTAACCTGTGGCAATTTCAGAAATCAGGATAGACCAATGATGATTCACTAATCCAACGTAACAAGAAAATGTATTTACACTGTCTTATAAGAGGTTCATTATTAGCTTTTTATTCCTATCAATGATCTATTTTATTTGTTTTATATGGTGTGAAGTAGGACTCAAACGTATATTGAATCCTTACAGTTTCTTAGCAATATTTACAGAAAAATACTCTTTCCGTTATAAGTACATTTATTATATTTACTAAAGCCAATTAATATTAAACTGGGGGATTTTTGCTCTATGTGTGTTTGTGTGTGTGTGCATGTTCACGAGAATGCTCACTTATTCTAATTAATCTGATTAATATTGTTTACTTAAAAATTTAAAAATTACTAAAGCTTCCTTTTCATTTGACTTTATTGTGACTATCAAGGGTCCCTTGTTTTGCATATTAATTGTAGGATCAGTCCCCCTAGTTCTCTAAAACGCATCAAAGCACATCAATAGCAACTGTGTGTACCCTGTAGGTATTATATTGTCGCATCTAAGCTTTCCAATGCATGTCTTGCTATTTAGATTCTCTTTAACTTCTTTCAATAACATTAAGTCTCTGTCATGAAAAATCATTTACTTCCCACTCTCCACTCAACTGTGGAGAATGTTCTGACCATTGGCTAGATCTGGGTAGGGGTTTAAAGTTTACCGCCTGTATTGTCCTTGGCTGGGGCCTTAGTTTGAGCAAGACCCCTGGGCCCAAATCTGCCTATCATAATGTTCTACTTGTAGGTTTCTAGGACCTTCTGGATCCTTCTACTTTGATATTCTCCCATGCTTCTCTCTTTCTCACATACTCTGGTGCCTCACATTTGACTATGTCCCTTGGAGGGGGAGACCTGGTGGCACTCAGAGGAAGGACAGCAGGTTACCAAGAAGAGACTTGATACCCTATGAGCATATACAGGGGGAGGTAATCCCCCTCAGAAACAGTCATAGAGGAGGGGAATAAGGGGAAAAGGGGAGGGAGGGAGGAATGGGAAGATACAGGGAATGGGATAACCATTGAGATATAACAAGAGTAAATTAATTTAAAAAAAAAAAGAAAAAAAAAGAGAAAAAAATCATTCACTTCTTTGTTAACTATACTGCCATGTATTTTTTTATTTTATTATGAATGAACTTATGCTATAACATATTTTTCACATTTCCAAAAAGACGACACAAGGGTGTAATTGTTATTTATATGTTAAGTTTTTATCCTTTGACTTTTCCGAATTAGTTTATTTGTAATTTCCTATATATACGTTCAAGCTTTATAAGACCTAAGGGAATTTTTCTTCCAAGGTTTTAATTTGCCTGCTTGTTTTCTTCATTCCTAAATACCCCAAGTATAACTGTCTCAAATGGCTAGATTATGTAGCTTTATGCAGCAATATAGCCTCTTGCTGTGGTAATTTTTATTTTTGCCTCTGTGAAGTATTTTAAGAAACATCTTCTACAACCATCACAGGGTGCTCCATCATTCAGTTTTCTTCTCATGATGTGAAGACAGTTTACTGTTTTACTTCCTTTATGTTGCTTGTCTTAGTCTTCTTGAATGTAAGCTTTATTCCAGCAGGGCTTTTTATGATACTCGGGATTGATTCTAACATGTGATAACTAAACAAAACCTATTGACAATTGGTGAATGAGAAAGGAATGGGTCATTCATTGGCCAATGTTTTCATGTTTCATTTGGGAAGGTTTAACAAGGTAACAACGTATGTACTCGTATGTAGAGAAGTTTGAGTTAATCACATCTCTTCAACTTTCGACAACAATGAAATCTTTAAATTTGCAAATCTGAATCTTTTTTTTAGTTTCCATAGATTATTTTCTCATATAATATACTTGAATAACAACTTCTCCTCCCTCTACTCCCATCAGTTCCTGCCTCCCTCCACTCCCCTCTGGATACTCTCCATTTCTGCCTCTCATTTAAGAAAATAGGTTCCTAGGACCTATTTTTATAATTTATATTTATATAATTTTATTTTATAATAAAATTGGCCTAAAAGCATGACGTCAAGGTTGGGCCCTGCTACCCAACAGAAGGAAAATGGTCTCAAGAGCACATATAAGAATCAGAGACCAACCCATTCCCATACTCAAGAACCCATAAAATACTATGTTAATATCTATAATCTATATGCAAAGAACCTGGAGGAGACTCACATAGGCTTTCTGCTTCAGGCTATATGAGCTCATATATGCCTCGCTTACTTGATTCAGGGGGCCCTGTTCTCTTGGTATCCTTAACCTCTGGCTCTTACAATCTTTCTACCTCTTCTTCAAGATGCCCTGAGCTCTGAGGGGAAGAATTTGATAGTCTAAATTCCAACTTAGACTATCCATTTGTATAATGTCTTGCTGCTGATCTCTTCATCTATTCTCATCTGCTGTAGGAGGAAGCCTCTCTCCTGATGACAGGATAAGGTAGAGGAGGCTCATCAGTGTGTCATATGTCAATCCCTAGCCCCTGGAAAGATCTGAGACTGGGGCCTTCCTTGGTTCTAAGAAGAATCCTACCAGAATGAGGAAGTGAGTTCTCAGAAAGGTGGGCTCCACGCATGGGCAGATGGGCAGGTGGATGTCTACCTCACAGGAGCATAAAAACTTTTAGCCCACTTCAATTTGAAATTTTCTAAATGCAACACACAGTGTGAGTGAGTGTGTGTGTGTGTGTGTGTGTGTGTGTGTGTGTGTGTGTGTGTTTTCTCAGGCACCTGAAGAAGAAAGGGTATTTGCTTCTGCTTGTCCCTGCCCATGTCTCTATGACAATTTCTTCCTCATCCTGTGAATTCTTTATTAATTCCTCCTTCATGATATAGCTATACCATTTTGTTTGATGTTCTTTCACAGCATGTGGTAGCTTTTGACTATTTTTGTCTATTTTGATGTTCCCTGCTATGCTCTGGGGACTGCATCTTACTCGTCTTCATTTATCTATAACGCCTAGAAGAAATTCATTATTACAGCCAATACCTCACACACAATTTAGCAGGGTGTCTCTGACATGAATTGCACTTGTTTTAATTATGGATGCACTTGATCAGCATCTTAGAATATACGGATCTTGAGAAGGCCTCCAAAGGCTGTATAATTATTAAATTGATGAGAGAAAACTAGGGCCCTCCTAGTAGGCAAGAGGAACCCTATAACTGGAGGTGCTGGAAGGGTGCAGCCTTTCCCAGGAAGGTAGTATGGCGTCACGAACCTAACAAATGAACAAATGTCTTCCTCCCTACATCTGTCCACGTTCTTGGCTTTCAGGTCCATTTTGTTCTATGGGATGAATCTCCTTTGACCCGAAGCATGACACTTTACAGGAAGATTATGAAAGTTGCTATCCTGTAGCTTCAAGTGAGAGCTAAGAAAAGATAAGCAGGAAAATGCCTGGATGCCATATAATTGAAACAGAGGGAGGTGGATCAGACATTGTGTGTCCTAAGGAATCACACACAGTGTAAGCAGTTCACTGATCTGTATCAACACGTTAATGATTTATGTAGCTTTTAATTTACAACACAGACATATCTAAAATAATCAGGTAGAAGTAGGCATTAAAAATTCACTGCATGGGTCATAAAATGATTAGTTATTCAAGTGACTTCAGATTTGTATTTCATTAAGGGATAATTTTAATTTACTTTTAAACAGTTTATATACAGAGATTTAAGGACTCTTGCAAGACGAATATGCATACTCTTGCTTTTATGTATCCAATATACTTGAGACACTCACCTCTCCTTTTCCCCTCTACTTGCAAGCAGTATTAATTTGCTCGAGAGCATAGATCAAAAAAAAATTTTTAAAAAGTGGCCCATAATGTAGTAAAAGCAACTTAAATTACACAAAATCCTTGGCATTTCTTTCATTATTATTTCTATTATGTGTTCGCTGTATGGATTAGGGGCTGGGAAGGCTTCTTTCTATTCTAACCCTGAAATGGGATCATCCAGGCATCTGGCTTGGTCACTTAGACTAAATATGTAACCTCTGAATTCTGATTACCATCAGAATGGCATCAGGATGTTACTGAAAGGCCGCTCAGAAATCCTCTATTCCTTTGCTCCAATTTGCTCATTGGTAGCTTCAAAATTAGCTCCAGTGGTTTAGTGGCTTAATTGAAACCTAGATTGGAACCAGGTGCCCCTGTCCTGGCCTGATGTATGTTCCCCTGTACCTTGAAGGTTCTTCTGTGCATCTTGGCTTTTGGGTCCGTTTCTTTGGTTTAACAAGGCAGCTCACTGGTTCACTGAGAGTGTTTATTGTCTGCCTCCTTCCTAATCAAATACTGCAGCAATCTGTAAAAACATAACCAGGCTAGGGGCAGCTTAACTCGAAATTAATCTTATCTAGGCTATTAAGCACCTAGTTCATCCAGTTTCTGCAATTCTCTCACAATAAACATTCCAAGATGTTGGTCTCAAACTCCAGAAACTAACACAATTACAAGAAAATAGCTCAGCTATTACCAGGCTTATCTAAAAGGCAATGCTGCTCCTCCTGTCAACGGTACCTCTATCTTCAGGACCCCCACACATATACCTCATTTTTATTCACTACCATTCTCCACCCTGGGTTTGCCTACTCCTTGCTTTCAATGGATGCCTGTCATGTGGAACTTTATTGAGGCCCTTCTGAAGTTCA
This sequence comes from Acomys russatus, assembly GCF_903995435.1. Taxonomy (NCBI): domain Eukaryota; kingdom Metazoa; phylum Chordata; class Mammalia; order Rodentia; family Muridae; genus Acomys; species Acomys russatus. The sequence goes on along the minus strand of NC_067156.1, from coordinate 16,044,756 downwards.
TGATAAATCATAGGCATTGTCACGCTGTCTATAACCTTCTCAAAGTCAAAGAAGTTTGGTGCATTCCTGTTTTTGCCCAGATGCCGTTTTTCTTTCTCTCTCTGTAGAAGATAATTCTTGTACCTTGCATGCCGAGCAAAGTTTCTATTTTCAACACAAGTTGTAAATGCCAAGTTAAATGATCCAGGGAACATTCATGTAAAATATGTAACTTGCGGTACATAAGTTACCCATGCCAGGCTAATATCCTCTGTCTGTGACAAACCCCTGATAGTACTTCTAAAATTTCCTGCTGCAGATCCCATTTTTTTTCTTAAAAATTAAAGATATAAAATGGCAATTTAAACACTGAGTTGTATGCTTGCACATTCAGCGACGTGCCAAATATCCTAAAACCAGACTTGAAAGTCTCTCAGCAGTTACTGCTATCTCTCCACTGTCACCATCTGGAGCTCATGCCGACGTCAATGATCATTCTGTGGAGAGATCCAGGGCTGTATTCTAGTGGGAAAAAAAAAGATGCTAAAACTAACTTCAGTCCCAGCTTTTGGAAGCATCTTTTATCACATGTATACGCCTCTTTTTGTCACTTTTGTATAGTCCGGAAGTTTCTTATTACAAGTCCAAACTTCATCAAAGTTCTAGGACCCTCCACTGTCTATGTGGTCACCTTCTCTAAGCAAGTCTTAGGGTCTCTGAGTTTTACTAAATCCAAGCCCATAACGTCTATGAGTACATCTGTGGCATGCAATTCTCACTCATTCACCAACACCCAGGCCTAAGAATACTTACATAGCAGAATGCCCTTGAATTCGTTCTTTTCTCAGTGAGAGGTAGCCTCTACCTCTGCCACCGCTTACCTTCTACTTCTACCTTCTATTTCTTTGTGTGCCCTGACATGTACATGTAGGGGAATACCTGTTATGTTCAGTGTTTACACTAATTTATAGTGTCAAAATCCTCAATGGCTATAATTTGAGCCATTTTTAATTATGTATTTAAGATTTTAAATTATGATATAGTTATATCATTCCCCTACTCCCTTTCCACCCTCCAATCTTTCCCATGTCCCCTCCTTCCAATCGCTCCTTTTCTCTACATACTCTTTTCTCCCTCTCAAAACGATGACCACTATTTCTATGATTATTATTGAAATTCATATGTACAGATAAAACATGCATAAATATATATTTTAAAAAATGCTGAATACATTTAGTGCTGTATGTATGTATGTGTATATATGCATATATATAGAATGTATATATGATTTCAGAGTTGGTCCCTTTATATTTGATAACCAATTAGCAAGCTCATGCCTGATAAGATGTTTTTTGTCGACTGGGAATCATTAGTTGCCTATGTGTAGGGATAGAGCCATATGAGGTGCCCCCATTCCATGTTAACATGTATTTTGGTATGATCATTGTTCACATTTCGCTTAGGCAGCTGTATTGTTGAGGTGTCAGAAGGGAAGCTATCCTGACATTTTTAGGAGACAGGGCCTCAGAACAGAAATTTCTGTTCTTCTGGTTCTTACAATCTTTCTAAACCCTCTACCATAATGTTCCCTGAGACTTATGTACTGAAGTTTTCTTGTAGATGCAACTGTCAGGACTGGGAACACCAGAATCAGGGACGCTCTAAAATTTGACCAGCTGTGGTCAAAATTCTATAAAGAGTAATGTCTTTGATGGGGGTGAAAGCTACACTTAGCTCTGAATATAATGATACACATTGATACATATAGAGGTTAAAATTAACTTCTACAACACATCCAGAGTTCTACATATGCTGATGCCAAGGTACTAGAAAGATTGTGTATCTAGTGGTGATTGTCAGATTACTTGATATTCACAGGGAATGATCAACTGCTCAGAATGAACCTGGCCATAAACAACAGCCTTATTTAGCATAGTGACTTGGTATTACTTCTGGTTAGAGTACTTATGAAAAGATTACTTAAATGTAAATTGATTAATGCTACATATATTTATGCTGTCAAAATGAATTCATAAGAAAGAATACTTTCAATGGCTAGAAAGTATAATTAATTACACAAATATTTGGTTAATAGTATTTTATTTCTAGTCCAGAGTCTTAGTTGCTTTTATTTATGCTATTATAAAAGTACTCTGAAAGGCTCAAAGAAGGAAAGATTATCCTGGGTCATTTTTATTGGCATAGTCACAGCAAGAAGAATTTGGGACACAGGGTCACACTGCTTGCACATTCAAGTAGAAGAAAGTACTTGATGCCTGTGCTAAGTTTATATTCCTTTTCTATACAGTTTAGGATCCCTAACAGGGTGTGGTGCCACACAGAGTGAGCGGATCTTCCCATCTTCGTTAACGTTATCAAGATGCTTCCCAACAAAGAAGTCTAGAGGCCCATCATCCTTCTGATCCTAGATCATATCAATGTAGACAATTGAAACTATGTATCACCTACAGGCATAGGTAAAACATTTTCTGTTACTATCATATGTATGTTCTTTCTATCCTCCTATGATAAATATAAAAGAAATAAAATAATTAAGTGTGAGACTCTTTTAGAGACTCGTTTTTAAAAAGAATATCTGCAGTAATTTTTTTGCTACCATTGGTGCTAGAATAGCACCAGGCATGTGGTAATATGAACACTAATGTTTCCATTTAGAAGTTTAATAAGCCTCATAAAGAGAAAACAAGGAGGATTCGCTGCTCTTGGTTTGAACTCACAATAACAATTTGTGCTCTACCTATTTTCCCATGTGGAAAAGCTAAACTCCAAGACTGAGAGAGCAACCACCAACACAAAAGTTAAAGTGAAAGTAAGAAAGACAGGTTAATGGAGGGATAGCCTAGCACAGGGTTCTTAGAGAACCCTCTATTCCCATCTCCTTTTCTATTTCTAAAAGGGATGCTGTTTATTGTTATGACCTAAAATACTCTGTGAAGGTTCAAATGGGAGAAACTGGGATGTGTATGCTTAGGAAAGTGCTGTAAGGAAAGTGCAGTTCTGAATGTGAAATTCCAGAGAGATAACCGATACAGGATGAAGAAGAGGAAGCAACAGAATGGACGGCAGGTGTTATGACTGACCTTGAGTGTCCCCTTGACTAGATATGGGTTCGATATAGAGAGTAGCTTCCATGCGGGTCTGCAGTTGGTAAATGTGTCTCCTGAGAAGATTCATTGAGAAGAATACAACCCCTACAACAGTGGGAGCTATTATCAGGAAGCAGAGCAGCTGTAAAACGAGCTGTGGTAAAGTGGGATCTTTTTGCCTTGCTGCCTTCTCTGCCTGATGGCAGGTACATCTAATCAATCTGCTCTGGGGCTGTTACTATTAGTTGATAATGACACCCAACTTGTTTGGCCTTTTCACACGGACTGTAGAACGGTGGCTCTCTAGAAACCTCCCAAGTCTTTAGCTCCAGACTGCAGAGGATTGCAGCCTCATGGAGTAGGTTCACAGCTTCTCCGGCTCACTGATGGCCATTGTTAGAATCCCAGTTTGAATCTTCTGAGTCAAACTAATATAATATATCCCCTTTGCAATAGATACTCATTGTATCAATTACATTTCTCTAGAAAACCCAGACTAACACACCCCAGCTGTGATTGCAAGAGTAATTATTTCCCAACAGCAGATATCTAGATCCTGTGAGATGTGTGAACTCTCTCTTTATTGTGGGTCTCCCCATTTAGTTGACATAACATTCTCTTTCACTTTTCATCCCCTTGACTCTTATTTACCTGCCATACTTACTCAAAAGAGTCTTTACAATAAACATATTTATTAAATACTTTGAGAATGGTTTAGAGGTCCAGTAAGACTCTACATGTCTTTCTCATTTTTCATGTTTAAGATAATGATGGATGCCTGCTATCAGTTTGGGTCTCTACATTTTGAAAAGTCCTTGTAGCCTTTGAGAGGTTTAGTGAAAAGTCATTTGAAAGACCAAGGCATTAAAACTAAAACATCTATGGAAAATGTGACAAGCAATTCTCTATCCCAGCTGCATATTAAAAATCACTGGGAACCATGTAAAAATTACCAATACTAGGGCCTCACCCAAGTCCCATAAAATCAGAACCTTGGCAACTCCAATTACTAGGTTAGAGAAATACTTTCTACATTCCCTAGCTGTGTCCGATATTTTGGCAGATATTACTAAGAAATGAGATGCATGATTCTTCTGTTAGGAAAGTTATACTGTACTTGCTAAGATAAAAACTATCAGGTCATTCCATTACAGAAGAAGGTAAAACTGACTGTTAGCGCCGAAATTCATCTTACATAACATCCCCTAAATCACCAGAATATCCATGGAAACTTAGATGAAATTTTCAGCAGTCCCATTGCACTGCAAAATATGTGGAGACATTCTCTGGGAGAATTGTCCCAAGTACAGAGACTATTCTTTATACCAGCAAATCATCAGCTAGTAAGATCAATTTACAGTGTGTGTGTTTGTGTGTGTGTGTGTGTGTGTGTGTGTGTGTGTGTGTGTGTGTGTAAGCACACATTTGCAGCTGATTGTGTGCCACAACTAATATTAGTATAAAGAAGACAACCTGAAGTGTCAATCCACAGCTTCTACCTTGGATGAGACAGGCTTTCTTTGTTGTATACTGCTCAGCGAGCCAGAGTAGCTGACCCATTCCTGTCTAATTATGATGTCTTTACATCCCATTTCATCTTAGGATCACTGAGATTACAGAAATGTCCTACATTGCTTGGCATTTTTTTCTTTAAACTGGGAATTTAAACTCAGTTTTTTATGCCTTCAGAGCAAGAGTTTTATCCACTAGATCATTTTGCCAGCACCAGTAGGTTTTTTGTTTTTTTTTTTTTTTTTTTTTTTGAGAAACACTTGAATGTCACTTTAGAGATGGATTTGTATAACACCTGAGGGAAATGTTTTTGTTGTTGTTTGTTGTTTTGGTTATTGTTGAGACAAATATCAAGAACTATGAGACTTACTTCTTCTGTGGACCATGATTATCATTGTGGCACAGTCTTTTAGGGTCCTATTCTTATTTTGAAGGCAGTATCAGAATGACCAGTAGGCCTTGCTAAAGTGAATGTTTTAAAAGACAGCACAATAAAAAATAATGCAATTCTTGTCTGCACCTTTATAAAGCCAGGCAAGATGGCTTGTCTATTTCTGTGTTGATCACCACTAGACATGACTGCTTTTATAATGTGCTTCACCTTTCAGTACCAAAAGAGGTGGGCAGTGCGTCCAGAATATCTTCTCATTTTTGTGAAATGAGAAGCAGAAGGTCTCCACAAAAGCAGAGCCATGGAGGAGGCCTTTGGAGGTTTGCTAGGCTGGATGCTAAAGCCCCCCCCCCCTATGGTTTTAGTCTATTCTAGGGTCTGGAAACTGTGACTGACTCTTATCTGGTCAGCTTGAAGGATGGCACAACTTGACTTTTCTTCTGCTCTTGGTTTTCAGTAGATGGATACTTTTCTATTTGTCAAATTAATACAAATACTGATTAATTGTTGTTTGTTTTTCACTTCCTTCTAATTTCTTTGTTCATTTATCAACTAAGAACACACTACTTCTCTCTTTTAGGCCTTTTTACTTTCTCACTTTTTCATTATCAACTAAGAATTTCTCTCTTTTAGAATTATTCATGACAGGTAGATGGTATGAGGATGTTGTTATAGGTTGTAGGATTCTCTGGCCTTCACATCGCTGTGAAAATTTCCATCTCCCCAATGTACACCCTCAGGTTTATAGAAAGGAAAAGCGAAACACAAAGAAATACTGGTTTTGTGATGAAGGGTCACAGCCCGTGACCTGTCACATGGAAGGTAGGAGAGTTCCAAGTTCAGAGTAAGGTCAGTGTTCATAAGGAGACTGTCTCAAACAAAACACTTCATTACAACAATGAAACACAAGAAGTAGTGTGTGCAATATATGGTTTGTGCATGGTGTGCACTGTGTTATAATGTATGTATAATATGTGTGTGTTTAGTGTGTACATTCATGAGTGTGTATCAGTGTGAGCAAGTGGACTCCAAATTCTCCAATGAGACAGTTACTTTCATGGTACCTATTTTACGAAAAAGGAAACTGAATACTGTCCAGAAGCCTTAGGTAATTTGTCTATTTGTCTATCAATCATATCTTTATTAAGTATATAGGTGAAAGCCAGGGGACATCTGTAATAATACTAAAACATTAAAAACATGTTATTTTGCCTTTGATGATGATTATTATGGGGCAGTATAGTAATTAGTACTCTTTGACCTGTGGATACCCTTGCACACTATAAATTGCCCATTAAGCTAAACTGACTTTAGTAGGAATAAGGACAGAGGTGAACATATTGAGATCTGAAAGTCAGAAGCACTGGATTGCTCATATAGCTAAGGCTCTCAGAAGTCCCAATGTCTGTGAAGTAAAGGATATAAACAGGTAAAAATAGCATTGTGTATGGCATTCAAGCTTATGCGGGATTCCTGTACAATGTAACATCAAGTCTTTGAATTCTAAATTTATGACCATTCCTTTTGCCATTTAATTAATTAGTTGATTGTTTTTTTACAGTGTTGGGCATTGGTTATATTAGGCAAGTGTTCTATCACTGCACTATACCCCTACTTTTTCAATGACTATTTGATTTAAAGCAAGAATTAATTATCAGAATACATGCCAAGATGTATTAGTGGTAAAGGTGGTTTATTTCTTCAGCAGAAGACTTGGATTTACTTCCCCAGAGCCTACATAGAGTGGCCCACAACTATCTGTAACTCCAGCTCCGTAGCTCATAACTTTTCTGGCACTTACCCACACTGAGATTCACATACAAATACATAGTTACAAAATAAAAAAATAAGCTTTAAAAGCAGAAAACATAGGACAGTGTATAAACTATGGTACAACTTAACAGCATTCTACAATGAATGCCTGGGTAACCACAGTGCAGATCAATAACAGTACATTTGGTAGCTTTGAAAATTCTGTTCCCACACTTGCCATTTTCTTCTTTTGCTTAGAAGTAAGCACTCACCTGCCTTTTAGGATGACTACTTACTTGCTTTCTCTTTTATAATTGAGATCGCCAAGCAAAGTAGAGTAGACTTACTGCTTTGAAGTTTTCACATTTGAAGCATGTGTGTCTCCCTGTGATGCACAATCTTTCACATCACCAGGATTGCTTCTTTTTATTTTTGGCACAATTTATGAGTCCCAGGGCCTTGCTCATGCTAGGCAAGTACTCCAACACTAAACTTTATCCCTCGTTCCATGGTCTCTGTGTGTAGGAGTATATGCGTATGTATGTGGTCATGCGTATGGAGCCCCAAAGCCAACCTGGGGTGCTGTTATTCACAAGCTGCTCATCTTGTCTTCTGAGACGGGATCTGCCAGGAGCTCACCAAACAGGCTAAGGTGGCTGGCCAATGAGGCCCCAGGCCCTTCCTGTCTCTCGTCTCCAGAATGCAGGAATTTCTGCATGATCTACTACATCCAGCTTTTACATGAGTTCTAGGGATTGAACACGGCTCTTCATGCTTGCCTGGCAAGCGCTTTTACTTGCTGAACTATCTCATGACCCCCTTGTGGACTATGGCAATATTTCAGAATGGATTTTGAATTCATCTGAAGAGAAAAAAGGGGCCATGAAAGGTTCTGACTACTATGTCAGAAGTCCTCCACATATCCTGATAAATACAACTTGTACGAAGTTTTAAAACTTCAAATATGTCTATGGATTCCATTAATCATTTAGTACTAAGGGAAAATAGGATACCATGGAGCCACTTTGTTCCTTTTACAGATGATCCTAGGAATTGGTCCTTAGCGTAGGTACTGAGACAAGAGCTGTGTTGTCAGCCACCTCACAGGCTCTCTACCTCTTCCTTTTGCTTTGGCTCAAAGAAATTTCACTGGAAAGACTCCTGTTCATTCCAGCATCACATCACCTGCCTATTTCAGATGTTACCCTCCTCAACTCTACAGCTCAAACAAAAAGCATGACTGTATTCCTTCCTTTGGACCACAGGAAAACATCCACCTTCTGAGGAGAATCCTCTGAGTCCTTTTACTCTCTGACACTCAGACACTTCCACTGTGCATGACAAGCATGAAGTAGAGTTTCACTTTCCATTTGCAAACTCACACCTCCATTCTAAGAACAGCTTGTGGTAAGACCTTTCCCCAGGGGCTGAGATTCTCTATGTGTGCAGCAGTTCCTTTCTAGAACTAGCATCCTGTGTATTCTCTCCTCTTCCTCTTCCTCCTCCTCCTCCTCCTCCTCCTCCTTCTCTGTCTCTCTCTGTGTCTCTGTCTCATCTCTCTCTCTCTCTCTCTCTCTCTCTCTCTCCTCTCTCTCTCTCTCTCTCTCTCTCTCTCTCTCTCTCTCTCTCTCTCTCTCTCTCTCTCTCTCTCTCTCTCTCTCTCAGGAAAATCCCACTTGGAGGGCATGATGCAGAGAAAGTGGAAATATTTTGTCATCACAGAATGTAGTGAACCTCTGTCCCAGCTAAACAAAGAGCCAGTGTGAACTTTGGGAAATGAGTCAAGCCCCCAAGCAAAGTCCTGTTTGGCAGAGTGATTGGCTTCTCACACAAAGAAGCTAAAACAACCATGCTTCTGCATAGACACATGAGGCCACACCAAACATTAACTAATGAGGAGGGAGTTGAATGACTCTTGTTCATGAGGACATAAGTTCCACTAATTTTCTTTTTCAAGTAGACAGAAATGAAACAGACCTTTGGGATTGAATGCGAAGAGGTACTAGGCAAAACACATAAGAATATATCCACGGCAGGGTATTCCTGGAATTCTGACTCTTAGGGGCTAAAGTAGGAGGACCATGAGGTCAAAGACAGCTCTAGTACACCTAGCTTTTATACAGGTTCTGAGAGCTGAACCCGTGCATGGCAAGCAGCAAGCACTTTACTGGCTGAGCCATCTCCTAGCCTTTGTAATGATTACGTTGATGCTTCAGAACCCTGGCTTACATAAAGGAACGCTATTGTCAAAAGTTACACTTGGGATTCTTTTCCTGTTTCCTTATCAGCTAGTCATTTTTCTGGCCCTTTTAATAGCCTATTTACACTGCCTCATTTCTGCAAATTGCAATGGTGTCTACAGTTGTTAAACGAGAGAACTAAGCATGAAAGGCAAGAGCGAGTAGCTCACTACTGGAAACAAAGGAGAGACCAGGCTTCTAGCTCTTGTTATGGTCCACACCAAGCATGACTTGTCACAACTGAAAATGTCATCCATCATCCATCAGTTGTGTGTACAGGAGCTGAGCCCTCCTTCACCACCTGCCAACAGTACTGAGTGAGCCAGTAGGCAGGAAGTTGTCCAGTGGAGGGATTAAGGGTAGCCATGTCGAAATTAGCTTTAAAATCCTGATTGGAAGTCAGTCTGCCTTGTACTGAATTTGGCTTAAGAACTGGGGGAAAGAGAAGCCGTTTAAAGAAGCAAATAAAGCTGCACATTTCGTGGTCACGCTGCGTGTGTTTAAAACCCAAGCCTGACATTTAGCAGGTATGTAACCTTGAGGAAGTTGCTTAGACTTCATAGCTCTCCGGTTCCTCAAGTGGGTTAGCAATAATGCCTGCTTCCCCAGGTAGTGATATTTAAAAATGGCTGTGTGCATCAAAGGCTGGGTAAGCAGTAAATATTCACGGAGTGTTTTCTCATTCTCTGTGTCCCCCCACTCTGTCCTTCTCTACTGTCCTCCCTCAAGAATCTGCAAATTTTTCACAAGTGATACCTGTATGTCATCACAACAGGAAACACCTGAGTATTAACATTAGAGTCACAAGATGACTGCACCTGACATTTTTAAGCAAAAAGCTGGTATTGATAAATTAAAAGCCGTTCAAAAATCTGTGTGATGTGGGTTCAGTGACACAGAAGACCCTGGAAACAGAGTTTCAAATATAATGTTATATTCTCAGTCTGTATTTGTGTAGGAAGCATCAATTTAGATATCTTTGTCAACAATGCATCAAACTGTGGTACAGATGTGAAAAGATATGTAAATATGTACATATCTATATGCAAAGAAGCTCACACAGAAGAATATATGTACACATATGCATACATTAAGTATTGGTAGTAATGAATCTGATTAACATTCCCTTACATTTCAATGATGTGAATTAAGGACACCATTTGCTTAAACACCAGAAGTTTAGCTAAGAGGTGTGAGGTCCATCATAAAAAGCAAGTCCCTCTTGACATCTTGCCTTTGTGACTAGAAAACTCATGCACAGAACTTGAGTTTGGAAAACAAAGACAACAAGCTGGCTACTGGAGAAACAACTGGTGCATCCTTTCCAAGGGAATCTCTGCTTATGGCCAACAGTGCAGAAGAAACATCCTCTGGGCTCTGCCATCCCTGCCTGGCATTTTTGCTTTGACCAGGGCACATAAAATTCAAAATACAACCTACCAACCTTTTGACTCTAGCATGTAAAAATTACCTCCAAAGGGATGGCACCACTAATCATCTCCCCCCTCCAAAAAATTATATATTTCTGTCTTGCAGAAGCCTAAAACACAGCTATCTCAGATTTCAGGT